>NW_012106408.1:1098957-1107682 GCF_000951045.1 Mandrillus leucophaeus
GGTCCTATTGTGGGGAGGGGAGAGGGGAGGGATAGCATTAGGAAATATACCTAATGTTAATGACGAACTAATGGGTACAGCACACCAACATGGCACATGTATACATATGTAAAAAACCTTCACGTTGTGCACATGTACCCTAGAACTTAAAGTATAATAATAAAAATATTTTTAAAAAATCAGCACGTGTACCCTGAATCTAAAATAAGAGTTTAAAAAAAAAAAAAACTGATGGCTAATTAAAAGATGCCCCTTATTATGTTTATCTAATCTGCATTTTTTAGACCAAAAATAATCCTCTCTTCCAGGTCATCTTCTCCAAAGCATTTGGTTAAAAACATGCCTGCCATTGAACCTACCTAGGATTTCAGAAATCTGTCCTAGCACAGATCAAGTGAAAATTTTAACAAAACACAGATGGAATAAGATGACTTCATAAGTTTATGCTTTCATGTAACCTTTCTATTCCAAATAAAATTGAAGAATGATTAAAAAAGGAAAAAATAAGAGGAATTAAGAAATGAGGTAAACATTTTCATGAACTAGAAATAAAACACAAATGCAAAGCAGGGAACCAAGCTGAAGCCAAGGGCTGTGACTTCTGGGACAGGACATAGATGGTGATTTTGGGATTAATGGTGCCTGTAGCAGATGGACCCTAAGGTGATTCGATGATTCTCACCCCCTGGCATTCATGCCTTCTGTAATTCTCACCTTATGTGTGTAGTTGGAATCTGTGACTTGCTTCTAGTCACTAGAATATGGTAAAAGTTTGATATGGTTTGGCTGTGTCCCCACCCAAATCTCATCTTGAATTGTAGTTCCTGTAATCTTCACGTATCATGGGATGGTAATTGAATCCTGGAGGGGGTTAACCTCATGCTGCTGTTCTCATGATAGTAAGTGAGTTCTCACAAGAGCTGAAGATTTTATAAGAGGCTTTTCCCTCTTTGCTCAGTATTTTCCTTCCTGTCATCATGTGAAGAAGGACATATTTTCTTCCTTTTCTACCATGATTATAAGGATAATTGTGAGATAATGCATGTGTGTTGTTTTAATGTGCTGAGTTGGTGTTATATGTTATATGAGAATACTGAATACAGTACCTTACACAAGAAAAGGATCAAGGCCAGGTTCACTGCTTGAAATCAGGGCAGGACCAGCACACCCACACATGTGAACAGTGTTTGAATAAAAGGGCTGGTTACCTGGTTAAATAGAAAACTGTGGCTATAGAGAAGTATGAGAACTCAAAACCAGGAATTGAGTCAAGTTGATAGTAGCAGCTGGATCTTTGAACTCCCTCCCCACACCTATCGGTACCCTTAAAAATGCTGTTATAAGTAGGGCATGGTGGCTCACACCTGTAATCTCAGTGTTTTGGGAAGCTGAGGCAGGAGGACTGCTTGAGCTCAAGTTTGAGGTTACAGTGAGCTATGAGCTATGAACTGTGATCATGCCATTGCACTTCTAAGCAACAGAGCAAGACCCAGTCTCTAAACAAAAAAAGAAAAAGTTATAAAACTTGATTCTGGATTGGTGGATCAGGAGTAGCAAGTGACAGCAATTTCAGGCACTTGAAAACTATTAGTCTAGGAAGGTGAGACCAAATGAAAGGAAATCATTCCCTCCAGTTGAAAGACGACCTATACCTAAATTCAAAGACTAATGAAAAACGCTACTGCTAAGAAAGGCAAGCAAAAACCACAGTGCCCTAGCATGAATTCCTTGCAGGAGAAATTAATTGAATGGAAGTTATGCTTAATTAGAAGTCACTAGAATTTGAAGGCAGAAATATGTCCTAATGAAAGTTTGAGCATGAAAATGAAAATGGAAATCTTAAAAATAAAAGTTCATTATATGGAATAAATTCTACACATTTATGAAGAGAAATTAGTAAACTTGAAGATGAGAAATTCAATCAAGATGGAGAAAAGGAACACACACAGACACACACACACATCAAAAGAATATATTGACTCAATGATATATGTAACTGGAGTTTCAGAAGAAAAGACAGAAGGAAATATCAAAAGAAATATAAAATAGTAACTAAGAATTTTCCAGAATAAAGGAAAGAGTAGGTCCTCAGATGTTAACTAGTATCTACTTTTCACTAGATAGAGCAAACAGCACCTACTAGAAGAGAAAATGTCATCAGTGATCTCTGAGGAGACTTGAAAAGTTTTAAATTCGCAGGCACTACCCCAGATTCACCAAATTAGAAAGAAATACACCAAAAAAATCTCCAGTCTTCCTCCCCAAAATTGATAACCCCAATCTAATCATGAAAAAAAAATCATCAGATAACTATCAATAGAATATTCCACAAAATATCTGCCCAGTATTCCTAAAAATCTGTCAAGTCATCAAAGAAAGAGAAAAAGAGAGAAAGACAGAAGAGAGAAGAAGAGAGGGAGGGAGGGAGGGAAGGAGGGAGGGATGGAAGGAGGGAAGGAGGGAGGGAGGGAGGGTATAAGAAACTTGCATACAGAGCAACCCAAGGAGGCATGATGACTAAATGCAATGTATCCTGGATGGGATCCAAGAACAGAAAAAGGATATTAGATTAAAAAGTAAGAAAAGGTGACTAAAGTATGGATTTAGTTAATAATCATGGATTAATATTGGTTAATTAATTTTAATAAATATACCACATCAATGCAAATAATAAGATGTTAATTATAAGAGGTGATAAATGTGAGGTATATTGGAGCCTTGTGCTATTTTAACTAGTATTCTGTAAATCTAAAACTATTCAAGTTGTTTTAATTATTAAAAATAGAAGCTTTCAATTTTATTTTGATTATCAGCCAGACTTAGATTTATTTTATCCCATCATGTTACAGATGAGAAAACGAAGACACTTTAATTGTAAGTAGTCACCTGATTCTAATAATTTTAGAGATAATATAATAGTTATTAAATTATAATTGTAAATTGTGATTACAATTTTTTTTTAAATACCTTAGAATTAAACATAATTTGTATTCTAGACTTTTAACTAAACCATAGCAATATAACAGTTGTGGTTTAATTGCAACAAATGTTTATTTCAAAGCCTTTAAAATGGTACTGAGAAATGGTGTGGATTTCAAAATCTGCCCCCATTAGTATTAAATAAAGTAAATAAAAATCATCCTTATTGGGTTTTTGTTGTTGTTGTTGTTGTTGTTGTTATTTTTATTTATTTATTTATTTATTTTTTACAGAGTCTCACTCTGTTGCCCAGGCTGGAGTGTGCAGTGGCATGATCTTAGCTCGCTGCAACCTCGGCCTCCCGAGTTCAAGCAATTCTCCTGCCTCAGCCTCCCAAGTAGCTAGGACTACAGATGTGCACCACCACTCCCAGCTAATTTTTGTATTTTTAGTAGAGATGGGGTTTCACTATGTTGGCCAGGATGGTCTCGAACTCCTGACCTCAGGTGATCCACCCACCTCAGCCTCCAAAAGTGCTGGGATTACAGGTGTGAGCCACCACACCCTGCCTGAAAAGCATCCATTTTTAAAAGAATAGGAATTTATTTTCTGTTTCCTCTTTTCTCCTTAAGTCCCCCCTTCTTAAGTATTTCTTAACGTTTTCTACTTTTCTTCACACACACTTCCTGGTAGTTTTCCTAGAAGGGAATCATCTCCACACACAAGTTCTCATCCCACCCATCACACTTACAACATACTTTATTGAAACTGATTTTTCTTATTATCTCCGTCCTCTAACATGCCTTCCTTTATATCTGGCTAGCTCACAGAGACAGCTATCTCTAGTGAAAAGAGCTTTGGAATTTTACAGTGGTACTGTCCCTTACTAAGTATGTGTGAACTTAAGTATATCACATACAGCCATTGCCTCAGTTTTCCAACTTGCAAAATGGCTACAGGATTCCCACTTCACAGGGGTATTGTAAAGATTAAATGAAGTAGCTCATGTATGAGAATATTCTAAAGTATCTGGTATATTATGGATGTAAGTCACCAAATTCCACTTCTGAGAATACTTTGCAGTTTCTAAGGAAACCCACACACCAGCTGTCCCCAACCTTTTTGGCACCAGGGATCAGTTTCCTGGAAGACAATTTTTCCATGGACAGGGGCTGGGGGGTGGGGGATAGTTCTGGGATAAAACTGTTCCCCCTCAGATCATCAGGCATTAGTTAGATTCTTATAAGGAGTATGCAACCCAGATCCCTCGCATGTACAGTTCACAATAGGGTTCCTGCTCCTATGAGAATCTAATGCTGCTTCTCATCTGACAGGAGGCGGAGCTCAGCAGGTAATGCTGCCTATTTAAATGTGTCATAATAGACCCCATATTTTTCATTAGACCTGCTGCTGTCAAAGATACACTCCTACATGATAAACTTCATAATATAAAATAATTGCCTAGGTTTTAGAAGCAATGTAGATTACATAGATCCACAATTGCCTATCTGAGCATGGATTTGGCCCACACATTGGTAGCAACAACGAAAACATTATAGATTATATAATCATCGTAGTTGTCACAGCCCTTCACAAGTTAAGTAGTTTGCTTTGCCGTGTAAATGTGTTAATTACCGAAGTAATTAGAAAACCATAAAGTTATTTAGAACTTTAGATGTTCACTTAGAAGTCATACAAGTAAAATTTATGAAAATTACCCTGGAGGAGTAGTAGTGTAGTTTTCTTAACAAAATGGTTGGATTTGATTTTAACTACACTTAAAAGAAGGGAAATCAGTCCACAAAGAAAGTTAGTATCAGTGAGTATGCCTTCCAGATGTGGAGCTACTCTTCTTTTTAACTTAAATATATGACAATAATAGGCAAATATAAAATAGTGAAGGATGACCAGATATTTTGAAAGTATAACTGACATAGGATCTTGGTGTATTATATTTATATTAATTTGATGAATATTTATTGTACCCCAGTGTAAAATGTTTCCATAACAGATTGTTTGCCTTTGGCCTGTTGCATTTTCCTACTTCGTTTTTCCAAAAAAAAAGTTATTTTAACTTTCCTATTTATATTGTAATTTAACACACACACACGTACACACATGCACATATATATATAACACAGCACATCACCATGGGCATAGATGTATTTTTAATCACAAGGACCCTAAGTTTGTGCCTTGTCTACACATTACTTCTCTTAATATGGTAGAAATGTATGAAGAATTGGAAACTGTACTAAATTGAACATTTCTGAAAAACTGCATCTTACTCTGACTTTTACCAAGGAAGATGTTTAGCACATGCTTATTTATTGACCTGATCTGGCCTGGAAGATAAGCACCCTCTCTCTGCATTCTCTCTACTTGTACAATTTTAGAAAAAACATTTCTTCTTTTTGAGTCTTTTTCTCCATTCGATTAATGAACAGTTTATGGATTTTCTGTATTTTCTATGAGTGGCCCTATTTTGCAATTGTATACTGACTCTGCTGAAATTGACATCAAGAATCTCTGTGTTTTCCAATTATTCACCCCAAAGCTAGTTGCTGCTCAACACATACTTACACACATGTAGACACATTTATATTTTGGCATCCTTCCTTTCATGGTAGAAAATATTATAAAAATACTCTCTTGCCCCCTTTTTGAAAACCTCTTTAATTGTTTTTTTAAGTTTACCAGTTAAATTGTCACTGAATGAGATTTCACGTATGAAGTCCAAACACATTGCCTTGCACGTAAAACTCCATAAGTTGTGATGATGATTATTATTATTAGCACTCACCCATTTTAGGAAAAAATAAAATAATCAAGAGGAAATGAAGAATCACAAATTTATAACCTTACTATCTTCCTTTATATGTATATAAGTAAATAATATCCATGTTTAGAAAGGCAAGTATCTGCTCAGTTACTTCTCAACAGCCATTTCAGGTGGTGAGAACTAATCAAGAAAGAAAGATGAGGAATTACTGTCGATCCTGATGACTTGAAATACCTGAGCTACATCAAGACTTTTACACCAAAGCAGAATAGAAGGAGGAAATACATAATAACTGCTTTTAAGAAATAGACAACCAATTTATTAAGCATTTATTTTGCAGACTCTGTTTTATTGCAATAGTAGTTTTTACCTGAATTAGGTTAGTATGTGGATCTAAATCTGGACACTTTCTTCTGTTGCACTGGTATCTTTGCTTGTCTTGTACCTGTATTACATTGTTTTAGTCACTTTAGCCTCATCATTTTTCTTTTCTTCTTAATACAGTTTGATTACACAAAGTGTAAAGAATTATCATCATTATGTTATCATTATTTCTCATGTGTATATGGATACATTCTGTTATTTAATGATATCATGCAAAGTACTGGTCCCCCAGGGAAGACCAAATAGCTTTGAAAGCCTTGTCTCAGGAGTCATTTGTAGAATCACTGAAGGCAGCCTGATGATAAATCTCACATGTATTTTATAAAGAAATAGTAGTCTAGGCCAAAGTTTGCCTTATTGGCTCAGAGAATATGAGATAATTAAAAGCAGGTGTGGAATTGAACTAAGAGGCTATGTTTCCTGGCCAATGATATTACCCAACAAATAACATCATGTATACAAATTAAATACAAAAATTTAATTTATCTTTTATAATTGTTATTTCAATTGTAAATAGAAGTCAGGAACATCTAGAGTCATTTCACACTGAAATGATAACTCTGCTGATATGTTCATAATAATAGTTATTTCATCTCTGTAACACAATGGATGTAGAAAGCCAAAAAAAAAAAAAAAAAAGAGGGATAAAAAATGATGCAATGGGTTTGAATCATCACTCCTTAAGTCTTGTAGGTAGGAATGCACAGCTATTGGTGAAAGTGCTATATATAATATATATAGCATGTATATTATATATGACATGTGTATATATGTGTGTGAAAGGATTTTGAAAGTATATAATACACACACACACATGCACACACACACTAGATTAACAGCATTCCATTCTTTTCCATTCTCACTTTGTAATCTCTGTTCCAATTTGTCAAGGTGTTCAGCTCAGTGTGAAACAGAATTAATTAACCAGACACACCTGAGCCATAACAATGCAAAACTACAGAACTGTACTTCTCAACAAGTGTTTATTGAGTCTTGACTCAGCACCCCACTGAGTTCTTGAGAAGGACTGAAAAGAAGCGTATAAGATTGTCCTAGTCCTTTCAAGAAATAGGACTAAACATTCTCACTGTGTAATGTGAAGATCTTTAATATGTTCCGTGAATACCAGCTTCTCCATTGTCACTAATGTTGCCAAACCTTGGTTTGTAAATTCTTCATTTTTAATTTTAAAAGGTAAGTAGTATGTCTCTCTTCTCTGCAAACTTTGCCTGACTCACTTTAGTTCTCTTTTCTTCAGAAATTATCCTCTGAGCCCTTCTCAGGGTTGGTTGTTCATCTCTACTATATATATCTTTACACTTCTCCTAGTCTGGTCCTTATGCTGCTTTAATGTAATTGCTTAGTTGTTTGTATCCTCAAGCTAAACTGTAAATTTTATAATGACAAATATATGTACATAATGGGAAAATGATGAATTAATGAATGATAGTTGACTTTCAAATTCCTGTTGTTTGAAATGTGCATATTAATTTCCAGGCATGTTACTGTAAATCCAATACTTTTTAGTTCAGAAATTAAGAACTGAGCTACAATATAATCAGAAGATTTTGCTTAAATAATCAAGTCACTATCTTGCTATATGAAGCAAATAAAATGTGTAGTTGTTAACATTTGTTACATACTGCTATGCCTGGTAGCACACTAAGCAGTTTACTTCAATGTCAAATTTACTTCTCACAGTAACTTCATGATGTTAACGTTGTTCCCATATTATACCTGGGGCCAATTTATTTTATCAAGCATAAGTAGTCAAAGGTCATATAGCTATTAAGCAATAGGGTCAGGTGCTAAATTTAACCTATCTTCCAGTCCCAGCTCTTATCTTCCATGCAATATACTTCTTGTCATTATGCTACCCGCATTAATTATTAACCTATATCCCAGCTTCAAAATACCTTTCTCTCCTCATCTGGCTTTGAAATTCTAAGGCTGGAAAGCCACATTTCTGCTTTTCTAGCTGGATCTATGCTAGGCTCTGCCAAGAGGGGGTGCAAGAGGGTGACTGCAAGACTGGAGGTGGAAGCCAGGAGACTTTCCGGGCTGCTTCCCGTGGGTTTCCTGTATTCTTCTTATCTGGTTGTGCTCCCACTGGGCATATATTAGCCGGGCATAGTTCCCCAATGAAGCAGCAGAAGTCCTTTTTGTAATTTCATAAGAATCTAGTTTGCAGTTTTCCAACACTTGCAGAACCAGCTTTATCAAGCTCCTCTCCTTAGAGAGCCAGGTCTCACTCCCGCAGGAACCCTCCCCTAAGGTGCTCAATTTCAATGAATCACTCTCTTTGTTCTGACGTAATTAACAACTTCACACTTTCACACATAGGAGCAGTCTCTTCTGAGTGGACCTTGACCCACACCAACTCATACATACAGCTATTAAGTGATACATAAAGAAACTGTTCACTCTGATGGTAGTTTCTTTTGCTGTGCAAAAGCTCTTTAGTTTAGTAGGGAGAAAATTTTTGCAATCTACTCATCTGACAAAGGGCTAATATCCAGAACCTACAAAGAACTCAAACAAATTTACAAGAAAAAAACAAACAACCCCATCAAAAAGTGGGCAAAGGATATGAACAGACATTTCTCAAAAGAAGACATTCATACAGCCAACAGACACATG
>NW_012106408.1:1108327-1112609 GCF_000951045.1 Mandrillus leucophaeus
CACTGAGTTCTTGAGAAGGACTGAAAAGAAGCGTACTTCACGTTGTGCACATGTACCCTACAACTTAAAGTATAATAATAATAAATAAATTAAAAAAAAAAAAAGAAACTGAAGTTGGGCCAGTTTCCCAACCACAGCTGTTATTTATTGTGAAAGATTCTTACCACTGTGCTAACATATGCCATATTCCACTTGTTTGTCATCATTTTCTAAATAAATAATAGTAGGAGGTAGAACAGCAAAGAAGTAAATTAACAAAAACAAGTTTAAAGCTTAGAAACTCTCAAATTTAAATCTAGTATTGTTCATACAATCACATGTGTTTCTTTAAACAGTCTTTTCAATTCTAATATAGCCATATAGATAGATATAAAACTGGATATATGACTATAACATAGGTAATACATAGCCATATATAAATAGATACGTAGCTAGCTATATAGTGACTATATTATTAAAACATATAAAATGTAGCCAATATATCTCTCTATATAGTCATATAGAGGGAGAGATACAGATATCCAGCTGGCTAGCCACTAATTTGGGCTTTCAGGTGTCTAAAGCGGTGGTCAGAAACATAACTTTTCACATCTACAATGGATAATTGGAATGTCTATACTTTTTTCTATCCAGAATAAATGCCATAAAGAAATTTGTGAATTTTCTATTTTCAGATTTAAAACTACTAGATTGTTGTGTTTGCTGCTGCTGCTCCTATTATTTTCCACACCACTGCAATTGTAAATATAAGTGAATTTGTTTTTCAAGTTCTTATTTGGAGAATTTTAACAAGTGATAGATATGACTTTCATTTCATCAGCAAATATTTTAATCACTTATATGCAAGGTACTGTGCCAAGTGCTAGTTTTATAATGCAAATAAGACAGAATATGCAGTTCCTGCCCTGCCCTTATGGTCTAACTGGGTAGACATGGTTACAAAGTGAGTACTTTATAGAGTATTTAATTTAATGTTTATGTATTAGCTTTTGGGGTTATTTTTTGGAGGAAGAGTGAGAATAAGAAAGTACCTCTTAATATACAAGATAGCGTGAAAGGAAAATAAACTTGGGACACCAAAATCACTGAGCGAAAGGAAAAAGTCAAGCTGGCAACTGCTTAGGGCAAACCTGCCTCACATTCTATTCAAAGTTAGCCCTCTGCTCACTGAGATAAGTGCATATCTGACTGCCTCCTTTGGAAAGGCTAGTTAGAAACTCAAAAGAATGCAGCCCTTTGTCTCTTATCTACCTATGACCTGGAAGTCCCCTCCCTACTTTGAGTTGTCCTGCCTTTGCTTCCAGTTGCCTTGCCTTTGCCTTTTCGGACTATTGATTGATGTCTCATGTTTTCTTAAAATGTATAAAACCAAGCTGTGCCCCAACCACCTTGGGCGCATGTTGTCAGGACCTCCTAAGGCTGTGGCACAGGCATGCATCCTTAACCTTGGCAAAATAAACTTTCTAAATTGACTGGGACCTGTCTCAGATATTCAGGGTTCATTTGGTAACCATGAAGAGATTCTGAGTGGAGACGCCCCTGACCTTTGAAAAATCTCCTATGGGTGCTTGGTACCAACTTGAGCTAACCTTACAGTTCAAACCAATAGGACAGTTTGCTGAGGCCTGGAAGCACCCCCTCCAGAGAATCCTTGTTCTCCCAAAATTTGTAATGTTTATTTTACTGTACAATTCTTTTTTTTTTTTTTTTTTTTTTTTGAGTTTTACTTGTTTCCGACAAGGAAGGCAGGTTTTCCTGCCTCCATTGATATAGAAGGCAGGGCTCCTTGCCACACTCCATCCTCAAACCTGTAACCTAAACCCTAAGTGAAAACAGCTGACCCTGATACAGAAGGCTCCCGGCTACACTCCACACTGAAGCCTGGGACCTAGGCCTTATGTGAAAGCAACTGACCCCATTTTTCCAAATGATTGCCCTTTAGACCCACCCCGCCCCCTATTGTGTGCCCATACTGCCAGCCCAACTGGCAGAAGAAAGCCATAGCAACACCAGCAGCTGAGCCTCAGGGATACAAGCTGCTGAACATCCAGGATAAAAGTGACTGAGCAGTGAGCAGAGAAATAACTGAGTGTCGGAGACTATGGATAAGGATGGCTAACTTCAGACGGTGCAGTTTTGGAGAGGAACCTGGCCAGGGATGGCTGGCTTCAGAGAAAAATCACCTTCTTCCTGCACCATCTCCTAAAGCTAATGAGAAGCTCAAAAGAATGCAGCTATCATCTCTCAAGTACCTGTGACCTAGAAGCCCCCTTCCCAGTTCGAGTTGTCCCATTTTACATATGTTGACTGATGCCATGTCTCTCTAAAATGTATAAAACCAAGTCTTTTGAGGCTGCATCACAGGCATGTATCTTCAACACTGGAAAAATAAACTTTCTAAATTAACTGAGACCTGTCTCAGATTTTCAGGGTTTACAAATTTACTGTTGGCTAAATCTTCTGAGTTATTGGCAAAAATACCTGTGTATTTAACTTTGAGGCTCTTACTTAGGCTTCAGTAAGCACCCGATGTTCACGGACTATTAAAAACGTGTTTAACAAGGAAATAACTAACTTTAAATGATAGTGTCTAGTATCTCAGTTTACAGAAGTAATCTAGATAATCTGATAAAAGTAAAAGAACTGAGTACAGTGAATGGGCTAACGCTTTAGGTAAACTTTTTGTGTAAATTAAAATCTTAAAAATGTTGATGCTCATTTAATATCTGCATCATTTCCGGTTAAGGGTTATGATATGGGGAACCATGTTTCTAAAGTTGTGGATTTGTTATTATCTAAAAATGGCCATGTCTGATGGTTCAGAATTGCTTGCTTTTTAGGGTTTCACTAAAGTTTTAGGTTACATTTTAAGGAAACAAATTCTACTTAATACATAATTCTGTATACCAAACGTGTCAGAAAAGGTTATGTTATTAGTGAGGAAAATAATAATTTTGTCTAATTCAAAAGTTATCTAATAATTCAAATTATAGATTTGAAAAGGTTATTTATGAAACAATGTAGTAACAGACCCAAAGGTGTGGAGAAAGATGTGGAAAATGTTTAGATAATAAAATACTCTTTAAAACAAAATAGAAAATTGGAGACATTTGGCTAATTAACATTTCGTAGTTAAAGCTCTGAGTCTTGATAAAAATAAAATAAGAAGTATTGTTTAAAAAAATGTATCAGTAGTTTGGCAATTCTTTTTGTAAATAGAGTTAAGAAAGAAGCTGGATTTAGTGTGGAGGCAAATTTCATATATATACTTGTGTTGCTTTGCACTATGTTTACTGTTTTGCATGGATAGTTCCAGCACTGGAGTACTTATTGGTCATGTACCTACAGCGAATTTCTTAATTGCACAGGATGTATGATACTGGTAAACTTGAGGATATTGAATTGTGTATCAGGAATAAAATATTCATTATGTGAGTTTTTAAGGGTCCTGGATAATACCATAGCCTCCAGGATAGATTGAGTAGGAAAAATTTAGGGTTGGATTCCTGTTTGTTTTGGCTTCTAGTTTTCATTCATTTGCTGTTTATTCTTTGGCTTTGCCTATGTACACAGATATAAAACCATATATATTTATGGTTTTAGGCTTCCTGACACTTTGTGTATAAAACCATATATATAAACACCAAAAGCAACAGCAACAAAAGCCAAAATTGACAGATGGGATCTAATTAAACTAAAGAGCTTCTGCACAGCAAAAGAAACTACCATCAGAGTGAACAGGGAGCCTATAGAATGGGAGAAAATTTTTTCAATCTACTCATCTGACAAAGGGCTAATATCCAGAACCTACAAAGAGCTCAAACAAATTCACAAGAAAAAAACAAACAACCTCATCAAAAAGTGGACAAAGGATATGAACAGATACTTCTCAAAAGAAGACATTCATACAGCCAACAGACACATGAAAAAAAATGCTCATCATCACTGGCCATCAGAGAAATGCAAATCAAAACCACAATGAGATACCATCTCACACCGGTTAGAATGGCAATCATTAAAAAATCAGTAAACAATAGGTGCTGGAGAGGATGTGGAGAAATAGGAACACTTTTACACTGTTGGTGCGATTGTAAAGTAGTTCAACCATTGTGGTGTTAAAACAGTACGGCAATTCCTCAAGGATCTAGAGCTAGAAATACCATATGACCCAGCCATCCCATTACTGGGTATATACCCAAAGGATTATAAGTCATGCTGCTATAAAGACACATACACACGTATGTTTATTGTGGCACTATTCACAATAGCAAAGACTTGGAAT
>NW_012106408.1:1112904-1116081 GCF_000951045.1 Mandrillus leucophaeus
GGATGGCATTGGGAGTTATACCTGATGTAAATGACAAGTTGATGGGTGCTGGCAAGTTGATAGGTATAGCACACCAACATGGCACATGTATACATGTGTAAAAAACCTGCACATTATGCACATGTACCCTAAATCTTAAAGTACAATAATAAAAAAAACCAATATATATATGGTTTTCTATCTGTGTGTGTGTGTGTGTGTGTGTGTGTGTGTGTGTGTGTAATTTATTTCCCAGTGGAAGGTCTTTATTTGGTTCTGTGAATATTTTGTTTCCTATGCATTTCCAGCAAGTCATCATTTGTTCCACTTATCTGGAATTCCTAGGCTACCTTCATCAGGCCCCACAGGTATTGATGGAACACACCAGCTTTTTAACCTTAAATTAACTTTTTGGATTTTAGGCTTCCTGATACTTTAAGTGTGTTGAGTATACTTTTGTAAACATAATTTGAGTCATATTTCTCTCTCTGATTTCTCCAAAATTTGTAAACTATTTGTGAATATTCTTAATTCATGGCAATGTATTTGTTTGCATACAGTTTAGCACGGTCACTAAGGCTGCTCAGGGGGAGAGAACTCAGAAACCTGGCATGCAGGCAAAAGGGTAAAAATTTCTTACCAGTAAGACTCTCGCCTCTCTCTCTCTGTGCAAACTGATTAAATAAATAATAAAAGGTACTGTTACTGTTTATCTCCTCTGTATAATTTTGATTAATTAAAAAAAAAGAATTCTGAGGCTAATGTTAAACTGTAGTGAATATGTTGTGTTTTGTATGTCTTTCTGTATTGCTCTGTTATAAAGAGGGACATCTTAGGATAAAATGCATGCCTATGACCTTATCAGTCCTCTGTTCAAGACGGCCCAGCAAACTGGCCAGCCACATTCTTGGGAGATTGACCTTGTAACCATGTGGCTGTGCTTTCTCTTTTTACAATGGTAACTAGGTTTGGGGTTCAATTTCTGACTTAGGGAACAATTCCTTTATCTTCTATCTGTCTATATTTAAATGTGTTATAGGTGTAATATGAAAGAACTTTAGTTAATTGGTTTAATAATAAGAGCTTCCATCAAATATTTTGTCTGAAAAGTGTAATGCCTTTTATTTAGTTCCTGTGACTTAAGTAATCTTTAAAAAATAAAGTTTTAAAAATTATTGGTAAAATAAAAATCTTCAAAAATGTAAACCTTTCATTTAAATTATGAAGGTCAGATATTAGGTCTGCTAAATGCTTTAAAGTCATAAACTACTTCTTTGACTTTTAAAAAATTATTCGATGTATTTTGGAGCATTAGATTTTAAATAAAGCCTGGGGACATAGGAAATTAGCCTTGCCCCCTAGCTATGCAGAGAAGGTTACCAAAAAAAAGAAGCTTTATATAAGAAAGCATCTTGTATGGTAAATTTTTGTCTTAAAGTAAAATAATTGGTTGTTTAAAAGAGGGATGTTTAGGACAAGTCAAAAACTCCAGGTGTGTCATAGATA
Source organism: Mandrillus leucophaeus (assembly GCF_000951045.1). Taxonomy (NCBI): domain Eukaryota; kingdom Metazoa; phylum Chordata; class Mammalia; order Primates; family Cercopithecidae; genus Mandrillus; species Mandrillus leucophaeus. The sequence goes on from NW_012106408.1 coordinate 1,114,390, forward strand.
GTCTATGTAAGTTGTGGAAGAATTTATGAAAGAGAATTTATGCAAGAAATGTTGTACAACTTAAAGGTGATTTGGCCTCATGAATGCTTCAAAAATGTTGCTATGACTCTTAACTGTACAATGTGCCTGCTTTACAGCTAGGTAAAGCCTGGGACACATGGAGGTAGACACTGGAAAGAGTCAGAACTTATCTGCACTTCTGTCTGAGACCTAGGCTCCACACCTAATACATAATTCAAGTCCCAAACTTAACAAGGTTTTGACCAAAAGTAAAAGTTGCTAAAAGTTAACATTGAAACATGTAATTGAGACTACTGAAGAAACAGTTTTACATGCAATGTGTGTAATAAAAGTGAAATGTAATTTTGTAAAAGATTATAAGAAGACATTGGAATGTGGATTTGTTGTTGTTATTGTTTTTGCCTAAAGGGTTAAAGGATTGTTTTAAATTAGGGTAAAGCTAAATGTTTGAACAAGTTGTAGAAGGTTTTAAAAGAAAAATTAATTCTTGTAAAACACTGTGTGTGTGAACATACTGACTAAATTTAAAAGCTCATTTTCTGGTTTCTCCATAAATTGAATATTGAAATAAAAGCACAAACAGGGTTTTCTGAAAGCACTGATCTTCTCTTTAACAAAAATTTGTAAAGGGTTATAAAAAGTTTCTGAGACTCTCACCTTATGATGATACTGATTAAAATTGGAAAGATTTGTCTATAAGGTTTTATTAAAAATTGGAACTGACATTGGGTACACTAATGCAAGGGTAAAATTTGGCTTTCTCTCTTGAACAAGATTTTCATGTAATATTAAAAGATAATGAAATATATTTGTTTGCCTTTTGAATAAAGTAGCAAAAATAAATAAATAAAAGGAAAGGCAAGAGACCAATTGTTTGGAAAGCTAAGTCTTCTTCCTCTGTCAATGAGTAAAGGTTTTTGCCTTTTAAATTTTTGAGTCATCATTTTGGCTAAATGAATGACTTATGGTAACCTGGAATTCTATTTCATAATATCAATGTTTTAAACGTTTAACATATTTAATAGGCCTCCCAAAATCAAATTTCAGCTTCAAAATAGTCTTTTCTGACCTCTAACTTTGAGATACTACAGAAGGCTCTTGAAACATCCAAAAGAGAGGTAAAAGGATTATTTGACATGTTATAAGGGAAGCATTGTCCAAAAAAAAGTTTAATCTTCAGGTTATATTTTAGCCAATGATATTAATATATTTTACAAAATCATATGGGATTCCTGAAATTCTAATATGTCAGAGTACATGCTATCAATTCTAATTATGGTTATTATGTTAAGTTATTGTAAACTGCAGAAATAACCAATTTCCGTGTATAAAGCTAGTAATCCAAACAGAACAAAAAATTAATTGAATACCAAGAAAATATGTTGTCAGATTTTCATGTTAAACCAGCAGATATGGAAATTGTTTAGATATACAATTTGAATGAACTCCACGGTCTAGGTCAAGTTACCGTGATAATCCATCAGTTATCAGTGCTATGCACCTAACTTGGTAAAACAATGGGTATTCAGGAGGATATAAGTCTAATGTTATTTAAGCATGGACTCATGGAAAACCAGGATGGTCACCTTGTCCTTCCTGAATCCTTAAAGCTTTTGTTATTAAAAGTTCTGCATTCCATGACTCATGGAAAAAATAAAATGATCCAAAATG
>NW_012106408.1:1116511-1124924 GCF_000951045.1 Mandrillus leucophaeus
GTAGTATTTTCATTAAATAAAGAAGTCCCTTATGACTGAAGACAACCCCTTCACAATCTAGAAACCAAAGATTTTATCTTCTGAGAACATCAGAGAAGGACTGTCCTTGATATCCACACTACAACAAAACTCAGGACCTTAAACCTTGGGTTCATAATCTCACAATTGAGCAGTGTCCAGTCACACTCTTGGGACTGTACACCCACTGGAACCCTTAAGGTAAAGCTAATCAGGAAAGTTACACCCCAGAAGAAGATGGCATCCTTGATGTGAACAGCTTTTCCCAAGATCATGGGTCAAGACTTCTCTACTATTAGGAGACTTATCTTTGAATATTTTTTCCTTTCTTATGCCTCTATGAGCAATAGAAGTGGAAAAGGGGTCTGTTTTGTGGACTTATAGGGTACATTTTTATTTGTGAAGGAGTTTTCAGCCAGCCTATGTATGAATAACCTTATAATCAATCAGAAACAGAACATTGGTTCACTCCTCTAAACCCACATCATGGGTTAAAGAGAACATTGCCAAGTGGCCTTCACTATTCTAGAAGGGCATCATTTGTTAGGTTGTTTTTCCATAGTTTGGAGTAAAAGAAGCAATGATTAGAAATCTATCCTTTGTGATAGGCTTTATAGAAGATTCTACTGTAAAGGCTACAGTTACACAACAGATTTTAAATTCCCTTGTGAATGTTATGATAGAATTGGCTGAACAGAGAAGTATCTGTGCAGCTGCTGGCACTCATGACCTATGGAGAAAACATTAGATATTACAGATATTCAGTCATAGTGTACAAAGTAAATGACTTTGTAACTGTTTTCATTATCTTCATTTACATAGATTGTATGACAAATAATAAATGGAAGACTTTAAAGGGTATTTAAATCCCAGAAAATGGATTGATGAAGCCACTGTTTAGTTAAGTGAGTAGACTCTTTATTTAACTCATTCTTTGATCTATTTAATTTTAGGAGGTTTGGTTTATGGGGACACTGGGTATGAAGCATACTCCAAACTCTTGGTATTATCCTCCTGATAATCACAATAATAGTCTCCCTGGTGCATTGTATTCTCTCAAAGGTTTTAAATGTTTGCATGCAATGACCTCTAGAATGTCAAATGGTATCTCTTTAACTAGAATGACAAGAGCTGAAAGAAATGTGTGACCATGAGGATGTAATAATCTATGAAAGACATGCTGAGACTAGAAACCCAAAATGATGGTAACCAAGAGTATGGCCCTGAGGCCCTAAGTTTTGGTCACACTCTCACCTAAGTGAGAACCTGACCAAAAAGGAGGAATTTTTAAAAACAATTATGAGAGGTCATTGTTTTGGACTGAGATTATGCGCTAGGCCCCAACACCCCAAACCTAAACCAAAATGGAGTTGTTGATGCTAAGACTTTAAGGAAACACATAGATCCTAGAATAGACCACAGACTAGATTTTGCTTTTCTCCTGCAAATCTCTATAACAAACATTCCTGACAGTGTAGGTATCCACTCCCTTAAGTCTCCATTAAATTTTTTAACCAAATTCAATTCCTCTCACCTAGAGACCATCAAGCTTCAGATGATCATGCAATAAGTGTTCCAGCCAGTTTCAGGTGAAAACACCACCCCTGGCCATCAAGGAACTACCCTGACTCCACTAGACAGGGCAGGACAAGAGTTTCATCATCTCCAATAGGTAGGTACTACACCCCAAGCCAGCATGAAGCTGTTACAGAAGGAAGACCATCAGTTTTTCCATATTCCATAAAGATTTATGGGAATCACATCTCTCACGGGGAAAAAAAAAAGGCAGGAGAATAGGGTCTGGAGGCAGGGAACATAAGGTTGATTCACACTGACTTCCTAAAACTGATTTAAATGGAAACATTTTTTATTTAAATGGAAACACTTCAGCTATAACAGGAAATACCGTCTCCATTTACATAGGGCATAGACCAAGTAAATGATTTTGTAATTTTAGTTCATCCCCTTCATTTACATAGGTTGTACAACAAGCAACCAATGGAAAAGTCCAGAGGATATTTAAACCCCAGAAAATTCTGTAGTGGGTCTCTTGAGCCCCTATGCTTGGGCCCACTCCTACCCTGTGAAGTGTACTTTTTGTTTTCAATAAATCTCTGCTGTTATTGCTTCATGCTTTCCTTCCTTTGTGTGTGCATTTTGTCCAGTTCCTTGTTCAAGATGCCAATAACCTGGACACCTTCAACTGGTAACACCAGCACACTTCAGTGTACTTCGCAAAAGCCTTAGGCCACAGATCAGTTCCTCCTCTTAAGAAAAAAAAAAAAAAGGAAAAAAAAAAAAAAAAAAAAAAAAAAAAGGGGGAAACAAATAATCTAAGAGTGAAAACTAGAATGATCCCCTTTCACCATTCCATTAGTTTTATGGCACCTCTACTTGCTAGAGTCAGTGTAAAATGGAAATATTAAGGTCTTTGTGCACATTTACTTCAAGAAAAAAGAGCCCTGAGGTCAGCCTACACACTGTAGAGTTCTAAGCTCTCTTTTTCTCTATTTTCTTTCTGCCTGCTTTAAAGCTGCTGTTACTTTGCTGCTGAGATAAAAATTACTCTTTGGACCCAACTGCTTTTTTTTCTTGCAAACTGATTAATCTGTATTAATATCTCATGACTAGATTTCTGAAATAAAAGTTATAAGGTCTTTCTGTGTGAGTGTGTGTGTGTATATATATCTTTAAAAGGCCTTTATGATATATTTTTTAAGACAGGTTCTCACTCTGTCGCCCAGACTGGAGTGCAGTGGCATGATCTCGGCTCACCACAACCTCTGCCTCCCAGTCTTAAGCAATTCTCCCATCTCAGTCTCCTGAGAAGCTAGTATTACAGGCTTGCACCACTACCGCCCAGCTAATCTTTATATTTTTAGTGGAGATAAAGTTTCCCCACATTGGCCAGGCTGGTTTTGAACTCCTGATCTCAAATGATCCACCTGCCTCAGTCTCCCAAACTGCTGCGATTATAGGCATGAGCCACTGTGCCTGGCCAGTTTACTTAACTTTATGTTTAACTGGCAATTAAATCAGTTTTAATTTCCCTCTAGCATATCAGACATTTTCTCCCTGTAGTTTGATATGTAAATTTTCCTATCTGATTTTTCACCTAAGAGTTGTTTCCTTCAATGTACGATTTCAGGGCTATCTAGCTGTCAATTGCCTAGGGTAATTAAACAGATTATCAAGCATTTGAAAGTCTACAATTGAAAAAATAGAGGTCTTATGAATCTATAAGATGTTCTTCTATCACCATGTCTAATACATCTATGTATCTATGTGTTGTGTACACAATGCTTCACTACTGAAAATACATTAAAAAATCTCTAATTAATTGGCTTAAGAAAAAGTACTTAAATACTTTATTAGGAATAAAGAAAAGACTAGTCAAATGCTTTTTCAAGCTTGTGTGACTTAACTGAAACCTTTAATAAATAAGCTATCTTTAAAATTATTTGTGAAGTAATATTAGAAGTGTCTTAAAAATTGCCAGCATACATTTTATTTTCATTTATTGATAAAGTGATTTCATACTTATCTCTGCCAAATACTACATTTTACAATAATGATGTTATCTCTAGGAGCAATTTGAGAAGGGCTGGAGTCTTAAAGCCTCCAGCTGCATAAGTCCTGGACCATAATTTCTAATCTCATGGCTTTAGGCAGTCTAGTCCCCAGGCAGGTAGGGAGTTTGTTTTGAGAAAGAACTGTTATCATCAACTTTGTTTCAAAGCTAACTATAAACTAGTTCCTCTCAAAGTTAGTTTGACCTACACCCAGGAATGAACAAGGACAGCTTAGAGGTTGGAAGCAAGATGGAATCAGTTAGGTGAGATCTCTTTCCCTGTATCAGTTATAATTTTGCAATGGTGGTTTCATAATTTTAAATGATGAATATCACAGTTTTCATAAATAAGTATACTATTAAAATACAATAATTAAATGTAATTGGAAAAATAATTGTAGACAAACTTGCCATAATTTGTAAAGTTATGTTAAATTAAATAATGGGTATTTCATTAATTGGGTATTTTCCAATAAAATATTGTAAGAAAACATTCTTTTTTTAAAAAAAAAAAGTATGTCTGTTTTTAAAAGGTGAATAATTTTTGTTAAGTTCAAAGATTATTTAAAGGTTATGTATAAAGGTAAAAGGAACCAGGAAATAAGAGATGTAAAGAAAGTTATGGAAATAAAGAAGTATTTTTTATAAGAAAGCTTAAAGAAAATTAATTTTATATGAGAAATAATCTTGTATGCTAAATTTTACCCTAGAATAAAGTGACTGTTTGTGTAAGAAAGGGGGATGTTCAACACAAACAAGAAAGTCCAGGCATGTCATGAATGGTCTGTGTGAGTCTTAATGAGAAGATTCATGAAAAAATAATTTATATGATCAAGTTGTGTATAATTAAAGGGAAATTATAATATTTCTAGAGATTGAGTTTTGATTTAAAAAACTCATACACTAAAGAATTGGTTCAAACTACAAAATTTTCTTAAGCTATTGCTTTATTCTTAATAAATTACAAGACATTATAATTGTTTATGCTAAGTTCAACTTTTATTGTTTCTTGTTATTTTTAGCTTTCTCTCCTCCATTTAAAAGGCCTGAAACAACAACTCTATCCTTCAACTCATTTTCAGCTCTTGTTAGTGTTTTTTTGTTTCCTTCAGCTTCTAACTGTTGTAACCTGATGCTATCAAAGAAAAAAAAGTTTTATCTTAGAGGTCTAAAGGAAATGTTTTCTTCCAACATAATATTCCTCTTAGAGAATAGCAGTTGCACTACAGAAGGTCTCTTCTTTTGCCTTTGGGTAACTGGCCTAATAAACACATATGCTTTATTGAAATAATTTCTATGTCATTAATACTAAGTTTGATGTGCTTAGAAAAAAAAACAGATAAAAAATGTTAATTAAAGTACATTCATGTAACTTTCTGTATGTGCTTTTAAAGTCTTTGTACCATTAAGATACAGGGCTTTGACTCCTGGGTCTAAAAAGGACACCAAGTCCTGCTAAATCTTAACATTGAGAACAATTAAAGCTTTATCTTCAGACTTAGTAAATGATGCCAATAAAAATAAACTGTGTTTGTGAGACACAGGACCAGAAATTAAAGCTCTTCAACTCCTCAAGTCCCAGGGATTCTCACAAAAGAGGTGGGCACATGAAATTTTAAGGGCCAATTTTGAGGGATAAGTTCAGTTTCTCTATAAATTAACCATTAATGTCAAAGACACACTGATGTAACACCAACATATGGGTCCCTATGTCAGATTAACAAGATTTTCTTGAAGCATTAATCCTCTCTTTAACAAGGTTATAAAAGGCTTATGGAAATTACATCTTATGATCAAAATGATTAAAATTTTATAGATTATTTATAAAATTTTGAAAAACATTTAGTTGGCCTCATGCTGTTTTTATTAGGGCTTAGTGTTTGGAAAATTAAGTCTACTTTCTCAAAGAATAAAGGTTTTTGGCCTTTTATTTTTTCAAATCTTTGAGTTATCACTTTGGTTAAATGAGGAACTTATTTTACAATGAACTGTGATCTTATTTTATCATAGTATCAAGCATTTTAAACCTTTACTATTTGAGAAACTTTCCAAAATCAAATGGTAAATTATGTCTTTTTCTGATCTAATTAACCCTTTAAGATATTAAGTTCCATAAAGTCCAAAAATTATGTATTTGGCCTCTTTTGTATAAAAATCATACAGGAAGGATTGTTAAATATGAAATGGTGTTTGGCTTTCTTTGGGCTGTATTTGTGTACATACGTTATTGGTATATGTTCCAAAGTTATGGGAAACTTCTCTAATTCTGATATGACTTAGTGTACACTATCAGTAATAATTATAATTGCTATGTTAAATTATTGTGTGTCACACAGGTAACAAATGGCCTTGTCAGTTGTGTCCTTGACTGTGGCTGCCCTAAAAGTTTTTGTCATTCACAGACAACTGTTGTTTTGTTTTGGTTATTTTTAGAAGGTGATTTTATAATCAACTAGAAAACTCTCAAGAGGTGTTCTTGAATGCAGGGTTCTGATAACTTTGGAAATTTTGACATTAGAATAGAAGAAAAGCTTTCTGAACTCTCATGGAGAGCTGAAATGTTCATGAATATCAAGCAGAACAGGAGTTGACTGCATGAACTGAACTAATAGAAGACTGAAGTAATCTTTTGACTTTTTTACCTAAATTGTTGCTGATCATTTGGTTTGCTTTGCAGAGTCAAGAAAACTTTTCTTTTGAGCTGTTGACAGCTTGTAGCAACAATATTTTGAGTATATTTATTTCTCTCTACCTGATTTCTTCAGAATTTTGAAATTATTTGTGAGTATTCTTAACTTAATGGTAATATAGTTATTTGCATAAGTGCATTAAAATTGTCTTTTTTTGCAACAGGAAACCATTGGAGAAACTGGTTACTTTAGCAAGGCTTTGGCTGGGATGGTCAACAAACTTGACTGAAAATAAACTTGACTTATAGAGACAAGAAAAACCCCTTGGGAGAACTAGCCTCATACCTTGTCTATACAGTCCCTGAGCAGGGTTCTTAACCTGTGGTAAGTAAAGACTATCACTTTATGACAGGCCTAGGAGCTGCAAGTTATCTTGGGACCTTAAGAGGGGAAGAATTTACCTAGCTCACAGGTATTTAATGGTACAAGTCCACAAAATAAGTCTTATCTGAGATTTCTTCTATGTAACAAAGTTTCATCAAAGCTAATTTAAAAGCCTATCTGAAAAATGATTATTTCTGTTGCACTTTATACAAATAATCAGGCCAAGTATTATAAAGCAAATTGGTCCTACCATGATCTGTCTTTAGTAAGAATGAGAAACTGGAGAGAGAATAATTATGTTTCAAAAACTATAGTCTACCTGTGGTTAGATTCTCTTCTCACCTCATGCTTTTATAATTTTTATTGTTTTTGACAGTTTGGAGTGAATTCTAATTTTTCTTGGCTACAAGTCTCCAAAATGTTTTCAATTTTTTTCTTCTTTTTTTGTCCCCATTTTTCCTAATTTGGAATAACTGAAAACTAAGCTGTGCTTTCTTGAAGCCCTGCAAACTGAAGCTAGACAACTTAAACTTCAGAAGAAATAACAGCAACCTATTTACATACATAAGATACTTTCATACCTGACTAGTGATGTATGAACATCAGAGTAATATGGCCTATATCAGTTTTCCAAGATTGTTGGTTTTTTATTGTTGTCTTTTCTCCCTTCCTCCCCTTATTTTCTCTTCATAGGATGTAAGACTTCACAACCTGCTAAAAATGAGCTTTCCTAATGAAACCTACTTATCTAGGAACAAACCATTCTAGCCATTAGAGATTAGATGAAACCTGAGACCAAAGACTCATTTTCTGCTGAAACGCTTTCTCTGAAAGAGTCTTAAAAAAGAAAAGGGGGGAAATGTAAAAGGAAAATAAATCTTGGGACCCCCAACTCACTGAGCTAAAGGGAAAAGTCAAGCTGGGAACTGCTTAGGGCAAACCTGCCTCACATTCTATTCCAAGTAATCCCTCTGCTCACTGAGGGAAGTGCATATCTGATTGCCTCCTCTGGAGAGGCTAATTAGAAACTCAAAAGTGTGCAGCTGGTTGTCTCTTACCTACCTATGTCCTGGAAGTCCATTCCCCACTTCAAGTTGTCTCACTTTTGCTTCCAGTTGTCCCACCTTTTTGAACTGAACCAGTGTTCATCTTTCATTTATTGTTTGATCTCTCATGTCTTCCTAAAATGTATAAAACCAAGCTGTGTCCTAACCATCTTGAGCATATGTTATCAGGACTTCCAGAGTCTTTGTCATAGGCACGTGTCCTTAACCTTGGCAAAATAAACTTTCTCAATTGACTAGGACCTGTCTCAGATATTTGGGGTCCACAATACTAACCAAAATTTTAAGATTTTTTTTTCTAGAAAATGGATTTATTATTTCGATCAAGTTTCTAACTTACACAGAAACCTCAAGAAGAACAAGGAGCTAAAAGGTGACTATGTGTTAATAGCCCACTTTCCTTAGTTTTTTATGCTATGCCCCTAAACTTAATGTCTATATCATCAACTATACTTGTTGATAACAGAATGCAATTACATTGAGTTATGACTCATATCAACTTTTCTTATATATAGTTCTCATGTCCACACACTAAACACTTTGAAAAGCTTTCTTTAGTTTTGCTATGAAATGGCTTGGTTTCATGCTATAATGAAAGGAAAAGAGAACAGGATATTATTTGCCCCTTGGACTCCTACAATTCATTGTTTTCTCTTGCTTCTCATTCCACACAGTTTTTAAACCTGTAGTTTTCAACTTTGGTCTGCACAGGAATCACACAGGAGGTTTCTTAAAATTGGAAATTT
>NW_012106408.1:1124974-1131461 GCF_000951045.1 Mandrillus leucophaeus
GATGAGCGGCATTCCTTTGGAGGGGGAGATGCGCTCTGATTTTTTGAATTTCCAGCTTTTCTGCCCTGCTTTTTCCCCGTCTTTGTGGTTTTATCTGACTTTGGTCTTTGATGCTGGTGATGTACTGATAGGTTTTTGGTGTGGATGTCCTTTCTGTTTGTTAGTTTTTCTTCTAACACTCAGAACCCTCAGCTTTAGGTCTGTTGGAGATTGCTTGAGGTCCACTCCAGACCCTGTTTGCCTGGGTATCAGCAGCGGAGGCTGCAGAAGATAGAATATTGCTGAACAGTGAGTGCTGCTGTCTGATTCTTGCTCTGGAAGCTTTGTCTCAGGGGTGTACCCTGCTGTGTGAGGTGTGAGGTGTCGGTCTACACCTAGTGGGGGATGTCCCCCAGTTAGGCTACTCAGGGGTCAGAGACGCACTTGAGCAGGCAGTCTGTCCGTTCTCAGATCTCAACTTCCGTGCTGGGAGATCCATTGCTCTCTTCAAAGCTGTCAGACAGGGTCATTAACATCTGCAGAGGTTTCTGCTGCTTTTTGTTTAGCTGTGCCCTGTCCACAGAGGTGGAGTCTACAGACACAGGCAGGCCTCCTTGAGCTGTGGTGGGCTCCACCTAGTTCAAGCTTCCCGGAGGTTTTGTGTACCTACTTAAGTCTCAGCAATGGTGGGAGCCCCTCCCCCAGCCTCACTGCTGCCTTGCAGTTAGATCTCAGACTGCTGTGCTAGCAATGAGGGAAGTTCTGTGGGTGTGGGACCCTCCCATCCAGCTGTGGGATATAATCTCCTGGTGTGCCATTTGCTAAGACCCTTGGTAAAGCACAGTATTAGGATGGGAGTTACCTGATTTTCCAGGTGTTGTGTGTCTCAGTTTCTAAAGGGATTCCCTTCCCCCTTGCACTTCCCAGGTGAGGCGATGCCTCGCCCTGCTTCAGCTCTCGCTGGTTGGGCTGCACCAGCTGACCAGCACCGATTGTCCAGCACTCCCCAGTGAGATGAACCCAGTACCTCATTTGAAAATGCAGAAATCACCTGTCTTCTGTGTTGCTCATGCTGGGAGCTAGAGACTGGAGCTGTTCCTATTTGGCCATCTTGCTCCAGATCTAAGAATCTGCATTTTTAAGATGAACTGAGGATAAGAAAGTTCTGACGCACCAGAATAATTCCTTTGAAGATTAGCTAGATGTAGTAGAGTGAGTGTGAACCGGAAGAGGGTTTTTATGAGGTCAGGATCTACAACATAATATAAATTAAATCTATGTGGATTCTGAAGTCATCTTGGGAATAGAATCATAAGACCTTAAATCAGAACTGGACAACTGCTTTTAGTCTAGTCCAAATGCCACATTTGAAAGAAAAGGAAACTGGTGAACAGAGAAATTAACTGATTTGCCTCAAGTCACACAATGAGTTAATACCTAGTTTCTATGCCTCCTGACTCTCAGCTCAAGACTTTTAAACTTCCCCTGTCCACACTGTCTGTTCTTCTCTTTCATCTCACTCATTTTTGGGCTAGTTGTTATTAAACACTCTAAACTTTAGCAATTTAAGGTGATCTAACACTCCTCCTCATTCAGTTTGATGAAGGGAAGTGCTGAGATAAGTGAAAGCCTAGTGCAGAGGATGGAACTTTGTGATTCAGAAGGGTTTAAAAGTCTTTGTGTTGTGCGTTTTGAATGGCTTTCCTATCTTTTCACTCCTAGAGTCTTTTAGGGGTATAACCAGGGATTATGTCAAGAAGGTAAACACAAGAAAAGTTGTTTAAGCTGTGTTGTTAACTTCAAAACGATTTCACTTTCTTTTGACCCTCATTTTCTTACTTCAGTTTCTTTTGCTTCTATACCTCTGTGATGTGAAGATCTCTTGAACAGGGTGTATTTTTCTGAGAATGGCATCTTTTTCATCTAGGCCAGAAATTCTTCAACTGTTATATATTCTTTGGCACTCTAGAGTTCCTTATGAAAAATTAAAATTTATTTTAGTGCATTCTATAGCTTTTGGATGGCAAACTTTTATTCTAACACCACTACTTGTGTTGCATTCATAGGTGTGTTTAATTCAGTGAAGCCCAAATACCACAGAAGGTACCACAGTACCTTCTGTACTATACCTACTGTACCACAGTAAGTACAAAGATTTGGCAGCAAATAAGGAAAATAAAAGGATAATTGAGTCAAAGAACACACAGTAGTATAGACTCCTTAGGAGTCAGACTTTACTTTTACTGTAATTGGCTATTTTGCTGGTTTGGATCCACTTCATTGTGTGAAACAACTTAAAATACTGCAAGTGTAATTGGTAACACTGTGGCTTGTGCCAGGAAACACCTATAATTTTTCTCTATTGTGTTCTGCAATCATCTTACAGAACTATTTCACTTGTAAATAAAGCAGTCAATGTGCAAAAATATATATTTTTTGTTTTTCACTCCAGCAATCATTAATAACATACTCTATTCCTATAGATCTTATAATTGTCATGATACTTTCTTTAACTGACTAGAACAGTCCTGTACTGTTATCAAGTGACACCTCATTAAATCATCACTTCTAGATTGCCTGAGGGCAAGTCTGAGACTTGATTATACAGATTTAAGCAAATATAGTAATGGAATGTAGCTTCCCAGTGAAAAGCTCAAGCTCTGGAGTCAGGATGCCTAGATCCAAATCTTAGTTCTCTAGATCTAGATTACTTTACTAGACAAGTTACTGAACATCTGTTTCTTCATTTCCTGATTTGTAAAATGGTGACAATAACAATTTCTACTTCACAGAATTGTTTCGAAAACTAAATTAGTGATATATGAAAAACACTTTGAATAGTTCCTCATGCATAGTAAATGCTCAAAAAAAAGTGTTAGTAGTATTAAATTTGAAAAACAGAAACATTTTAAATCTGATTTTATATGTTTCTGTCATTAAACCCAGAACTGGTGATTTGGCTTCAGTAAAACAGCATTAGTTGTCACATCAGAAATGCTTCTAATCATTTATTTCATGGGTTGTATGTTTATAATTAACTTGTAAACTTATTTACATTTGGTTTATCTTAGTATATTTTTAGATAACAGATTGTAAACGGAAATCATTTAAAATAAACAGAATATACTTAAGTATATTTATTTATCAGGTTTAAGAGACAAGTTTAAATCTAACCCAGTGGTTATACTTGTTTTTATGAACAATCCTCATTTTATTTTGCAAAGGAATCCTATTAGAGGAGATTGGTTTGCAAATAAAAAAATAGAAACACAATGAACTTAATGCTAGACACAATAGTGAAGTGTTATATGGGACAATTCAAGAATCATTTAACTTGAATAATGAGGGAAGTTTTGTAAAGAGATGGTTTAAAATGAATTATAAACAGATGAAGAATTGAATGGATAAAGAAGGTGCTTTCATTTTCTTATAATTCTGAAGACTGGAAGCCCAAGATCAGGGTGCCAGCATGGTCCGTTTCTGGTAAGGACACACTTTCTGGCTTGCAGATGGCTACCATCTTACTGTGTCCTCACATAGCCTTCCATTGCTTGGAGACAGAGTGAACTCTCGTGACTCTTCTTGTAAGGACAGTAATCCTATAGATTAGGGCCCCAATATTGTGACCTCATTAAACATTAATTACTTCCAAAAAGTACCCATCTCCAAATATTGTCACATGGACAATTAGGCCTTCCACATATAAATTGGGTGAGGGGGGGTACAAATATTTGGTCTATAACAGATGGGTTAGGCTTTGAAAGGAGGAGGGACAGGAAGGGAAAGGAACAGGCAAAGTTGTGAGAGAGTTAGGAATAATGAAATTGTTTTACTCTTTGGTGTTAAATCTAGGCAAATAAGGAAGGAGAGCTGAGCCAGGGTTTCAAGGGTATAAAATAAATTCAGAAGAGTTGCTCTTTGGGAATTATCAATTCATTATTTCCTAAATTTACCAGATTATGAGAATCAATTATAACATTATTTTAAAATACACATTTTCATAGAGATTCTTCCCTTGTAGATTCTATTTCTCCACATCCAGATTGGGTTGTAAAACTTTTAACAAACCTCCTGGGAAATTTTTATAATTTCCAGGGATAGAGAACTGGAACCTACAAAGATGGGGAGATAAACAGAGGTGAATAAAAGGATTGAAAGATAACATTAAGGGCTTATCATAAAGACAATCAATCTAAATGTATGCTTTTTGTAAAGATTATGTAGAACCAGGTTCTAGCACATTTGGTTGAGTGACCTTGAACTAAGAATTGGCAAAAAGGTTAGACTTAGGGGCAAAGGAATCTGAGATGTCACTGAGTGTACTGTTGAAATGTTGATCTATGTGTTTTGGGCTTCATAGGGATAGAAAAGAAAAATAAGTATGGGGGAAAAAAAAAGATTGAAAGGCTTTTGGCCCTAGAAATAATGAGGGTTGAATTTACTGGGAGACTTGAAAGAGCAAGAGGCTGTGGTTCAAAATTTCAGACATCAAGATTTCTGTAGTATGGTAGATTCTGAATTTATGTAGACGTGAATGCCATAAAAAATGACATAGTTTTTGGCCTTACTTCCTTCAAATACATGATTACTGCCAAGATGTACTTTCTAAAATAAAAGTCTGATTATATTTTTCTGTGGTGTCAAACACTGTCCTGACTCTCTGCTATCTAAGATATGTCAAAACCCTTACCATGGCATTTGGAGTCCTTTATTATTGCCTGCAAACATTACATACTTAACACTGTACTGCCTACACATCCTTGAAAATATTCACTCATGTTTCACCTTTGATTATGTAGTTATCTTTGCCAGGTCTACCTGGCAAAATGGGAAACCCATTTTAGTTAGTTTTAACCTCTTCAGGAAGGTTTTAATAAAATACTCCTCCTGCCAATGTCCATTGCACACATTAGTTTACTTTTTTCCTCCTCTTTTCTACTTTGATAACTCATATGTGCTTTTGCCCTTGATCTTAACAGTACAGGTTAAGGGTCACAAACCAAATACGAGCAGAGGGCATGCTTTAACATAAATACCAAAATTAAATAGGACGAAAGACAATTCATGCTAAGGTGCCTGTATAGTAATGAAGTATAACACGAGCTACTTAAAACTGTTTTTTTAAAACACTGTTGTCATAACAAAACAATCAAACAAAACACATCCAAGGTACACGTGGTCTTCCTCTGCTATACACGTCATAGCAAAGCTAAAATGAAAGGGCAGTGTCAAAAAAATATCAAATAAGATTCTATGGTGAAGGTGTATACATCAGAAAAGCAATTTAAATGTCAGGTGGGGGGCAATAGTATATGTAAACACTGGTGGGACCAGATGAATTTAGTATTTTCGGATAACAGTGTCTGCTATGCATGTCTCTTACTTGAAGAAGACTAGTGACAAAAATTCATTACCCAGCTAGAAGCTGAAAATGCACTTTGAACTGAGATGTGAAGACCTATAGAGTCCAACTGTCACTTTGTGGCTCTCCCATCATATTGGCCTTCACAATGTTTGAAAAACTGGCCATGTGCTTTTTCCCAAAGTTATAAACCATCTTTTGTGATTTATTTCTCAGTTTATGAATTAGTTAAAATCAGCCTAAAAGAGAGACTTTTAAGAGTCTGACAAGAGAAACAAGTTTTCCAGAAGTCCTTTCAGCTGCATCAGTGAAATCTTTCTTTATTATCTATTTTCTAGTAGCTCACAAATCTCCATCTCTAACCAAGATTTCTCTGTGAACTTCAGAGGTATATATCCAGCTTCCTCCTGGCCATCTCTCATATGACCCATGGGCATTTTAAACTTATGCTCAAAATGGAATCTGTCATTTCTCCCTTCATTGCCAAAATCAAAGACAAAAAATTGCTTTTCTTGGTGATTCATCTAACTTCCCAGTGCAGAAAGCTGTGGGTCATCTTGGAAGACATTATTCTCCCTCTTTATTATCTAACCAGTCATGAAGCTTTGTCAGTTTATTTTCCTGTCTCTCAAGTCCATCCCCAATGCCATAATCCTCATTTTCTCAGGTAACTGATAGATTGACCCCTACTCTTTTCCAATCTGTTCTTTACATTGTAAGCAAAATGATTTTTCTAAAATGCAACCACGGCTTTAAACATTTCTCTATCTCCTGCTACTCTTAGGAAGAAGGTAAGACACCCCAGTGTGGCCAAAAAAAAAACCTGCTTGATTTATCCCCTGGCTAACTCTCTAGAGCCTTTTCTGCTCTTCCCTCTCTCACCTCTCAGGTATTTGCCCTTTCATTGGTTCAACAAACATTGAGTGCCTACTATGTGCCAAAAAGTGGAGTGAACAAAACAGGACATGAGGAGATAGAATTTTTTAAAAATCACATAAATATAGAATCACACTTTATTATGTTTTTGTGTAAAAAAAAAATAAAAGTAGAGGACACATTTAAATAGTATTAGTGAATGACATGATTTAGATTGGTTATCAGGGACCCCAATCTTGATGCTCCAGCACAGCTTTCCTGAAAAAAGCT
>NW_012106408.1:1131511-1173851 GCF_000951045.1 Mandrillus leucophaeus
TAAGGGTCACAAACCAAATACGAGCAGAGGGCATGCTTTAACATAAATACCAAAATTAAATAGGACGAAAGACAATTCATGCTAAGGTGCCTGTATAGTAATGAAGTATAACACGAGCTACTTAAAACTGTTTTTTTAAAACACTGTTGTCATAACAAAACAATCAAACAAAACACATCCAAGGTACACGTGGTCTTCCTCTGCTATACACGTCATAGCAAAGCTAAAATGAAAGGGCAGTGTCAAAAAAATATCAAATAAGATTCTATGGTGAAGGTGTATACATCAGAAAAGCAATTTAAATGTCAGGTGGGGGGCAATAGTATATGTAAACACTAGTGGGACCAGATGAATTTAGTATTTTCGGATAACAGTGTCTGCTATGCATGTCTCTTACTTGAAGAAGACTAGTGACAAAAATTCATTACCCAGCTAGAAGCTGAAAATGCACTTTGAACTGAGATGTGAAGACCTATAGAGTCCAACTGTCACTTTGTGGCTCTCCCATCATATTGGCCTTCACAATGTTTGAAAAACTGGCCATGTGCTTTTTCCCAAAGTTATAAACCATCTTTTGTGATTTATTTCTCAGTTTATGAATTAGTTAAAATCAGCCTAAAAGAGAGACTTTTAAGAGTCTGACAAGAGAAACAAGTTTTCCAGAAGTCCTTTCAGCTGCATCAGTGAAATCTTTCTTTATTATCTATTTTCTAGTAGCTCACAAATCTCCATCTCTAACCAAGATTTCTCTGTGAACTTCAGAGGTATATATCCAGCTTCCTCCTGGCCATCTCTCATATGACCCATGGGCATTTTAAACTTATGCTCAAAATGGAATCTGTCATTTCTCCCTTCATTGCCAAAATCAAAGACAAAAAATTGCTTTTCTTGGTGATTCATCTAACTTCCCAGTGCAGAAAGCTGTGGGTCATCTTGGAAAACATTATTCTCCCTCTTTATTATCTAACCAGTCATGAAGCTTTGTCAGTTTATTTTCCTGTCTCTCAAGTCCATCCCCAATGCCATAATCCTCATTTTCTCAGGTAACTGATAGATTGACCCCTACTCTTTTCCAATCTGTTCTTTACATTGTAAGCAAAATGATTTTTCTAAAATGCAACCACGGCTTTAAACATTTCTCTATCTCCTGCTACTCTTAGGATGAAGGTAAGACACCCCAGTGTGGCCAAAAAAAAAACCTGCTTGATTTATCCCCTGGCTAACTCTCTAGAGCCTTTTCTGCTCTTCCCTCTCTCACCTCTCAGGTATTTGCCCTTTCATTGGTTCAACAAACATTGAGTGCCTACTATGTGCCAAAAAGTGGAGTGAACAAAACAGGACATGAGGAGATAGAATTTTTTAAAAATCACATAAATATAGAATCACACTTTATTATGTTTTTGTGTAAAAAAAAAATAAAAGTAGAGGACACATTTAAATAGTATTAGTGAATGACATGATTTAGATTGGTTATCAGGGACCCCAATCTTGATGCTCCAGCACAGCTTTCCTGAAAAAAGCTAAGTTCTGCACATATGGGACTTTTCCTTGTCCATCACTTTTCTGCAGCTTACCTATGTCTCAGCCTATATGGTACTTTTTTCAGGCAGTCATCCCTGAGACTCAGAGCCTGGGTTTGGTGCTTCTCCATCCACGAGACTCAGAGCCTGGGTTTGGTGCTTCTCCATCCACCGCAGTTTTCTCATTCTTTGTATTGTAGTCGTTTACTTTCCTATAATTAGCTGATTCAGGGACTCTCCCTATTTTTGTCACATTGAATCCTTAGCTTCGATCAATAAATGGCAGAATGTTTCTGTCACTGACAGAATTGAATAAAATGCTAAAGAATTAATGCTCATGAAAATTCTGCCCCTTTATGACTAACCCCAAAAGATTGAATCTTAAAATCTTTTTATTTTCCAGTTGCCCAAACATCAACCCCGTTTATATTAATTATTTGAAATATGATAAGTGCCTGACAACTGCAAGAGGGTAGAAGATTTCAAGTTGTTCAAATAAATAGATCTAAAGAGGTTATTACATAGAAATCTAAGACTCCCTGACTTTATTATAAATGTAATTGTGCTTTGTCTTCAGCTTCATCTACTAAAGGCCGTCTCCAGTCCCACCCTATCCATATGGATCAGTAGTTTATGTCCTTATGATCTGTTTGATCTCACACTAATCAACCAGAAGTATTGCAATAAAACCCCATTGCAAGCTTGACATATTACAGAAGAAACACATACATAACTTTGAAATATCATTTGAAATGACATTTGTGAACACTTGAAGAGGCTTCATGGAGACAGGTGGTAAGATTTATATAGGTTTTTTATAAGTGGGCTAATAGTTGATGTCTATTTTTCAGAAAACAACCAGATGAAGTTTATAACTTAATGACCTCATTTCTGAATCCAGGTGTGTCATAAATAGAGCATATGATGCAAATTATGTTACCTATTGAGAACAGAGTAAACAAATTTATACAAAGCAGCCTGTTTCCATTATCTCAACATCACTTCTTGATTTACTAAGCCTATACAGGCACCAGGCTGCTTTATAACCTGTGGCAATCACCTGGAGCCCTGTGGGACTCTGTAGTTGCTGTCTCTTATACACATCTAGATGTGTATAAGAGACAGCTCCAGTCCCACCCTATCCATATGGATCAGTAGTTTATGTCCTTATGATCTGTTTGATCTCACACTAATCAACCAGAAGTATTGCAATAAAACCCCATTGCAAGCTTGACATATTACAGAAGAAACACATACATAACTTTGAAATATCATTTGAAATGACATTTGTGAACACTTGAAGAGGCTTCATGGAGACAGGTGGTAAGATTTATATAGGTTTTTTATAAGTGGGCTAATAGTTGATGTCTATTTTTCAGAAAACAACCAGATGAAGTTTATAACTTAATGACCTCATTTCTGAATCCAGGTGTGTCATAAATAGAGCATATGATGCAAATTATGTTACCTATTGAGAACAGAGTAAACAAATTTATACAAAGCAGCCTGTTTCCATTATCTCAACATCACTTCTTGATTTACTAAGCCTATACAGGCACCAGGCTGCTTTATAACCTGTGGCAATCACCTGGAGCCCTGTGGGACTCTGTAGTTGATGACGCTCCCTCTTTTGGCCTTACCTCTTCCTCCAATGCACTGAACTTAGGAGAAGATTTAGCATGACTATGTGGTGAAGTTAGGAGGAATGACCTGCTTATCCCATCTCCTTGACTGCTCCATGCATTTACATGTGTGACGTATCTCTCAGAATTGTGACTAACACACATATAATTTCTTGCTAAGCAAAGTGGGAGACAATAATGTGACAAGATCAAGTTGAGCTTTGACAATGGTCTATTGAATTTTAAAACTTAAAGCCATTTTTAAAGTAGTAATTTCAAACAACACGCTCTTGCCTAAACCACTTAATTCTATGACTTTCTTCATGCTTTTTCCTAGAATGACTTTTTGTGCCACTTCAACATCATCATGTTTTATATGCCTAAATCTTACCTACCTACCTTAGCTCATATGCCAACTTCATCACAAAACCTTCTCAGATTTGCGCAACTAGATGTGATCTCTCCCTCAGAATTAGGTCCTAATTTCTGAGCTATTCTATGGGTTAAATTTCTTCAAGTCTTTGTTCTGCGTAGGTGTTCACAAGTATTCATTGGTTGAATAAAAAAATTTTACTTACATAATTAGGAAAAGTAGATAACCTCAAGATTTCTAGAACATTGAGTTAAATCCTTGCATATAGAAATGAAATCATTCTCTGTAACTTTCTGCCACATCGAAGTGTTGGTATTTGGCTTATAGTTGAGAATACTTCCCTGATTTCACAACTTTATTTCTCTTTTCCTTATGTCTCTATATTGTTAAACAGTCCTGTTCATTGAATTGGCTGAGTTTGTTCCCTCCTGAGGTGATTTGTACTAACTATTCCCTGTACCTGGAATTCTTTTTCCAATGTGTTTGTTGTTGTTTTTGCTTTCTACCTGTGCCTGCTTTTATCCTGCCATTGCTGGCAGCTGATTAGATGGTGCCCACCCAGATTTAGGGTGGGTCTGTCTCTCCCATTCCACTGACAATTGTTAATCTCCTTTGGCAACACCCTCACAGTCACACCGAGGAACAATACTTTGCATCCTTCAATCCAATCAAGTTGACACTCAATAGTTCCTGGTATTAAGTTGAGCTGATTAAGTAGAGATTAAATAAATATTGCTTGTTCTCAAGCCCTGATTGTCTTTACCTATGTATTTACACAATTCATAATAATAATAGCTACTATTTTTGGAATAGTCACTCACTAGATTGTGTTTTATATTCTTTATCATGTTAATTCTATTAAATAACCCTTTGTAAACCCCTATTTTAAAAATGAGACAAGCTGAAAATAAGTGATTCTTTAGGACTGGATCCAGGTCTAATCTCCAAAATCAATAGTCTCAATCAATCATATTATCTGCTTTTACTGGAATAAAAAAATTTCAAATGTACTTAATAGCTTATTGGAACATTAATGATTATCCCAAGCTTTCCTATCGCAAAATATGCTTAACATTAATTTCCTTCATAGCAAATAATTATTATGTATTATACTATGAATTTGTTTTTAATAACAAAACAAAATAAGTTTTTTTGCTATATATCAAACCTACTGTCATTTTTTATAGTTTAATAAAAAAGTAGTAATTTTTAAAAAATCAAATAATAGAGAAAATATGATGAACAGAACACAATTTAAAATCATCTTTAAAAAAAAAATGCTTTTTGGCCACCTATACATCTTCTCTAGAAAAGTATCTGTTCATGTCCTTTGCCTACTTTTTAAAGGGATTGTTTGCTTTTTGTAAATTTAAGTTCCTTATAGATGCTGGATATTAGACCTTTGTCAGATGCATAGTTTATAATATTTTCTCCCATTCTGTCAGTTGTCTTTACTCTGTTGATAGTATTTTGCTGTGCAAGAGCTCTCACATTTAATTAGATCTCATTTGTCTGTTTCAGATCTTGTTGTGATTGCTTTTAATATCTTTATTATGAAGTCTTTGCCCATTTCTAAAAGGATGGGATTGCCTATGGAAAAAAAGCTCAACATCAATGATCATTAGAGAAATGCAAATCAAAACCACAATTAGATACCATCTCCCACCAGTCAGCATGGCTATTATTAAAAAATAAAAAATAACAGATGCTAGTGAGTTTGCAGAGAAAAGTAAACACTTACACACTGTTGGCGGGAATGTAAATTAGTTCAACCACTGTGGAAAGCTGTATGGTGATTCCTCAAAGAGCTGAAAGTAGAACTACCATTTAACCCAGCAATCCCATTACAGAATATATACCCAGGAGAATATAATCATTTTACCATAAAGACACATGCATGAGAATGTTCATTGCAGCAGTATTCACAAAAGCAAGGAAATGAATCAATCTATATGTCCATCAAGGACAGATTGAGTAAAGCAAATGTGGTACATATATATCATGGAATACTATGCAGCCATAAAAAAAGAATGAGATTATGTCTTTGGTAGGAATATGGATGAAGCTGGAGGCCATTATCTTCAGCAAATGAATGCAGGAACAGAAAACCAAAGACTGCATGTTCTCACTTATAAGCAGGAGCTAAATGATGAAATTCAAGAACAAAAAAATGAAAACAGGGGACACTAGGGCCTCCTTGAGGGTGAAGGGTAGGAGGAAGTAGGGAAGCAAAAAAATAAAAATAAATCAATAAATAAAAATAATAAAAATAAATAAATAGAAATAAAAAAATTTGGTTACTAGGCTTAGTACCTGGGTGACAAAATAATCTGTACAACAAACCCCTATGACATGAATTTACTTATATAACAAACCTGCGCATATACCCTGAACCTAAATGAAAGATAAAAAAATGAAATAAAATCATCTTATGGAACCAATAGACACTGGGCACTGGGGACTACTAGAAGGAGGAGTCTTCCAGGAGGGTGAGGGTTGAAAAACTACCTGTTAGATATTATGCTGACTACCTGGGTGATGAGATCCTTTGTACACCAGACCTTAGTGACATGCAATTGACCTATGTAACAAACCTGTGTATGTACTCCCTGAACCTAAAATAAAAGGTGAAAATAAAATTAGCAGAGTGCGGAACTATCTCACTGTCATTGCTCTTCACTATTCCCCCTTCTGCCTGTTCCTCACTTCCTTCCATCTTTAGGGACCTCACAGTGTCACAGATCTTCACTCACTTAAATGCCATTCTATCTTTTTCATCTCATTTGCCTGCCCAATATGAAATATTTAGTTATCTGAGTCTGGGCTATTGTAATTCTTATATATTATTTTACCCACTCCAACCTTTATTTTATATATATCATATTATCAACTATATCTTCCTGAAATATTCATTTTTTAAGGATTAAACTCAAACATCTTAATCAGACATTGCAGGCCCTCCTCTGTGTGGGGTTCAACTCACTTCTCACCACCTTTGCACCTCATGGGCTCTACATTTAGATTGCTCTACACATTTTTTTTTTTTTTTTTTTTTGAGACGGAGTCTCGCTCTGTCACCCAGAGTGGAGTGCAGTGACATAATCTCGGCTCACTGCAAGCTCCACCTCCCGGGTTCACGCCATTCTCCTGCCTCAGTCTCCCCAGTAGCTGGGACTACAGGTGCACACCGCCACGCCCAACTAATTTTTTGTATTTTTTTTTTTTTTTTTTAGTAGAGACAGGGTTTCAGCATGTTAGCCAGGATGCTCTCCACCTCCCGACCTTGTGATCCGCCCGCCTTGGCCTCCCAAAGTGCTGAGATTACAGGCATGAGCCACCGCGCCCGGTCTATACCGTTTTTTATGAAAAGATCTTGTGCATTGTTTTTCTCTCTTCATTTGGTACGCCTTTAAGGAAAAATGTTTTCTAAGTCGTTAGTACGCTTTAATACTGAGATATCATCTTCTCCTGAAGACTTTTCTAAATAATGTAATTTATTTCTGCTTAATGAAAGTATCATCTATGGAATCCATTTATACCAAAAAAAAAAAAAAAGCCATATTATTGAATACCTACTATGAATCAGACACTGTTCAGGGTACTGGGAATATATCAGGGAATCAAATGGACAAAAAAATCTCTGACATCATGGAATTTGTGCTCTTATGGATAGACAGAAAGTCTCTATCATTAGCAGCAGTAAAGAAGAGACTGGTTGGTGCCAGTAATCAAGACAGGGGGAGACAAGGTCCCAAAGAGATCATCTTTCTTGTCATAGGTCTAGAGGTTCAGGATAATATAATGGTTTGAGGGGCCAAGATTGGGGCCCCATTATCCTAATGCCACCTCAGGATGCTGTTTCCTGCATTACAACCGCTCTGGCTACTGCCATGGGTCAAACGACTCAATGTACTGCTTGGATTGCTACTCCGGAGAGTGCAAACAGTAAGACTGTGTGGCATCCATGTGAGAATAGTCATTGCGATGTTTCTGAGACAGGGGTATGCTTAGTGTGTTTCATGAATAAACAGTATACCAGTGTGACTGGGCAGGCTGAGTGAGAGAGGAAAAGAGGTAGGGGATGAGGAAGGAGAGGCAAGAAAGATGAGATTATATAGTGGGCCAATTAAAGACTTTAACTTTTACTCTGCCTGAAAAGTGGAGCCACTAGAGGACTTCGAGCAAAGGAATAATATTATTTATTTATAAATCACAGATGGTAACTGTAACTTCTTATATCTGGAAGAAAGAAACCCTAAAAAATCCTCTGCAGTCTCAAAGTGTGTTTAATAGGTTTAAACACAGACAACCAGCTCTAATTGGGGTTCTATGAGAGCAAGATTGTGAGAATGAACTCCGTCTTAGCCAGAAGCACTTCTGTGATCAGTTAGCAAAGCCTGTTGAAGTGTTCGGGCTGTTGGTTGCCACGTGTTTATGGTCCCCATCTAGTCTAACCTTCACCTTTTCCAAATTTGAATACACTGATCTTTCAACAGGTTACATGACTTTTACAAAGTCATCAACTAATTAATGTCAGCATTTCTGATCCCTAGATAGTGATCTGGATTGTATCTTGGCCCTTCGCCATTTCAGTTTTTACACTTAAGGCAGTAACCAATGCCTATGCTTCCTGGAAGCTGAAAAGACATTAAAATAAAAAACTGTTGTGGTGATAATAATTACCCATGCAAACTTTACTCCCTTAAATTTATATAAACTTCACAATTTGTAAATCACTTTTGTCTTTGTCTTAGCTGAGTCCCAAAATTATCTTATAAATTCTTCATAGTCCTAGAAAATTATACTAGAGCCCTGAATATGCAAGAACAGGCCCTCCAGCTGCTCGTGACTGGAATTTAATTTCTCAGTGATTGCAGAGGTTTGCTTTTTTTTTTTTTTAACAATTACATTTATAAAATTTAGTTAAAATTATTATCACAGTTATTTCACAATTGTTACTAAAATACTTCTTAGTGCAAGTGGAACAAAACGAAGGAAGGACCAAAGCTTTCAAAATGTTCAATGATAAACTTAAAGCTGCCATTCTTTCTGTGCATTGTGGGGAAAAGGAGGAGGAGTTTGTGCTGAGTTCCTGTGATGACTAATGAAATTTTTATTCTTTTCAATAAGAGCTTTAACAATTAGGCTGTGTTATAATGAAATGCCCATTTGTCCAACGTCTGATTCCTGGTCCATCAATACCTCTTTGTCAGAGGTACATCCCTAAAATATGCCTTTGTCTTGAGTGGAATTCAACCAGAGGCGTTTAGTGCAAGGAGTCTCAGTAAAGCAGCCTGAAATAAACAATGGGGCTTCAGAAAAGCTGAAATTAAAATGTATATGTATATATTTTTCTGTACCATGTGCTATTCATTACCTGACTAAAAGATTATCTACAACAATAGAGAGTAAAACTTCACACTTAAATATGATCATAGAGGAATGTTTAAAAATCCAAATTAATGAAAGACATTTTACATTCTCAGTAACAGTGCAAAGGACATCTGGAAACTACTTTTTTTGTTGTATATTTTTAAAGGATTTTAGTTCAAAACTAACTAATGATTTTAAATAGTCTGTACTTCCCTAGAAATACTTTTTAAAAACTTTTATTTTAAGTTCAGTGGCACATGTGCGAGTTCGTTATATAGGTAAACCTGTGTCATGGGGATTTGTTGTACAGATTATTTCATCACCCAGTTTTTAAGAGTAGTAACCATTAGTTATTTTTCCTGATCATCTCTCTCCTCCCAACCTCCACTCTCCAATAGACCCCAACGTGTGTTGTTCTCTTGTATGTGTCCATGTGTTCTCATCATTTAGCTCACACTTTTAAGTCCTAGAAATACTTTTACTTTTGTATTTTGATGAGATGTATTCAGTTTTTCCTCTCATGTTACTAATGCAGTTGAAACCAGTTGGGATCTTTTCTAATTACATTTTTCATGTTGCGCCACTTCATCTTCTTTCATTAATATTTAGTCTCTGAGGAAAACCAAAAAATGTTGGTTTGGTATTTAATATGAACTTAGCCACAGTGGGCTCACATTTCCAACATGATAAGAAAGAATCAGGTATTTACAAAGAATCACCATATAGCAAAGAACAGAAGCAACATGGTAAAAATCTTGTGGATTTACATCAACTATAAATTGGCTCTGCTGTTTTCCACAGCCTGACATGATTCCAAAATGCCAGAGAGTCTTAAAGGAGGACTTTTTTTTTTTTTTTTTAAAGAATGGCATTTAGATGAGTAAAGAACTGTGAGACTGTGAGGTTCCTGGAGATAGAGGGAAGTGAGGCACAGGCAGAAGGGGAAACAGTGAACAGCAATGAATGACAGTGAGAAGGTTCCACACTCTGCTGACTTTATTCTCCACTATCGTGTGATCAATCCATGGATCTATGAACACCTAAAAAGTCTTTGGACCCCATTCTAGTTTTCTACTAATCTTACAAATGTTGGAGCCTCTGATGGGATACTGAAACCACTGGGCCAATTTTTTTTCTTCTTATGAACAATGCATCTATCTGCCCATATTCTGTTTATTTCTGGAATGAAATCCCACTTTTTCTGCTTAGGTAATTTCTAATTAACAGGCACCCTATCACCCAAAACTCAATGAAAGTTGCCTGCTGTGGAAAACTCTGGCACCTACAGTCTGTAATAAATGTCCCCTTTTTGAACTCCTATAATGCCTTAGCTACACTTACATTCTTAAGTGATTGTATATACTTTTTTAGTTTTATTGAAGTATAATTGACAAATAAGGATTGTATATATTCAAGGTGTATGATGTGAAGTTTTTATATACATATACATGGTAAAATGATTACTACAGCTAAGCTAATTAACATAACATCATTTCACATAACTTCATATGTGTGTTAAAGTGTGTGTGTGTGTGATGAGAATAAGATCTACTATAAGCAAACTTCACATACATAATACACTATTATTACCTATAGTCACCATGCTATAATCTAGGTCACCAGAACTTACTCATAGCTGTAAGTTTTCAGTCTTTCACTAACAACTGCCCATTTCCTTTGCCCCCCCAGTAACCACCCTGTACTCTCCATTTCTATAAGTTTAACTATTTTAGATTCCACATACAAGTGAGACCATGGAGGATTTGTCTTTCTGTGTTCTACTTATTTCACTTAGCATAATGTCCTCCCGGTTCATCCATGTTGTTGCAAATGTCAGATTTGCGTTTTTTTTTTAAGGCAGAACAATTTTCCATTGTATACATGTGTATTTTCTTTATTCATCCATCGACAGGTTGTTTTCATATCTTGGCTATTGTAAATAATGCTGCAATGAACATAAGAGTGCAGCTGTCACACTGAGATAGTGATTTTATTTCCTTTGAATATATGCCCAGAAGCAGCATTGCTGGATCACATGATAGCACTATTTTTTTATTTTTTGAGCACCTTCCATACTGTTTTTTAGAATGGCTATGCCAATTTACATTCCCACCAACAATGCACAAGTGTTTCCTTTCCTCCACCTTCAGTAACACTTATCTTTTGACTTTTTGGCAATAGCTATGCTAACAGGTGTGATGTGATATCTCATTGTAGTTTTGATTTTTATTTCCCTGATGATTAGTGATGTTGAGTACCTATTCATGTACCTGCTGACCATTTGTATTTCTTCTTTGGAAAAATATCTATTGAACTTCTTTGCCCATTTTTAATTGAGTTGTTTGGCTTTTTTTGTTCTTAAGCTGCATGTGTTTCTTACATGTTTTGGATGTTAACCCCTTATCAGATATATGGTTTGCAAATATTTTTCCCATTAATAGGTTGGAATTTCATTTAGTTGATTGTTTCCTTCACTATACTAAAACTTTTAAATTTGATACAAGTCCCATTTGTTTATTTTTGCTTTGGTTGCCTGTACTTTGGGATGTCATATACAAAACTAATTGCTAAAATCAATGTCATGGAGTTTTTCTCCTTTGTTTAAATCTAGGAGTTTTATAGTTTACGGTATTAGTTTTAAATGTTTAATGCATTTTAGTTTATTTTGTGTATAGTATAAAAGAAGGACTCAGTTTTATATTTTGCATGCAGATATCCAGTTTTCCCAACACCATTTATTGAAGAGGCTATCCTTTCTTTTATTGTGTATTATTGGTGCCTTTCTTAAAGATTATTGACTGTATATACATATATATACACACACACACACACTACAATTGCCATATTATTTTGATTACTATGGCTTTGTAATGTAATCTGAAATCAGGGTGTATAATATTGATATCTCCAGCTTGGTTCTACTTGCTGAAGATTGCTTTAGCTATTTAGGATCCTTTGTGTTGCATATGAATTTTAAAATTTAAAAAAAATTTCTGTAAAAATGCCATTTTAATTTTGATAGGGTTTGCATTGAATATATAGATCAATTTGGGTAGTAGGGACATTTTGAGATATTGATTCTTCCAATTCATCAACATGGAATATCTTTTTATTTATTTGTGTCATCTTAAATTTCTTTTGTTAATGTTTCATAGCTTTCAATTACAGAAATATCAACTTTTTGTTAAATGTGTTTCTAAGTCTTTTATTCTGTTTTATGCCATTGTAAAGGGAATTGTTTTCTAATTTATTCTTCAGAGCATGTGTTGATAGTACAGAAATGCAACTGATTTTTGTATATATCAATTTTGTATCCTGAAATGTTATTAATTAATTTGATAGTTCTAACAATTTTTCATAGATTTTTGAGGGTTTTCTGTATATATAATATCATGTCATCTGCAAGCAGAGATCATTACTTTATTTCTGAATTACACATGTTTCTTTTTTTTTTTTTTCCTTGCCTAATTACTCTGACTAGGACATCCAGTTAAATAGAAGTGGTGAGAGTGAGATAATGGGCATTCTTGACTTGTTTCGATCTTAGAAAAAAAGTCTTCTAACTTTTCAACATGGAATATGATGTTAGTTGTGATTTTTGACCTTTATGGCATTTAGCTACAAATCTTCTGTATCTAGTTTCCTGAGAGTTTTTTCATGAAGGGTTGTTGAATTTTGTCAAATATTTTCTCTGCATCTATTAATATGATTTTTATTCTTCTTTCTTTTAATGTAGTACATCACAAAAAAAGTGTATGATATTTTTGATTTGCATATGTTGAACCATCCTTGCTTCCCAGGTATAAATTCTTTTTGATCACAGTACATGATCTTTTTAATGTGCTGTTGAATTAGGTGGGTTACTGTTATGTTGAAGATTTTTCTATTTTTATCACAAACATTGGCCTGTATTTTCTTTTTTGTACTTTTCTGGCTTTTATATCAAGGTGATGCAGACCTTGTAAAACGAGTTTGAAAGTGTTCTCATCTCTTCCATGTTTTGGAAGAGTCTGAGAAAACCTGACATTAATTATTTCTATGTGTTTGGTGGAATTCATCAGTGAAGTCATCAGGCTGTGGGCTTTTATTTGATGGGAGATGTTTATTACTGATTCAGTCTCCTTAATCATTATTGGTCTATTCTGAGTTTCTTTTTCGTTATGATTAAGTCTTGGTAGTTATACATTTAGTAATTTATCCACTCCTTCCATGTCACCCAATTTGTTGTCATATAATTTTTTCTAGTAGTTTTCTATGATGATGGTATCAGTTGTAATATCAGCTCTTTCATTTATGATTTTATTTTGGTCATCTATTATTTTTCTGAGTATAGCTAAAGGGTTGTTAATTGTATCTTTTTAAAACAGCAATTCTTAGTTTTGTTCATTTTATCTAGGCTATTTCATTTATTTCTACTTTAATCTTTTTTATTTCTTCCCTCTACTAAACTTGGACTTGGTTTATTCTTCTTTTCCTTATTCCTTATGGCATAATGTTAAATTGTATATTTGAGATATTTCTTTTGTCTTTCTTTATCAGTATAAATTTCCCTGTTAGAACAGTTTTTGGCTGTATTTCATAAGTTTAGATATGTTGTGTTTCCATTTTGTCTCAGGATTTTTTTTTTATTTTCCTTTTGATTTCTTATTTGAGCCATTGGTTGTTTGAAAGAGTGTTGTTTAATTTCCACGTGTTTGTGAATTTTCTAACTTTCCTTGTGTTATTGATTTACAATGTCATACCATTTGGCTTGAAAAAGATCCTTGATATGATTTAAATCTTTTTGGATTTATTAAGAATTATTTTGGAGCCCAACATAGATCTATCATGGAGGATGTTCTGTGTGTGCTTCAGAAAAATTTACATTCTGTTGCTGTTGATAGATTGTTCTTTATACATACATCTGTCAGTTTCATTTGGTCTAACATACTTTAAGTCCAGTGTTTCCTTATTAATTTTCTATCTGGATAATATGTCAACTGTTGAAAGTGGCATATTGATATTCCCTCCCATTATTGTATTGCTGTCTTTCTCCCTGAACATCTATTAATACTTGCTTTATATATTTAGGTGTTTCAGTGTTGGGTGAATATATAGTCACATTTTTTATATCCTTTTGATAAATTAACACCTCTTTCATTATATAACAACCTTCTTTGTCTCTTTTTACAGTTTTTGACTTAAAGTCTATTTTGTGTGATAGAAGTATAACCACTCCTGCTCTCTTTTGGTTTCCATCAGCATAGAATATATTGTGTTTAATCTTTCACCTTTAGTCTATTGTATTAGAAAATAAACTATAACTGAAAGTCTCTGACATACCTTGGAGACATTTTCTCCACTGTCTTGGTGATTAGCATTTGGCTCCTCATTACTTATGAAAATGTATGCAGCTGGCTTGAATTTCTCCCCAGAAAATTGGTTTTTCTTTTCTATACATTGTTAGGCTGCAAATTTTTCAAACTTTTATGCTCTGTTTCCTCTTGAACACTTTCTCACTTAGAAATTTCTTCCACCAGATACCCTAAATTATTTCTCTCAAGTTTAGTTCCACAGATCTCTAGGGCAGAAGCAAAATGCTGCCAGTCTCTTTGCATAGAAAGAGTAACCTTTACTTCAATTCCCAACAAATTCTTCATCTCCATCTGATACCACTTCAGCCTGGACTTTATTGTCCATATCACTATCAACATTTTGGTCAAAATCATTCAACAAATCTCTAGAAAGTTCTAAACTTTCCCAAATTTTCCTGTCTTCTGAGCCCTCCAGGTCTCTAAGATGTTTCAAACTT
The DNA here is from genome assembly GCF_000951045.1 of Mandrillus leucophaeus. Classification (NCBI taxonomy): domain Eukaryota; kingdom Metazoa; phylum Chordata; class Mammalia; order Primates; family Cercopithecidae; genus Mandrillus; species Mandrillus leucophaeus. The sequence goes on from NW_012106408.1 coordinate 1,146,191, forward strand.
ACCCATGCCTTCCTGTCTTCTGAGAACTCCAAGTCTCTAGGAAGTTCCAAATATTCCCACATTTTCTTGTCTTCTTCTCAGCCCTCCAAACTCCTCCAACCTCTGCCTATTACCCAGTTTCAAAGTCGCTTCCACATGTTTGGGTATCTTTACAGCAGCACCCCACTCCAGTACCAATTTACTGTATAAATTCATTCTTACAATCCTATAAGGACTTACCTGAGACCGTGTAATTTATGAAGGAAAGAGGTTTAATTGGCTCACAGTTTCACAGGGCTGGGAGACCTCAGGAAACTTACAATCATGGTGAAAGGATAAGCAAATACATGCTTCTTCACATAGCAGCAGCAAGGAGAAGTGCGGTGCAAAAGGGGGAAAAGCCCCTTATAAAACCATCAGATCTTGGGGCCGGGTGCGGTGGTTCACCCGCACACTTGGTGGCCTGTAATCCCAGCACTTTGGGAGGCCAAGGACGGTGGTCACCTTGGGTCAGGAGTTCAAGATCAGCGTGGTCAGCATGGAGAAACCCTGTCTCTACTAAAAATACAAAATTAGCTAGGCGCAGCAGTGCATGCCTGTAATGCCAGCTACTCGGGAGGCTGAGACAGGAGAATCACTCGAATCCAGGAAGGAGAGGTTGTGGTGAGCCGAGATCGTACCATTGTACTCCAGCCTGGGCAACAAGAGCTAAATTCCATCTCAAAAAACAAACAAACAAAAACACATCAGATCTTGTAAGAACTCACTATCATAACAACAACATGAGAATTACCACCCCCATGATTAAACTATCTCCCATCAGGCCCCTCCCATGACACATGGGAATATAGTAACTACAATTCAAGGTGAGATTTGGGTAAGGACATAGCCAAACCACAACAGTTATGAAGTATGTGGCAAGTCATTTCATTCCCAAGGTGCCTGCCTGTTCTTTCCTTTGTTGCTAATAAGCCTCTGTGGTCATAATGTGCCAAAGAGGAAGCAGATTGTGCTCAGGTGTTAGCTCTATTCTCTACCCATTTCCATCCTGTAGGGCTGTAGTAGTCCCCTAGAGCTGCTTGAGCACCCCAGCCCAGCCTCAGAGCTCTCCTTATCATAGTAAACGTAAGTCACACGAGGCTCTTATCCCAATCAGACAGGCATCTTTATGTAGAAAAATGAAATGGACAATATCGCTATATTTCTCCATGTGGTCCACGACTTCTTACACAGTATATATACTCACACAGATGAAGTTCTAACTCAACTCTCAGAATGGACTTACAACTCAGATTGCTTCAAACATACATTCACCACTTGTTTTAACTTTGTAGCAATGCATACTTGGTTTTGTTTTGACAAAGGGTAAAAAAAATTAAAATACCAAGAGAACTCTCTAATTATTATTAGAAACTTTTTAAGGAAAAAAATGCAGATAAAGCACATTCTTAAACATTTCACTATGCGACAATAAAGCATTCATTTAAAATTCTATAATTTGATGCCAGTATATTTTTGGTGTGCTTTCAGGTAAATTGTACTCACAGAATCACAGAGTTATAGACCTGAAAGACTCTTAGACACTTTAGTCCTTTGCCCAAGACCAGAGAGACCGTGAATTGCCATAACTCTAAAATGTAAGGGTCTTCTGATTCCCATTTCTATGTCCATTACATTACAATACATTGTATTGAAATTTTGACAGTACAAAAGTCAAATAGTGTTATCACAGTCTCTATTAGACCATTCAATTGCCAGGTGTCAGTGTAGCATTTTTGAAAATGCGGCTCTCTCTGTCACATCAGTCACCTGTCATCCATCACATTATTACCTCAAGTGAGACTCCCTGATTCTTATAACTTCAGTAAATACTCTTTTAAAAGCCATTTCTGAAGTTTTCAGTTTAGAGTGGCTTACAGTTGGTTTTACATGTCTCTTTGTATCACATGATTATATTTGTCCTATCTCATCAAATTTAATCTTCAAGATAATGACTGCAGAACAGTTCTCCAGCTTACCTTGGAGCAACCCAGATTCCCTCCCTTTCTCACTTGTAATTTTCAAGAATAACTGTGAAATGTGCTGGAAACGTAGCATCCTGAAATAGGGTGGGACTGGCCAGAACAGCCTGGGCCCTCTTCCAGTACTCCTGACAATAGGATGTCCTTCAGCACTTTAGCCTAGCATGTCCTATAACCCTGGAGTATAAAATCCAAGGCAAACTGCCTTCCAGGCTGCAATGCAAGTGGGGCACTTGCAGATGAAACTTAATCTGCCCCAGACAGCTTTCTAGACCTTGTGGGACCAGCTCATAATGAATTCCAGGCATCTGTTTTCTCTTGCTGCCTATCTGTAAGTAATAGATCTTCATGTAATTTGTTACACATGTGAGTGTTCTGTTTCATGGGACTCAGACAAGTTTGTAACTGGTACACAATGAACCTGCTTCAAAATGACCATACCTTCTATTTTATATAAACTTCTCCTTAGTGATCTGGTGTCTCGTTTTATTTAAAAATTGCATAATACATCTCATTTATTTAACAAGACCATGTATGCCAGAGCTTATTTGTCAGTCATCTGTTTCTGAATTCAATCTATGATATAACTTCCCTCCCTTACCAGGAAACACCCTCCCATTTTCTTCCCAAGCAGGCATCACTTACATTCTTTTGTGCCCCAGCCGATGCCTAAATGAACATCTCTGATCCAAGCATTTGCCCAAAGATATGCCTAGATTAGAATGTCATAAATAGGTCATTGCTTTGTCCTTTTGGCAGTTGCTTATTTCAACATAACCCAAAAGCATTATTTCCTTTACACTTAACCAAAAGAACCATCTGGGCATCTGAGACTTTCTCTGGCTAGAGTTCCAGAGGATGTCTCAGGGGTTAATGAAGTTGCTGTGTCCCTGCAGCTTGCTTAGTCTAGGTAGCAGTGATGACATGGGACATTAGCCCACCTTAAATAAGTCAGGTAGCTCTCCCAGGAAAAACAGATACATGACTAGATGAAGTAAGAGTCTATGTGCTTAGGTTTGAGGGACAAAGAAAAGGACTCCTACTCTGAAATGTTTCCTCGCCTGCTTGTATTTCTGCCTCATATCCTACCTCCAAGTTTTATTATTTTGCACTAAGCCATCTATTCATTCATTACAGTTGCCTTTAGGAGATATAATAGCAATTGATATGGTCATTAAAATTAACTGTCCTTTGTTTGTTATTCATTTTTCAATACAATAGGTCAAAATAGCCTTTGATGTGTGACATAGTATAAGTGAGAATAAATGAATTGACCAATAACAAATTTTAAAATTGAGGCAGTCATTAATAGCCTACTAAACAATAAAAGGCTGGGGTCAGATTGATTCACAGCAAAATGCTACCAGAGGTACAAAGAGAAGATGATATCATTCCTTCTGAAGTCATTCCGAACAATAGAAAAAGAAGGACTCCTCCCTAACTCATTTTATGAGGCCAGCATCATTGTGATACCAAAGCCTGGGAGAGACACAACAAAAAAAGAAAACTTTAGGCCAATATCCCTGATGAGCATCCATGTGAAAATCCTCCATAAAATGCTGGCAAACTGAATCCAGCAGCACATCAAAAAGCTTAACCAACATGGTCAAGGCAGCTTCATCCCTGGGATGCAAGGCTGGTTAAACATGTGCAAATCAATAAACGTAATCCATCACATAAACAGAACCAATGACCAAAAAAACAATAAAATTCAACATCCCTTTATGCTAAAATCTCTCAATAAACTAGGTATTGATGAAACATATCTCAAAATAATGAGCTATTTATGACAAACCGATCGCCAATATATTACTGAATGGGCAAAAGGTGGACGCATTCCCTTTGAAGACTGGCACAAGACAAGAATACCCTCTCTCACTACTCCTATTCAACATAGTACTGGAAGTTCTGGCCAAGTGAATCAGGCAAGAGAAAGAAATAAAGGTATTCAAAGAGGAAGAGAGGAAGTCAAATTGTCTCTGTTTGTAGATGACACGATTATATATTTAGAAAACCCCACTGTCAGCAGGGTGTGGTGACTCATACCTGTAATCCCAGCACTTTGTAAGGCCAAGGTGGATGAATCATGAGGTCAGGAATTCGAGACCAGATTGCCCAACACGGCTAAACCCCATCTCCACTAAAAATACAAAAATTAGCCAGACGTAGTGGTGTGTGCCTGTAATCCCAGCTACTCAGGAGTCTGAGGCAGGAGAATTGATTGAACCTGAGAGGCAGAGGTTGCAGTGAGCAGAGATCGTGTCACTGCACTACAGCCTGGGTGACAGAGTGAGACTCAGTTTCAAAAAGAAAAAAAAAAGAAAGCCTCATTGTCTCAGCCCCAAAACTCCTCAAGCTGATAAGTACCTTCGGCAAAGCCTCAGGATACAAAATCAATGTGCAAAAATCACAAGCATTCTTATACACCAACAACAGACAAAAAGAGAGCCAAATCATGAGCGAATTCCCATTCACAATTGCTACAAAAAGAATAAAATACCTAGGAATACAACTTACATGGGATGTGAAGGACCTCTTTAAGGAGAACTACAAACCACTGTTCAAGAAAATAAAAGAGGACACAAACAAATGGAGAAACATTCCATGGTCATGGATAGGAAGAATTAATGTCGTGAAAATGGCCGTACTGCCTCAAGTAATTTATGGATTCAAGGCTATTCCCATCAAGCTACCATTGACTATCTTCACGTAATTAGAAAAAACTCAATTTCATATGGAACCAAAAAAGAGCCCATATAACCAAGACAATCCTAAGCAAAAAGAACAAAGCTGGAGACATCACGCCAACAGACTTCAAACTATACTACAAGGCTACAGTAACCAAAACAGCATGGTACTGGTACCAAAATAGACATAAAAAAATGGAACAGAACAGAGACCTCAGAAATAACACCACACAACTATAACCATCTGATCTTCAACAAACCTGACAAAAACAAGCAATGGGGAAAGGATTCCATATTTACTAAATGGTGCTGGGAAAACTGGCTAGTCACACGCAGAAAACAGAAACTGGATCCCTTCCTTACACCTTATACAAAAATTAACTCAAGATGGATTAAAGACTTAAATATAAAACCCAAAACCATAAAAACCCTAGAAGAAAACCTAGGCAATACCATTCAGGACATAGGCATGGAAAAGACTTCATGACTAAAACACCAAAAGCAACTGCAACAAAAGCCAAAATTGACAAATGGGATCTAATTAAACTAAAGAGCTTCTGCACAGCAAAAGGAACTATCATCAGAGTGAACAGACAACCTATAGAATGGGAGAAAATGTTTACAATTTACCCATCTAACAAAGAGCTAATATCCAGAATCTACAAGGAAGTTCAACAAACTTACAAGAAATAAACAACCCCATCAAAAAGTGGGCAAAGGATATGAACAGACATTTCTCAAAAAAAGACATTTATGTGGACAACAAACATAAGAAAAAAAGCTCATAATCACTAGTCATTAGGGAAATGGAAATCAAAACCACAATGAGATGCCATCTCACACCAGCTAGAATGGTGATTATTAAATAGTCAAGAAACAACAGATGCTGGCGAGGGTGTGGAGAAATAGGAACACTTTTACATTGGTGGTAGGGGTGTAAATTAGTTCAACCATTATGGAAGACAGTGTGGCGATTCCTCCAGGATCTAGAACCAGAAATACCGTTTGACCCAGCAATCTTGTAACTGGGTATATACCCAAAAGATTATAAATCATTTGACTGTAAGAACACAGGCACACCTACTTTTATTGCAACACTATTTACAATAACAAAGACTTGGGACAAACCCAAATGCCCATCAATGATAGATTGGATAAAGAAAATGTGGCACATATACCCCGTGGAATACTATGCAACCATAAAAAAGAATGAGTTCATGCCCTTTGCAGGGATGTGGATGAAGCTGGAAGCCATCATTCTCAGCAAACTAACACCACATGTTCTCACTCATAACTGGGAGTTAAACAATGAGAACACATGGACACAGGGAGGGGAACATCACACACCACAGCCTGTCGGGGGAGGGTCAGGGGCAAGGGGAGGGAGAGCATTAGGACAAATACCTAATGCGTGTGGGGTTTAAAACCAGATGAAAAGTTGATAGGTACAGCAAACCACCATGGCACATATATACCTATGTAACAAATCTGCACATTCTGCACATGTATCCCACTACTTAAAGTAAAATATAAATATAAATAAATAAATAAATAAATAAACAAACAAATAAATAAATCATAGATGACATGAACAAATGGAAACACATCCCATACTCATGGATGGGTAGAATTGATATTGTGGAAATGGACATACTACCAAAAACAATCTATAAATTCAATGCTATTCCCATCAAAATATCATCATTATTCTTCACAGAACTAGAAAAAACAATCCTAAAATTCATGTGGAACCACAAAAGAGCCCACATAACCAAAGCAAGACTAAGCAAAAGGAACAAATCTGGAAGCATCCCATTAACCAACTTCAAACTATACTACAAGGCTATAGTTACTGAAACAACATGGTACTGGTATAAGAAACAGGCACGTAGACCAATGAAATAGAATAGAGAACCCAGAAATACAGCCAAACACTTATAGCCAACAGATCTCTGACAAAGCAAACAAAAACATAAAGTGGGGAAAAGACACCTTATTCAACAAATGATGTTGGGAATTGGCAAGCCATATGTAGAAGAATGAAACTGGATCATCATCTCTCACTTTATACAAAAATCAACTCAAGATGGATCAAATACTTAAATCTAAGACTTGAAACCATAAAATTTTTAGAAGATAACATTGGAAAAACTCTTCTAGACACTGACTTAGGCAAAGTATTCACGACTAAGAACCCAAAAGCAAATGCAACAAAAACAAAGATAGACAGGACTTTATTAAACCAAAAAGTTTCTGCACACCAAAAGAAATAATCAGCAAGTAAACATACAACCCACAGAGTGGGAGAAAATATTTGCAAACTATGCATCCACCAAAGGACTGCTATCCAGGATCTATGAGGAACTCAAACAAAGCATCAGGAAAAAACAAATAATCCCATCAAAAAGTGGGTAATGGACATGAATAGACAATTCTCAAAAAAAGGTAGACGAGTGGCCAATAAACATATGAAATAATGCTCAATATCACTAATGATTAGGGAAATACAAATCAAAACCACAATGCAATACCACCCTACTCCTGCAAGAATGGCCATAATTAAAACATCAACAAATAATAGATGTTGGCATGGATGTGGTGAAAAGGGAACACTTTTATACTGCTGGTGGGAATGTAAACCAGTACAACCACTATGGAAAATAGTATGGAGATTCCTTAAAGAACTAAAAGTAGAACTACAATTTTATTCAGCCTTCCCACTTCTAGGTATCTACTCACAGAAAAGTCACCCTATATGAAAAAGACGCTTTCACCTGCCTGTTTATAGCAGCACAATTCACAATTGCAAAAATATGAAACCATCCTAAATGCCCATCATGTATATATGTACATATATGTATGTGTATATATATATGTGTGTGTGTATACACAGCAACCTAGATGGAGTTGGAGACTACTATTCTAAGTGAAGTAACTCAGGAATGGAAAACCAAACATTGTATATTCTCACTTATAAGTGGGATCTAAGCAATAAGGAAGCAAAGGCATAAGAATCATATAATGAACTCTGGGGACTCTGGGGGTAGGAAGAGACAGGGGTGAGAAATAAAAGATTACACATTGGGTACAGTGTACGCTTGGTGATGAGTGCACCAAAATCTCAGAAATCACTGCCACAGAACTTATCCATGTAACCAAAAACCACCTGTTCCCCAAAAACTACTGAAAAGAAAAGATATATATACACATAAAAAGAACAAAAAAGATGACTCCATTGAATTTTAATTTTTAAAACAGCATATGACTCTCTATCTCAAACAAAATAGTTTATTTTGAGGAAAAAACTTTTGAATGATTTCATACATAATATTAATTTCCTTCACCAGAATTTATTCATCAGTAGTATCACATCTAAGTTGATACAATCAAAAAAGAACAAACAATAATCCAATATTGCATTCATTTTTTTTTCATACGTAAAACTCTGTGGGGTTGATTTCTCACATTCAGATATGTGACAAAATACATGAAAAATGTTAGTATTTATAAATAGTGTGTCAGAGACTATTTGTCCTCTCAAATCAGTTCTCCCCTTTCTCCTTAGGAACAAAGAATTAAATCCATGGCTGGTCACTTAGCCAGGGCTTATTCTTCCTTGCCCCATCTTACAGCCAGAATAAACAGCTGACTGGCTCTCATAGATGGAATGTGAACAGAAGGGACTTGTAGCACCCTCTAGCCTGGCTCAAAGTTTGGCTCAAATCCTGCTCTCTCTTTGGATTTTCAGTTATGTTAGCCAATACATTTTCTTACTGTTTAAACCAGCTATAATTGTTTGTTTTTAGTTGCTTCTAGCCAAAAGCATCCTAGATAATACATATGGTCATAAAACACATTGCATAAGCATGGTTGAAGAGTATAATATGTGACCAGGAATGTTTTCCAAACTAGGATATGTAGAAATGTTTTTTGTTTTGTTTTGTTTTTGTTTTCGTTTTTGAGATGGAGTTTCACTCTTGTTGCCCAGACTGGAGTGCAGTGGTGCGATCTCGGCTCACTGCAATCTCCGGCTCCCGGGTTCAAGCAATTCCCCTGCCTCAGCCTCCCGAGTAGCTGAGATTACAGGCATGCACCACCCAAGTCCGGCTAATTTTGTATTTTTAGTAAAGACGGGGTTTCCCCATGTTGGTCAAGCTGGTCTCAAACTCCCAACCTCAGGTGATCCACCCGCCTCAGCCTCCCAAAGTGCTGGATTACAAGGGTGAGCCACTGGACCCTGCTGAAATGTCTTTAGAGTTGAATCGATAATGTTTACTGGTTGGAGCTGTGGACATGTTTACCTTACTTTTTATTTTATAAGTTGTCTTACATCTTGTATAAATACTATTGTTTTTATGGTTTGTTCATCTGTTGTTTTCCAGCATTGTACAGTTAGAATTCACCTCTTGGATAACATTTTTTTAAATTATGATGGCTCAAATTTATCCAAATAGTAAGGACATTCTGATGTCATACAAGTTTGGCATATTATTTAAAGTATATTACCCTGACAGTATTGTATAATTCAGTGTTGATGTGATTATCTTAATATTCATATGAAGAATGACTCATCAGATACTGATATCTGATAATGGTTTTAGATAATCTGAATGTAAGCATTGTGCTGGATAATATAAATTTGCTCTAAGTTTACAAACTAAGGCTATACTCTTTATTTGTTAAATCCTCAAAAGTATGCTGGTCTTTCTGTGTGTGTGTGTTACATAACAATTGCAGAAACAGTTCCTCATTAAATAATATTGCTTGAATTCTTATTTCAGCCTTTTGCCATGTCCACAGGAAGCAATTGTTTCATTGTACAGAATACAGCTTTATTGAATCATTGTAATTACATCGAAGCTTGGAAATCAACATAATCCAAATACTTATTGCAAATATTTTATTTGCTGATTTAAAAATATTCCTATATGTACACATACAACTCTACCAATTATCATATATTTAGAACATATGCAATTGTGTACACTGATGACTTTTTTTTTTTTGAGATGGAGTCTCACTCTGTCACCCAGGCTGGAGTGCACTGGTGCGATCTCGGCTCACTGCAAGCTCCGCCTCCCGGGTTCATGCCATTCTCCTGCCTCAGCCTCCCTAGTAGCTGAGACGACAGGCGTCCAACACGCCCGGCTAATTTTTTGTATTTTAGGAGGGACGCGGTTTCACCGTGTTAGCCAGGATGGTCTAGATCTCCTGACCTCGTGATCCGCCCACCTCGGCCATACCCTGATGGTTTTAATCAACATGTTTTATGAGATTTTTCTTAAAGACTGGAAGAACATCACAAACTGTTAACAGTAATCTCCTCTGTGGAAGTGTGATTGGATGTGTGATCTTGGAAAAATTCATTCATTTTATACTTCATATGAAAAATTTGTGAATCATGGGATGTTGGGTTGTGTTTGCCTTATTTAGAATAACATTTAAGTAAAAGTTCCTAAAGAAAGGATTGTTGGGTTTTTAAAGTTGTATGTTTCTTCAAACAACTTTATAACAAAGTATAAGTTTCCAAATTAATTTCTAAAAAGGTCGAATTGGTTTACATTGTCTTCGGCAATATAAAGTTGTATTTCAGCATTTCCAAAAAAAAGAGATAGGAATAAATATTTGTGGGATATATTTTTGGTTATTGCTCTTATAGCCATTTTTCATGTTTGTTCATCCATTTATTGATCTTAGTTCATTTGAGCTGCTATAACAAAATACTCTCATTGTGATTTTTTTGGTTATGATTTCTTTCTAATTTGGTCTTAAGGTCTCTCTCTGGAGAGTGGCCATAAGCCAGATTATCTACCCTCTAAGAGAGCACTGACCAAGTAGAGAGTTACAGTTGGTGGGCCTGTTAGGTAAGACACAGTAAGGGAGTGAAACCAAAATGCATATAATGGAAGAAATTTATCATTCTCAAGTCTAAGAGAGGTTAGAAGTACAAATAGGGGCTGGTGGGAAATCTGGAGCTGAAAGAAACTTAACCAGCAGGTGAACAAAGGGAGATAGAGAGAGAGAAAGAGAAAGGAAAAAGAGAGAGAGAGAACCTATAGGGCTATGCCTTTATTAAAGTTCTTATACATTATGTCGTAGGTTTTCCAATGGGGTTATGGATTGGCTAGTTTAAGGAAAACACATTCTAGGAGAATTTGTTTGCATGACTCTGGTATTGACCATTAGGTTTTACCATTGTCAGCAGCTGTGGAATATGTTGGGTTTTGGATCAGTGAGATGAGAAATTGAGAATGGCATATCTTTTTTTTTTTTTTGAGACAGAGTCTTGCTCTGTCACCCTGGCTGGAGTGCAGTGGTGCGATCTCAGCTCACTACATCCTCCACCTCCTGGGTTCAAGCGATTCTCCTGCCTCAGCCTCCCGAGTAGCTGGGACTACAGGCGCACGCCACCACGCCTGGCTAATTTTTTGTATTTTTTGTAGAGACGGGGTTTCACAATCTTAGGCAGGATGTCTCAATCTCCTGACCTCATGATCTCCCTGCCTCAGCCTCCCAAAGTGCTGGGATTATAGGCGTGAGCCACCGTGCTTGGCCCAGGAAGGCATATCTTAAACAACCACATCAGGAGGGTAAGTTTTAACTAGGCCAAAGGTGATATAGTACAACTAAGTTTCAAACAACTTATGTCGGGTCTATAAATTGATGCCAAGTCAGCAACTATATTAAACAGATTTATGACAACAATAAACTAGGAGGCTTACAAACAACAAATATTTATTTCTCACAGTTCTGGTGGCTGGGAAGTCCAAGATCATGGTACCTGCAGATTTGTGTCTGGTAAGGGCTCAATTCCTGGTTCATAGATGGTGCCTTCTCTCTGCACCCTCCAATGGTAGAAGGGGCAAGGCAGCTCACTATGTTCTCTTTCAGGAGGGCAATAATCCAATTTATTAGGGCTCTGCTCTAATGACACAACTGCAACACAATGACTTCCCCTCTTAATACCAACACATTGGTGAGTAGGTTTCAACATATGAATCTTGGGTAGCCACAGACATCAGTCTTCAGAACAAGGTTGAACCTGCAATGAGCCATAATAGCACCACTGTGCGCCAGCCTGGAAAACAGAGTGAGACCCTATCTCAAAACAAACAAACAACACGTTACATTTTAAAAATTTATTTATTAGTTTAACAAATTTCAAGTGTCAGCTATATGTCAGATACTTGTAATCGTTATGGAGAAAAAACATAAATAATCCTTATGTTATTCACCTCTTCACAATCCCAAAAGAATATACTGTTATCCTCAGGTTTGCCCAAAGGAAAAAAAAAATAAGAGACTCAGGCATATTAAGAATTTATTTTAAATCACCTAGCAATTGAGAGATCTAGGATTCAAATCCAAAATTTTTTGTCAAACACCAAAACCAATGTTCTTTCTAGTCTACCTGTCAAACATGGAGTTTTACTACTCTAGAAGTTTAAATTAATTTTGCTGATTTTATAAACAAAGTTAAAGTCTTATTTTTGCTTTAGTTTTTTGATATCATGAAGTTAAAAATATTTTCCTGTTTGTTTACTTATTATATTTCTTCATGAGACTACTGTCTGCTCATGTACTTTAGTAATTTGTTACTATTGTGATTTTGATAACTTTCATACTAACTTGTATAATATATAGATCAAGATATAGACATAATGTTGTGTTTTTGTAATGTTTGATTAAAGTAAATGTACTTTTTTATTGTTTTACATGTTGGTTATAAGAGTTAAAATTCAGAATAATTTAACATATTAGGCTGGGTGTGGCGGATCATACCTGTAATCCTGGCACTTTGGGAGGCTGAGACAGGAGCATTGCTTGAGTCCAGAGGTTTGAGATCAAACCAAGCAACATAACAAGACATAATTTATATATACATACGTATTTTTTTAATTAGCTGGGCATGGTGGTGCATGCCTGTAGTCCTAGCTACTCAGGGGACTGAGAAGGGAGGATCATTTGAGCCCAGGAGGTTGAGGCTACAGTAAACCATAATCATGCCACTACACTCCAGCCTGGATGGCAGAGTAAGACCCTGTCTGAAAAAAATTAACACATTACATTTTTCTTTATATTCGTTGATGTGAACAAATAGAGGGCATAAAAAATAAGAAAAGTGACAAACTTTTCATATTTGACTGTATAACTATATTTATCAATTCATATAATGAATTATAGGACCTACTAATGGAGAAATATTTATCAGTAATTGTTTGAAATGCAAACTAGTTTGTTATTATAGAACATTTAATTCGAAATAAATGTTTTGCATGGGATATTTTAGCTTTTCTAATTCCAATATTCAGAAACCATAATCCTTGCCCATATTTTTCTGTTAATATTTTGCTTTTATTATCACTAGTTGAATGTAGAGTTTCCCTAATAAATGTTGTTATGTGACTCTGGACTTCTTTTATCATTATCAGTTAGTTTTATCACGAGAATTTAGTCAATGGAGTGTATTTACTTTTCTCAATGAGTCATGTTTCCTTTATATACTTATTAACATGTTTTATACCATCGCTTTCATCCTCATTCATGTCTCTTGTTAATTGCCTGAAGGTCTTTTAATGATGAATAGAAACCTGTCATTGAAAAAAAATTTCCAGAAATTAGCTTAACATTAGTTTCCAATCTACATAAAGGATATTAAGTACAAATGAACAAAATCTTATGTAATGCTGCATTAATGATGAAAAAGAATGTTAATGACTTCTGACATGATGACATAGATATGGTAATTTAAAGGCTATTTTTTTCTATTATTGCTATGGCTACTAGCTGCTATTTACTGAGCCCTTAGTGCTATACAGTGATGAGTACTTTACCTTGATTTTGTCATTTAGAGTTCACAACTCTCTTATGTAGATATAATTATTAAAAAGAGAATTTTTACAGATTATGAAAGGGTTGGCCAGGCATGGTAGCTCACACCTGTAATCCCAACATTTTGGGAGGCCGAGGTGGGTAGATCACTTGAGTTCAGGAGTTCAGGACCAACCTGGGCAACAACGAAATCTCATCACTTCCAAAAACACAAAAAATTAGCCCAATATGGTAGTATGTGCCTGTGCTGCTAGCTACGTAGGAGGCTAGGTGAGAGGATCGCTTGAGTTGGAGGTTACAGTGAGCCAGGATCAGTCACTGCACCCCAGCCTGAGTGACAGGGTGAAACCCCAGCTCACAAAAAAAGGGGAGAGAGCGGTTAACTATTCGATGCAGGTCATATAGCTAGTGAGTAGATACAATTTGAACTCAGTTCCACATTTATCTGAGCACAAAATGTTTATTTTAAAAATATCCCTTTACAACTGTTGGAACAGTTGTACTCCCTAGAACACAGTCTAAAAGTGTCACCTTAGGTGTTTCAGACTTAATCAGACTTGAGTTTGAGTCATTCAGATAAGGCTTGTGAGACAAATATAAAGAAATTAAAATGCCATTTTTAATAGTTTATACTGATAAGTATTAATGCTAAAAGATTCCGACACTTCAAGTCCTCCAACCAGTGCATTCTCTCCCTGTAAGCAAATTATAGAAAAAGTAACATTATGAACAGGGAATTTCTCCATGCTGAAAGAAGAATCACAACAGAAATATTGATTATTTGAGATAAATGTTTAAAAGCATCAGAACATACATTTTTTCCCACAAAAAGACAAATATCAGGCACCAGACTGGACAGCTCAAGTGCTTGGCACAGGAATTCCTTCTGCTTGGAGAGTTCTTGGAGGTGAATGGCTAAGGTCTGACTCTGACCATTTCTCTATAATTCTGTCACTTATAACCAAATTTCCTTTTATTAATACTCTGTTTATTTAAACTTGCTAAACTTTTAACATATTTTAAAGGGCATAAGACAATTTTTCTTTTTATTATTTTGTATATTTCCATTTTATGTCTATTTCCACCTCAGGGTGAGGTAGTAGCCTGAGATGGGCCACATGGCTAACCCAACTATCAGATGCTACCTACCGCATAAGAAGTTTTCATAAGTTCTGTGTGTTATAATGAATAAAAAAGTGAATTAATGGGCTTCTTGTTTTAATGCCCTGAAAATTCCTTCTTTTTTTAAATGTTGAGGAAAAATCAAATGTAAATGTATTATTTATAAAATTCTTTCCCTGTAACATTTCTTATCAATGTTACCCAAGATCTGCCTACTACTTTCTTTGTGTAGGATAACTTTATTTTGGTTTTGCTCCTTGAATAATAGAATAATTATTTGTTTTAGTATGGAGAGGTCTCTGATTTCAGTAAGACAATGTTTAGGCTATATTTTTTGGCTTTATCTCCTAGTCAAAGTAAATCTTTTGGCTTTATCTTTTGGTCAGAGCTATAATACAGAACTTACAATTGCCAAACTTTGGCAGTGCAAAATCTCTTATTCATGTTTACCCACCCTGTCATAAATTTCAGTGCTTTAAAGTTCCTGGATTATTGTACTCATTCATTTTACAAATAGTCCTACTACCACCACCTGCCTCATCAATAGCTTTTACCATCACTTGCAACCAGAGAACATTATCAAGAGTAAGAAACACAGACCGTGAAAATATTTATTTGGCTTTGATGTTGATTTTGTTTCTTTTAACTAGGTAGATGGGAGTAAACCAAAGAAGTGGGTAGAAACACATATGCCTCTAAGATGGAAGGGACATATGTTTATACCCTAAAGTGAATTTTCTTAGTTTAGCGATGCTGATAACTCCTATACAGATACTTAGTTTTGTTGTTGGGGGAAAAAAAAAAGAAATTTATCAGGGAAAAGTCAGAACTGTGAGTTAGCAGGTTTTGACCTTTGCTGCCTGGAAGAGAAGAGAAGAGAATATAAAGAGAATCAAAAGGGGAAGTAGGAGAGGCACTCAGAAAGAGAAGAGGGACACTAACACAATAAACTTGGCAATTTAGCTGATTTAGCTAAATTAATAGCTCTTGCACTATGGAAAATGCTTGACAGCTTTCAGAAGAGGTATGAAAAATCAGCTAGTCTTGGTTCTTACCAAGGCCTCTTTCTGCAAGTTAGTCCAGATCATTTATTCTAATTTTTCCTGCTATCTTGCCAACCAGTTTTCATTCATGCCCTGTAAAGAGAAGCAGAAAGGAAAGAAAAGAAGCACAGAGAAGAGAAAGAGATAGACTTGTGTTCCTACAATTGATTTCCTCCTTTTAAGGAGTCAGCAACATATAATTTCCTGGGATTTCCCTATTAATAGAACACATTCCTCATGAATGTCCTACAGTTTTAATGATATTTCCACCACTGCCACTGATCACCTGGGTTTCCTATTTCACTGGGCTTTTGAGCACCCACCCTCACCAAGTTTATTTGACTTGTTCTTCCTTTCATAGGAGTACCATTGCTATACCACATTCTCACTTGATCCCCTTTGGATGAAATGAAAGAAAGAGCTGGTTTGACTGGTAAGGTTACTAAGGCAGGACGGTAACAGTACTTTATAAATTTTGAAATGACTATGAAACTGTTTCTGCTTATTTCATTTTGGTTAACTTAATAACTTTCATATTTTATTATTCTAAAATTTGTTCATTATTATGCATATGCATGTATATAAAATAATGGACAAATTATAGAGCAGTAAAATATAAAACTGTGTATTTAATGTGTTTGCCTGGTTGGCTGTGAAATTACTTTCTTTATGATTTCCCCCCTCCACCATTACGTTTTCGACCTAATTAAGGTAAGGCCACTAAAATATTCAAGCTCATTATTCAACTGTTTTTAGCTTTACACATACTAATAATATTAACTCAGAAAACATAATCAAAACTAAGTAAACTTTTATGTCAATTATATTCTAAACTAAAAAAATTAAACCTGCTGCTAATATATAACTTGTTAGGAGGTGATATCATATTGAGATCCAGATTTTCTAATAGGAAAAGATTACATTAAGATACAGATTGAAGTAAAGGTTAAAACTTTTTAATCAAAATCTTTAATATACTCACCCTCTCAATTTCTTCACACATCTTTTCAACAGTGCCATCTGGTGTTTTTAACTGAGTGGGCGGGAAATTTTGCTAGTAAAGATTTAGTGTTCCTTGATACAAACTATTGCTAAGTGTCCTTGAAGGTTTTGAGACCAGCTAGTATTTTGATTCAGAAATCACAATATAAATCTTAGAAGCCCTGGAAATAATGAAGCCCTGCAAATTAACACCAAATTTAACAACCACCTAAATATTTAATCAACATTCAAACTAAAATTTATGTAAAACAAAATGTTGAGCATTCTTAATATTAAATGATAAAAGCACAATCTAACTTTTCCTCAGGAGAGTGAGTTTGACATTATATGAAAGGCTAAATAAAGAAGTTAGATACCAATTGAAACAATTTGCTATGAAATCTGATAAAGTTGTTTTTTCCCTCTGACATAATTTTCTTCTTTTTCATTTATCCTGGTATCATATTTATCATTCTTTTAGCATGTGTTTTGTTAGGGAGAGGCAGGCACAGAAAGACTAAGAAATCATGCTTGAGTGACATTAGCAAGATGATGAAATAGGAAGTGTCATTCTCCAACCCCCTCCTCTAGAAAGTTGAACTAGCAACTGTCCACAGACCAGAATATCATTTTTTTAAATCCCAATAGTTGAAAACCTGGAGACATCCATTGTTCCAAAGAACTAAACAAGAAGCAAATTATTGGGGTAAGTATAGGAATGCTTTAACCACACTATCCCTGCCCCACCCCCTGCAAGTTGGAACAGTGCCACACAGAGAAGATTCCCCAGGGTCCACAGTTTCTACAGAGGGAATAGAGAACTGGAGGTGGTCATCCAGCTTCCCTAGCATTCCAAGATGCTTCCTTGGAAGCCCACTCTGGTCTTACCTCAGGGAGAACACTGAGAGTAATAGCACAGCTATACTACCTAGGATCCATTAAAAACAAAGAAAGAAGACAGAGCTCTCAGTGACCAGTGTGCAGATTTTGGTGGTACCTCTATGTTTCTGCAAGCTGTGGTACCCATTGAGAGATACCAGTCAACTGCATAGGTCACCTGCAAAGCTGAGCTGGTTTCCTTCAGAAGCACAGTGGGAGGTTCAACCTGGCTTGATTTCCTAGACAACATACCAACCTTCAGAGCCCACCCCAATGACACAGCCAAGACAGGGAAACACTCAATTCCATGCATTTTGGAAATATGTAGAGACTAGACCTGCTTGACCCAGGAGGTCAAAGAGCAGCTCCACTCAGCAAAAACCCTGTCCCATGGTTGTTTCCAGACAGGGAGGCAGTCCTCAACCATGCATTTCTAAGGAGCATAGCCTTTGGTTCCACCCATCCCAGACAGCAACTCTTCCTAACCTCAGAACATAGACTATAACTCTTCCCAACCAAAGATTTTAAATAACAGAGTCACACAGTCAGGGAATATATTCTGTGACTGACATGACCAGAGGCCAGTGGCCAGACAGCAGAGCCTAGCCAACAGCTACACTTAACGTCGGAACAAAGGCAGCAACCTAACCAACTAAAGAACCCTCAGTAATCCCTGCCTAACTGAAGTCACTACCAGATGCCCCTTATAGAATCACAGTTGAGACTAAATAGTGAAGATCTCTCCCTGCCAAAGAACACCTATAAAGGCCAGAAAAGATAGCTGTCTCTTCAAATATGCAGACATAAACACAAAAAGACAAGAATCAGGGGATCATAGCTCTTCCCAAAGAAACAGATAAAGCTCCAAATAATGGACTCTAAAGAAATAGAGATCTATAAAATTACCGATAAAGAATTCAGAATAATCCTTTTAATGTTCAGTGAAATATAAGAATATATGGATAGAAAAATAAAATTTGGAAAATAATACCTGAATAATGCAAGAAGTTTGACGAAGAAATAAAAAACATTTAAGTAGAAATCCTAAAGATAAATACAATGACTGAACTGAAAAAATTAAGTAGAAGGCTTCAACATTAGACTGATCAAGCAGACAAAAAAGTCAGTTAGCTAGAAGATAGAACATTTAAACTTTTCCAGTCAGAAGAGAAAAAAAGGAATTTAAAAGAAGAAAGAAAGCTGACAGAAATTGTGAGATACTATCAAGAGATCACATCTTCACAAAACAGTAGTTAAAGGAGAGAAAAAAAATAAAAAAAGACTACAAAGAATATCATAAGAAATAATGACTGAAAGCTTCCCTAATCTGGGAAAAGATGCCAGGTATAGGAAATGCAGATGTCTCTAATCGAATTCAACCCAAAGAAGACTTCAACAAGACATATAATAATTAAACTACCAAAAATCTAAGATGAAAAATTTCTGAGAGCAATAAGATATAAGAAACACATTGTATACAAATAAGTCACAATATGACTACCGGCAGATTTTGGGCAAAAGACAGAAGGATAATATATTCAAAGTGCTGGTGGAAAAGACTTAACTAAGAATATTTTCCCAGCTAAACTGAGAAAAATAAAAGTTTCTCAGACGAAATTTAAGAGAGTTTATTACCACTTCCTGTATTACAAGAAGTGTCAAAGAGAGCACTTTAAGCTAAATAAAACATTACTAATTAATAACATAAAACACACAAAAGCATAAAAGTCAATGGCAGAGCCATATTCAGAATATTCCAGGACTTTAACGATTGTGTGTAACTCGATTTTATTACTAGTTTCAGGGTTAAAAGACAAAACTGTTAAGAACAACAATACCTGCAATAAATTGTAAAAAGGTGCACATTACAAAATGATGTAAATTCTGAAATCAAAAACATAAAACGGGGGGAAAATATAAGTATACAGTATTGTAAGCAATTCAAGTTATCAACTTGAAATAGACTGTTATAAGAGGTCTGAAATAAGCCTCATGTAACAGCTAAACAAAAATCTTCAACAGAAGCACAAAACAAATTTAAAGAAAGTGTTCAAAGCATACTGTAATAAAAAACCATCAAATCAAAAAATAAGACAAGAGAGAGAAAAAAAGTATCCACAAAACTACCTAGAAAACAGTTAATGACATGGCAATAATAAGTCTTCCTCAATCAATAATTAATTTGAATGTAAATGATTTAAATTCTTCAATAAAAAGACATAGAATGAGTGAATGGATTTAAAAATAAGACCCACTGCATGCTACCTACAAGAGTCATCAAGAGACTCATCATACTTTTAAGGACATATATAGACTGAAAGTGAAGAGACGACAAAAGATATTCTATGCAAATTGAAACAAAAAAAGAACAGAGGTAGCTATACTTACATCAGACAAAATAGACTTTAAGTCAAAAATGTTAGAAGAGCCAAATAACATTATATTATGACAAAGAAGTTGACTCATCAAAAGGGTATAACACTTGTAAATACATACGTGTGTGTATACATCTATATATACACATACTCAATATCCAACACCTAAATATATAAAACAAATAGTAATACATCTGAAGGGAGAGATAGATTACAATACAATAATACTAGAGGACTTTAATACCTCACTTTTAACAATGGACAAATCATTCAGTCAGCAAATGAAGAAGGAAGCATTGGATTTCAACAGCACTTGGACCAAAAACCCTAGTAGACATATACAGAACATTCCATCCAACAGCAAGAGAATACACATTCTTCTCAAACACATGTGGAACATTCTCTAGGACAGATTATATATTAGGTCACAAACAAGACTTAGCAAATGTAAGATTGAAATCATATCAAGTATCTTTTCCAACTACAATTGTATAAAACTAGAAATCTCTTTTTTTTTTTTTTAGACAGAGTCTTGCTCTGTCGCCCAGGCTGGAGTGCAGTGGTGGAATCGTGGCTCACTGCAACCTCTGCCTCCCGGGTTCAAGCGATTCTCCCACCTCAGTTGCCCTAGTAGCTGGGATTACAGGCACCTGCCACCACGCCCAGCTAATTTTTGTATCTTTAGTAGAGACAGGGTTTCACCACGTTGGCCAGGTTTGTCTTGAACTCCCAACTTCAGGTGATCCACCCGCCTTGGCCTCCCAAAGTGATGAGATTACAGGAGTGAGCCACCATGTCCGGACCAAAACTACAAATCAATAACACACACAAAAATTGGAAATTCACATATACGTGGAAATGAAATAACTCTCCTGAACAAACGATGGGTCAATGAATAAATTAATAGATACATTTAAAATATCTGGAGACAATTGAAAATGGAAACACAACATATCAAAACCTGTGGGGTACAACAAAAGCAGTTCTAAGAGTAAAGTTGTTTAATAAATGCCCAAATAAAAAATGAAAGATCCCAAATAAACAACTTAATGTTGCTGTTCAAGGAACTAGAAAAAGAGCAAACTAAGCCCAAAGTTAGGAGAAGGAAAGGAAATAATAAAGATCAGAGCAGAAATAAATGAATCAAAGACAGAAAAACCTTATGAGATCAATGAAACTAAGAACTGATTTTCCGAAAAGATAAACAAAATGGACAAACCTTTAGCTAGAGTAATGAGAAAAAAATACAGAAGATTCAGGCAAAATCAGAAATGATTGAGAAGATATTGCAAATGATACCATAGAAATACAAAGAATCATAAGATACTATTATTAACAATTATATGTCAACAAATTCAAGAAACTAAAAGAAATGAACAAATTCCTAGGCACATACAACCTAACAACATTGAATCATGATGAAATAGAAAATCTGAACAGACCAAAATGTAGTAAGGAGATTTAATCATAAGTTAAAACTCTCTTACCAAAAAAAGTCCAGGACCTTATAGCATCACTACGGAATTCTACCAAACATTTAATGAAGAAATAATACCAGTCCTCTTTAAACTCTTCCAGAAACACCAACAAGGAATGAATACTTTTAAACTCGTATCAGGAGGCTTACATTATCCTACTATCAAAGCCAGACAGGGATATTACAAGCAAAGAAAATTACAGGCTAATATCCTTGAAAAATTGAAAGGCTTTCCTCTAAGATCTGGAGGAAAACACGGATGCCCACTCTTGCCATTTCTTTATTTTTTATTTTTTATTTTTTTTGAGACGGAGTCTCCCTCTGTCGCCCAGGCTGGAGTGCGGTGGCCGGATCTCAGCTCACTGCAAGCTCCGCTTCCCAGGTTTACACCATTCTCCTGCCTCAGCCTCCCGAGTAGCTGGGTCTACAGGCGCCGGCCACCATGCCCGGCTACTTTCTGTATTTTTTAGTAGAGACGGGGTTTCACTGTGTTAGCCAGGATGGTCTCGATCTCCTGACCTCGTGATCTGCCCGTCTCAGCCTCCCAAAGTGCTGGGATTACAGGCTTGAGCCACCGCGCCTGGCCTACTCTTGTCATTTCTATTTAACAGAATATTAGAAGTCTGCCAGAGCAATTAGGCAAGAGAAAGAAGCAAAAGGCATCCAAATAGGAATGGAAGAAGCGGAATTGTCACTTTTTGCTGACATAATTTTATATACAGAAAACACTAAAGATTTTACTACAAAACACTTACAAACTAATAGTACACCAATAAACAAATACAGTAAAGTTGAAAGATACAAAATCAACACATAAAAATCAATAGCATTTCTATACACTAACAATGAACTATCTGAAAAAAAAAATCAAGGGAATAATTCCATTTATACTAGCTGCAAAAAATAAAACACTTAAAATTTAACCAAAGTGGTTAAAGACTTCCACACTGAAAACTGTGATACTGAGGAAAGAAATTGAAGAGACACAAATAAATGGAAAGGTATCTCATGTTCATGAGTTGAATGAATTAATATTGTTAAAATGTCTATACTAACCAAAACGATCTATAGACTCAGTGCAATCTCTATCAAAATTCCAATGTCATTTTTCATGGAAATAGAACAAATGAGGCTAAAATTCATATGGTACAATAACAACAAAAAACATTCTAATAGCCAAGGCAATCATAAGCAAACAGAAAACACTGGTAGCATCATGCTACCTACTTTTAATCTATATTACAAATCAATAGTATATTAAGCAGTAAATAAAACAGCACGGTACTGGCATAAAATAGATATATTAACAGATAGAACAGCATAAAGGGCCCAGAAATGAACTATACATGTATGGTCAATTGATTTTCCACAAAAGTGTCAAGAATACACAGTGGGAAAAGGATAGTCAGTCCTTTCAATAAAGAGTACTGGGAAAGCTGGATATCTACATACAGAAGAATGAAATTGGAAGCTTATTTCATACCAAATACTAAAATAAACTCAAAATGAATTGAAGACTTAAATATAAGACCAGAAACTGTAAAACTACTAGAAGAAAACACAAGGGTAAAACTACACAACACTTTTCTGGACAATAATTTTTTTGAATTTGATCCCAACAGTTCAGGCAACAGAAGCCAAAACAGACAAATGGGATAACATTGAACTAAAAAGCTTCTTCACAGAAAAGGAAACAATGAAGAGTGTGAAGAGAGATACCTATGATTTGGGAGAAAATATGTGCAAGCCATACATCTGTTAAGGGGTTAATATTTAAAATGTGTAAGGAACTCAGATAACTTAATTGCAACAAAACAAATAACCCAATTAAAAAATTGGCAAAGGACCCATGTAGGCATTTCTCAAAAGAAAACATACAAATGGCCAGCAGTTATATGAAAAAGAATGTTCAATATTGCTAATGATTAGGGAAATGCAAATTAGAAACACAATGAAATTTCACTTCTCACCTTTCAGAATGGCTAATATCAAAAAGGTGAAAGGTAACAAGTGTTGGAAAAGATTTGAAGAATAGTGAGCCCTTTTACACTGTTGGTGGGAATGTAAACTAGTACAACTATTATGTAAAACTAGTAAGTTCCAAAAAATATAATTACCATATGATCCAGCACTCTCACTTCCAGATATTTACCCAGAAGATTTGAAATTGGTTTGTCAAAGAGACATCTCCACTTCTACATTTATTGCAGTGTTATTTACAATAGCCAAGAAATTGAATCTACATAGGTGTTAATCAATGGATAAATTGATAAAGAAAATATTGTATATAGACACAATGAAACACCTTACAAAAAGGAAAGCCCTGTCATTTGTGACAAAATTAATGGAATTGGAGAACATTATGCTAAGTGAAAAAGCCAGGCACAGGAAGACAAATACCACATATTCTCTCTTACAGCAGAATCTAAAGTGAACTCGTAGAAGCAGAGAGTAGAATGGTGATTTCAGAGGCTGGAGAAATGCAGAGGTGATAGTTAAAGGGTACAAAGTCCAGGCAGACAAAGGGAATTAGGTTTTGTTGGAGATGTATTGCACAGTTTGGTGAATATCATTAATTATAGTGTATTATATATTTATTTCAAAATTGCTGACAGCAAACTTCAAATGTCCTCACCACAAAAAATTATAAGTATTTGAGGTGATTAATATGTTAATTAGCTTGATTTAGGTATTCTACATTGTTTTCATCAATCGTAACATGACTTTTTTTTCCTATTTCCAATAACCTATCTTACTATGACACAGAAGTTTTCAATTTCATTTTGAGAAATAGCATTCATAATTTTTCAACTTGATGTCTGTACTCAGAAAGCCTGTTGGCTTTTGTTCGTTTTTTGTTTTGCATGTTAACACACAACCCTCATTTACTAGAAAATAGTAAATAATGAAAGGAAAGGTAGATGTTGAAAACATGAAACCTGGAAAGCATGGAGCTCCAAAGCTGTTGACTAAGCTAGACTTATGGCTGCCATAAAGTATAAGTAATAGAAAGTCAGATGCGGGAATAGGGTATGGATGAGTTCAAGATTATAGTTTTAACTGAGGAATAAGGGAGCCCAGTTAGAATATTATTGAAAGTGAATTCATGGAAAGGGAAGTTGTTTTAAAGCATGGAGGACGGAAGTAAGTATGAGAATTAGAAAGGAATAAGCTTGTCAGAAGAGGAGGAGGACTGATTTTAGACCTTATGGGCAAAGAAGAAAAACTGTGTTGGTGGTGTGATGTGCCTTGCTACCCAATCTGTGATCTATGGAATTGCAACATTAGCTTGACGTGAGAGCTCACTCTTAAAAATACAGAGTTTCAGGCCACACCACAGATCACCTGAACCCAGAGTCTGCATTTAACAATAACCCCATGTGAATTTTGATTTGTGCGCATTAATATATGAAAAACATCATAAAGTGGAATCTTCTATCCACTATTTTGCTGCTTTTTAAAAAGAAATCTCTAAAAGGAGATTAATAGTAATGATTTCACAGAATATGGGGACAATTAAACTGTATGCTAATGGTATGGTATGTGATAAATGCTTCATAAATGTTTATATACTCCAGTTTGCTGAAAGTTTCCCTCCAGTAATTTTTGTTTGTAGTGAGAGAAAAAATAATAAAGGCAGGAAATGTTAACAAAATAAAGGCAAGGAATTTCAACAGAGGCAGATTTGATAATTAAGTTCCACACCTGAACTAAGAATAACCAGAAAACGTAGTTTAACACAACAGACATAAGTGTAAAAGCATTTGAGGGCTAACGAAGACAATTTTGAACTGTGGAAACAAGATCTGTAAAGAAATGGAAGTAAATGGAGAAAAGAGAGCCTGGCAGTGAAGCCAATTATCCTCGAGGGAATATGCAGATTACGGAAGAGGAAACTGACAGTGTGAGAAGATGAACAAAGAAAACAGCCTCAATAGACTAAGGGGACAAAAATTGACATGCACAGTCTGACAATGGGAAAATAGTGCGGATAAATTCACAAGTTTGGTAAAGTTAAGCCCCAGGAGTAAGGGTAAAGCAAAAGTAAATATGCTCTTTCCTTAAACCCAGCTTCTAATCATTTCAGTTCCAGAACTGCATTAAAGTGGTCTGAGATTGATTCTTCCTTCTTTATAAAAAACAAAACAAAACAAAACAAAAAAACCCCAACAAACAAACAAACAAAAACACTATAAATCATTTCTGGAGTCAGTTAACAGCATCTTACAACTCATAATATTTCTATAATGTTTCCTATCTGGTATTACATATACAATAAGAAGGCAGAAGGCAAAGGTGTGTTCCAAACAAATATATACAACAAACACTAGGAAAATAACCCACAGATAATCCGGTAATAAAGTTAGCACATGAATACTTGCCGAGAGCAGCTCCGCTGGGGAGACCCTAACCCAGTGGCGCTACAGGAATTAAAGACACACACACAGAAATATAGAGGTGTGAAGTGGGAAATCAGGGGTCTCACAGCCTTCAGAGCTGAGAGCCCCGAACACAGATTTACCCACACATTTATTAAAGCAAACCAGTCATTAGCATTGTTTCTATAGATATTAAATTAACTAAAAGTATCCCTTATGGGAAATGAAGGGATGGGCCAAATTAATGGAATAGGTTGCGCTAGTTAACTGCAGCAGGAACATGCCCTTAAGGCATAAATTGTTCATGCTATTGTTTGTGGCTTAAGAATGTCTTTAAGTGGTGTCCGCCCTGGGCAGGACAGGTATTCCTTGCCCTCATTCCCTTAAACCCACAACCTTCCAGCGTGGGTGTTAGGGCCATTACGAACATGTCACAGTGCTGCAGAGATTTTGTTTATAGCCAGTTTTGGGGCCAGTTTATGGCCAGATTTTGGGGGGCTTGCTCCCAACAAATACTTTATGATTAACATGTTCATGGATATATAGTATAAGGTGGCAATTTTGACAAGGATAATTATAAAAGAAAGAGCTAAACAAAAATTCTAAATCCCAAAAATAGAGTAGCTAAAATTAAGAACTCAGTGGTTGGGTTAATAATAGATTAGATACAACTGAAAAGAAAGTCAAGGACTTATAATACAGATTAAACAAAACACTGAAAATGAAGCAGAGAGCTCCAAAAGTTTGGGAAATAGAGAAAAGAAGGTAAGATAAATATGGGATACACTGAGAATTCTAACATATGCCTACCTGGAGTTCCAAAAGAAGCAGAGATTCCAGATAGAAACAATGTTTGCAGAGATGAAAATTGCCAGTAACACCCTGCCATTCAACATCTATTAGAAATTATAAATACACAATGAGGAAATAACAGCTTTCTTTTAAAAGATAAAAGGTGGAAAAAAGAAATAAAATAATCATTATTTGCAAACACCATGATTGAAAGGTTAGAACATCTACAATTAGGTACATATAAATTGTTAAATTAATAAGCAGTTTGGCACGATTAAAGATTTCTAGATACAATGTCAATGGGTGTATGAAAATCAACTTTATACATTCCAAAAACAAACAATGATTTTTAAAATTAGCAATATTATTTTAAAAATTAGGTACCTAAGAACAAATTGAAAACAATGTGTGTGAAAATACTTCCAAAATAATAAAATGTTCTTCAGATAAATTTTTTTTAGTTAATTTAATTGAAGTATATACTCTTTTCACAACCTGGAAGACACAAAATTTGAAGTCAGCAATTCTCTCTAAATTAACCTAGAAATTTCATGCAATCTTAAAAATTCCAATAAGTTTTTAAAAAATTGGCATATGATTATAAAGTTTTTATGGAAGTCAAAAATTCTGACAATAAAAATCTTCTAAAAGAACATGGTGAAATAACTTAATCTAATGAATACAATTATTATTTGTAAAGGTATATAATTAATACAATAGAATACTGGTAAAAGAACAAACAAAAGAACACTGGAATATAATTAAAAATCTAGAAGTTAACCCAATTATAGGTACACACTTCATTCATATCAAAGGTAGCACTGAAGACAGTGGTGCTGAAATACTTCAAATTTTCCTGCTACTTCACACCATATATAAAAGTCTGTTGCAGTGTATTGTAGATCTAAATGTGAAAGGGAAAATAACAATGCCTTAAAATATCAAAATAATCATAATATTAAAAGTTGATTAACCTTATTAGTATTCAGGAAAATTAAAAAAAAAAAAAACAAAAAAAAACCAAACACGATTAGATATGACTAAACACCCACCGAACTGGCTACAATTAAAAGACTAATGATACCTAATGGTGG
>NW_012106408.1:1174641-1176813 GCF_000951045.1 Mandrillus leucophaeus
AAAGAAGAAATCAAATTGATTCCAAAGGAATTTATGCCAAGTTTTGTAAATTATGGTAAAATGAAATGGGAAATAGTAGTAAAATAAATATGGATGGGATATAAAGAAATACAACTTCCACTATTTGCAATTGTTATGATTTTCTACATAGAAACCTAAAATAATATATGGGAAAATTACTAGAGATGAGAACATTCAACAAAGTTGCTAACAAAATTAAAATTCTGTTTAAATCTTTTCTGTGTGACTCTAATGACATGTTACATTATGCCTACTAGGTAACAAGTTTATAATGCATTCTTCTTAATATCAGGGTCTTGACTTCTGCATTTGTTTTTGGTTTTGTTTTGTTTTGACTGATTTATCTCAGCTGACATCAGTGTAGAATACATAATATGCACTCAAATATATATTGAAGGAATAGATAAACCATATTATCAAAGCAAATTATACTTTTTCTCATTTTCATTCCAGGGTAATATGTATATAGCCACAAATGGTCATATCAAGTTACTAAAGATCTCAGATAGATTGTTAGGACATAACACTGATTTTTACTATTTGAGACTGAAGGCCCCTTCGCTAAGGGCCCATTTTCACTCAATTCTGAATCTCACTTAATAGAATCTTGATAATTTTGAAGTATCTTGAATAGACTGGCATCCAAGTTGAGGTCTTACTCCCAACTATTTCCTTGGCAGGGTGAAACAAAGTATAGTAAGAGCCAACAGTGGAGTACAGTGGTGCACTCTACATTGTGCAGAACTTGCATTAAGATTGATGGAACACTTCTGAAATGATTTTCTCTTCTATCTACTATATTGTTTGTCTGAAACATTATTCCCATAACATCCAGACATCTTTATGAGGTATCGATTGTATTTGTTTAGCCTCCCTGGGCATACCAAATTTGCAGATAACTCAGTTGCCTTTATGCAAATTCTAGGTAGCTAGTTATTTTTACTAGGTAAGGAATCATTTCTTGTTTTCTGCAGTAACCACTCAGTGGTTAGCCCTCTCTTTCCTTCTATTATTACATATAGCCAAAAGGACTCTGACTATAGAAGCAAGGGTAAGAAACCCAACATGGTAGATCAGAAGAATCTACTTTCCCCTACACAAAAATATTTATTTTACTTTCTAGCTCTTACAGTATTTGGAAAGTTTTATTTCACAAAAGAAAGGGCTGGTATAATCTCATTTCCACTGATCATAGGTCAATACATTTTATTACAACAATAAATCTGAAAGTGATCTCTTTTGGTCCGTCTTCATCGACAGAACACAGAGGACTGATTGTGTAGCAAATGACATGGCGTCTCCTGTTGTAAACTGATCATTTGACTCCTGTCTTTTGCCAGTTAGCTACAATAAAAACAAATTGACTTTAAAGGCTGGAAACAGCAGAGCCAATGATTTAATTCTTCTTATTAATGATATAATAGCATGTGCTTGTGTTAGACAGTTCCATATAAATCTTCATGCTTCATTTGTTCACTCTCAGGCAAATCTGCTGAATCAGGTAAGACTCTAGAAAACGCCCTGCATTGTGAAAGTCAGGGATAGTCTTTTCAGGCTTGGAAGGAAGGAAGCATGGAATCAGGAGCTCAGATGCAGGATCAAGATCTAATTCGAGTTGTTGATTTGGCTAGAAGGATACAATTAAGAGTTTAAAAGCAAACCAGAGAAAAAAATTGCAGCACTTGTATGCCTAGAAAGCTCCCCAAAGCAACCATAACATGTACAAAAGCCAGGCACGGTGGCTCACACCTGTAATCCCAGCACTTTGGGAGGCCAAGGCGGGCGGATCACAAGGTCAGGAGATCAAAACCATCCTGGCTAACACGGTGAAACCTCCGCTCTACCAAAAATACAAAAAATTAGCCGGGCGTGGTGGCGAGCGCCTGTAGTCCCAGCTACTCAGGAGGCTGAGCCAGGAGAATGGCGTGAACCCGGGAGGCGGAGCTTGCAGTGAGCCGAGATTGGGCCACTGCATTCCAGCCTGGGAGACAGAGTGAGGCTCCGTCTCAAAACAAAACAAAACAAAACAAAAAACATGTACAAAAGAGGTTTTGCTTCCTCGATATTTTATTGAACTCTCAATTGAAACCCAGAATAAACAACTGGGTTCCTGTTTTCACTTGAGTATTTCAAAGATGTTTAATCACTACC
>NW_012106408.1:1178729-1179787 GCF_000951045.1 Mandrillus leucophaeus
TATATATATATTTTTTTTTTTTTTGAAGAGATGAGGTTTCGCCATGTTTCTCAGGCTGGTCTCATACTCCTAGGCTCAAGCAATCCTCGGGCTTCAGCCTTCCAAAGTGCTGGGATTACAGGTCTTCGCCACATGCCTAGCCTTGGATTTATTTTTTTTAGTCCAAATACTCCTTTAATGTTTCTGCAGTCTTATAATTCCACGATTTGATCAGGAAGTGAGTTTCCTTTCATTAATGTTGTGTGAACTCTCTTTAAATCAATTAATGTAAACAGTATATTTTCCAGGAGAGCAAATTTTTCTTAAATTGTATACTTGATTTTAGTTTCTGTTGCAAGTTTTCTAATTTGATTCTTTTTCAGAAATACCTATAATTAGAGAATCAAATCTCTCCTTTTTTCTCTCACTGATACCATCTTCTCTTTGATAGCTTTCATGTTTTGTACTTTTCAACTTTTTTCTATATTCTAGGATGGTTTCTCAAATTCTCTGATGTGTTCATTTTGTTTTTTGCTATTTTGAATATGGATTTAGTTTAGGTGCATATTTTAGCTCCTCTACAATGTTTCCTTTTTTTTTTACTCTACCAGTCTCTAAAAATCTATTTCCATTTCTTTAATAGGTCATCTAAGGGATCTGCATTCCTTTAAGTGTGTTGTTGATATGGTAATTGGGTTATGGGGGTGGTTTTGCCACCCTGTTCTCATGATAATGAGTGAGTCTCAGGAGATCTGATGGTTTTGTAAGGGTCTGGCATTCCCCTTGCTTGCACTCACACCATCCTGTGCCCTGTGAAGAAGGTGCCTTTTTCTCCTTTGCCTTCTGCCATGATTGTAAGTTTCCTGAGGCCCCACCCAGCAATGAAGAACTGTGAGTCAATTATGCTTCTTTCCTTTGTAGATTACCCAATCTCGGATATTTCTTCATAGCAGCATGAGAATGGAGACTAATACAGTTGTATAATGCTCTTTTTCTTGTTTTATAAAAAAATACTGTAGGTCTAAACATTTGGTTGACTGCTTCTGCATATTCAGATTTGGTGTTTTCCAATAGCGTCA
>NW_012106408.1:1182292-1183744 GCF_000951045.1 Mandrillus leucophaeus
GCTCTACCAAAAATACAAAAAATTAGCCGGGCGTGGTGGCGAGCGCCTGTAGTCCCAGCTACTCAGGAGGCTGAGCCAGGAGAATGGCGTGAACCCGGGAGGCGGAGCTTGCAGTGAGCCCAGATTGGGCCACTGCATTCCAGCCTGGGAGACAGAGTGAGGCTCCGTCTCAAAACAAAACAAAACAAAACAAAAAACATGTACAAAAGAGGTTTTGCTTCCTCGATATTTTATTGAACTCTCAATTGAAACCCAGAATAAACAACTGGGTTCCTGTTTTCACTTGAGTATTTCAAAGATGTTTAATCACTACCAGACAAAATCTAGAAACTACCACCATAGATAATAATTTTATATTTCTTTTCTGAAAACAAAGAATTATTCAATATAAATACCTAATGAAGACTAGAAAACACAGAGAATAAAATACAGATAATTGACCTCAAACCTCTGGATCTAAGATAATCATATTTTAGTATGTTTTCATTCCATGAGTGTTGGAATGAGGGATGGGGCATTTGTCTAGGAATAGCACAGCTGACTTTTTAAACTCAGAGTCAGTTTGGAGGAATTTGTGTGTATGCGCACGTGTGTGTGGGGGGGGTGGGGGCAGTTACAGCTTATTCCTGTAATGAGTTAAAAAAAAAAAAAAGTTATGACAATTTGACTTTCTTTGAAGTTTTATCCAGAAGCATCTTTGGGAAGCAACCTCTGAACTAACTTCTGGGTTCTCTAGTGTGGCGACCTGCAGCTGTGATTCTATTCAGTCCCTCTTGTCATTGACTGAACTACTGGTCTCCTTGACTTCTCAGTGCTCAAAATATTAATTTAGAATACATCTCTTTATCAATACAATGTTAAGAGATTTCTTTTGTTTTCTAAGGGGTGTGTGCATATTAAATTTTTAACAGTGTATTTTGCCTGCATACATGATGGGCAACTAGCTAATCTTTATTCATTTATTCACTCAGTAGAATTATTGATGTCTACGATGTGCTATTCTCTCTTCCAATTGCTAAAAATGAAGAAGTAAAACATAGAGTTCTCTCTAATTCTTTCAAAACTTTATAAAAAAGACTTCTGGCTTTTAATATTCAGATAAGACTGAGACTGTGGCCTGGATTTACTTCTTTTCTTTTTCTGTCTTTCTTTCTTTCCATCACAGGAGTTATTAAGAAAGTACTTTACCTTGATGGAGCGACAAAATGGTTGTTGGAAAGTTTTTGTCTCTTTTAAAGCAGCTCCAGAAACATTTCTTGTCTGGTTCTTAGAGCCGGTCAGGCAACTTTTGATATGCAAATGCAGGCCATTAGAAGCTGCTTCCAACTAAACATGTTGATTCCCACCATTGTCCTCTTGCCCTTGCCCCCACATATGCCTGGCAACATGCCTGCCCCCACATATCCCCAAGTATGTAGAATATCATGGCGCCCTGCATTTGCATATTAAAAG
>NW_012106408.1:1185449-1205500 GCF_000951045.1 Mandrillus leucophaeus
GGATATATTGCATGATGCTGAGGTTTGGGATGTGATTGATCCCTTCACTCAGGTACTAAGCATAGTACATAGCATATACAATAGTTGGCTTTGAAACTTAATCTCTCTTTCTTTCTCCCAGTAATCCCCAGTGCCTATTGTTGCATCTTTATATCCACATGTATATCCAGTGTTTAGCTCCCACTTATAAGTGAGAACATGTGGTATTTGGTTTTCTGTTCCTGTGTTAATTCACTTAGGATAATGGTCTCTAGTTGCCTCCATGTTGCTCCAAAGCACGTGATTTCATTCATCATGAAATCTTTGCCAGTTCTTGTGTCCAGGGTGGTATTGCCTAGGCTGTCTTCCAGAGTTACTATAGTTTGAGGGCTTATATTTTAATCTTTAACCCATCTTAAGTTAATCTTTGTATATGGTGATAGGCAGGGGTCCAGGTTTATTCTTCTGCATATTGCTAGCCAGCTATCCCAGCCAACATTTATTGAATAGAGAATCTTTTCTTCATTGCTTGTTTTTGTTGACTTTGTTGAAGATCAGATGTCTATACGTGTGCAGCTTTATTCCTGGGTTCTCTATTCTGTTTCATCTGTCTATGTGTCTGTTTTTGTATCAGTACCGTGCTGTTTTAGTTACTGTAGCCTTATAGTATAGTTTGAAGTTGGATAATGTGATAATGTGATATCTCCAGCTTAGTTCTTTTTGAATAGGATGGCTTTGGCAATCCAGGGTCTTTTTAAGTTCTACATGAATTTTAGAATAATTTTTCTAATTGTATAAAAAATGATGTTAGGAACTTGGTAGGAATAGCAGTCAATCTGTAGATTGCTTTCGACAGTATGGCCATTTTAACTATACTGACTCTTTAAATCCATGAGCATGGGAGGTTTTTACTGGAATCTTGTTAAATCCCTTTTTCTGATTTGTAATTGGATGCACAAATGAACTACAACCTACTATTGCCCTTAGACAGAAAAATAATGTGGCATAATTTCAAACTGACAATATTTAAATATTTCTTTCATATTTGTTTACTAGTGAAATGATTGCTGCCTACAAAGGGATTTTTAAATCAAAACCATAACACTAAATATGAAATATCATTATCATTTCCACTTTGGCAGAGGGAGGATTAGATTACATGTTTCCGTGTTACAACTAGAATTCTTTGTGGAGACCCAACTGCATTATTACTGCTTTCCCACTGTTTTGATGCCCCTTATAGACTGGTGTACCTTGTAATGGTGTAATGATGTGACTGGCCTTACTCTTCATGCAGCTTAAGGCTAATGACACCTGAGTGTTGACAGGATCTTATCTGGAGAAGCTTTGCTATATTCTAGTGCCTGCTTTCTGTAAAGTCAAACATAGGAAATACGTGAAAAACCATGACAGTGTAGACCTCAGTACTCTCAATCATCCTTCTCTGGCTCTCCTAATGTATCCATTTTACTTGAGCACAAATGATTTCCCACTTAGCAATCGATATTCTCAGTCTACCCTAACTTTGTTTAGTGTCTTTCATCTACACTTCTATTGTTATTCACTATTGATCTTCCTTGGGAATCTCATTCTTCAACCAACTCTTCTCTCTCAATTTCTTGACCTTGCTTGTGATTAGAAAATGCATAAATTAGGAATTAAAAGAAAAAAGAAGAGTAAGCTACATGATTTATGCAATGCAGTTTTAGAAAACTTTATTATAAAATAATACCTATTTATTGTATGAAATTTAGAAAATACAAATAATACAAAAAGGAAATTTATAATTGATAATCCCACTACCCAGGGAATATCAATGTTAACATTTTGTATCCTGTCTACATGCATATAAAGAGATATGAGAAAGAAAGAATTACTATAAATAAACCATTTAACTTGATTTTAAATTAATAATTTATCATGAATATAGCTTTTCATATTAGTTAGAATACTTTTTTTGTTACTATGTTAACACCTGCATGGTATTATATGAATGTGACAGTTTATTAAATCAATGTTCATTGCTTTCAAATTTGCATTAGTGTACATAATGCTGAGATTAGTATATTGGAATTTGTATATGAATCATATGAATTCAGAGGGGACACAGTCAAACCAATAGCATTCTGCCCCTGGCCCCTCAAACTCATGTCTTTTTCAGGTACAAAATACAATCACCCCATAGCTGCAAAGTCTTACCTGTTTCAGCAACGACTCGATCATTTAAAGTCCCATCTATCTCATTTGGGTCTCAAGGCAAGCTCCCTCCAGCTATGAGCCTGTAAAATGCAAAACAAGTTATCTACTTTGAAGATAAAATGGTGGGAGAAATATTGGGTAAACATTTTCGATTTCCAAACGGAGAAATAGACCAAAAGAAAGAAGTGACCAGCCCAATCTAACCTAAAACCCAGCAGGCTAGAAATTTAATCTTAAAACTGCAAAATGATACTTTATTCTATATACTATCTCCTGGACATACTGGGGCTGGGGTTGGGCCCCCAAGGCCTTTGGCAGCTCTGCTCCTAGGGCTGTGCTGGATGTACAGCTCACATGGTTACTTATATGAGTTGGAACCCAGTGTCTATAACTTTCCCAGGTGGATGTTGCGTGCTGCCAGTGGCCCAACCCAGCAGTGGCTGCACTCCCACACTCCACTAGACATTGCCATGGTAGGGACTATATGTGGCAACTTTACCCCTGGAGCAAGTTTTTGCTTGGGTTCCCAGGTAGATTGATATATCCTTTGAAATTTAGATGGAGAACACCACATCTCTACCTCTCTTGCATTTTGCAGACCTGCAGAATTAGCACTACATGAATGTGGATGCTGCGGAGGCTTATTGCTTGTGTCCTCCAAAGCTGCAGCACAAGCTACACCTGGAGTCACTTGAGCCACGGCTAGAGTAGCCAGGATCCAGGGAGCAGCAATGTATGGATGCAGGGAACTCCAGGCCTATCCCGCAAAGCCATTCTGCCCTTCCAGACCTGTGCCTTTTCTCCATTGTCCTAACACACAACACTTACCTTTCTTGTTTTCATGCTAATCTTATTAGAAAGTGGTGACTGGGCCACACCCTCAGCAATCTCTCCCAAACTTACCTTTTTACTCTTAACATGATCAGGCTGTGACTTTTCCAGATTTTGAGGGGGTTAATCCCCTTTAGTTATAAATTCTGTTTTAAATTATTCATTTGCTCCCAGATCTCAGTATAAGCAGTTAAAAGTAACCATACAGCTCCTTCTCTAATTTGTTTAGAAATTTCTTCCAGAAATCCTAGTTCAACATTTTTAAGTTCCACCTTCATAAAACCCTAGAACATGGACACAATGGAGGCAAGTTGTTTGCTACAGTATAGTAAGAATGGTTTTTATTCCAGTTCACAATAAGATATTCCTCATTTCCATCACACCTTATCAGAATAGTCTTTACTGTACATATTTCTATTAGAAATCTTAATAGAAAATGAACCACCAACAAAGTCAGTTTACAAAGCCACAAATATTTTCTTGAGATGATTAATAAAATTGGTAATTTTAACAAGGATTGATCAAGAAATAAGTAAAGAAACACAAATTACCTATAGCAACGAAAGAGTTAATACAAATACAGAGCTCATAGATACTGAAAAGATAATACTATAAAGAACTTTATCCTGATAAACATGATTGTTTAAGTAGAATGAAAAAAATCTTGAAAAACACAATTTACCAAATCTGACAAAAGAAGAAATAGAAAATTGTAATAGCTCTGTAACTTTTAAAGGAATTGAACCTATTACCAAAACCCTTCCACAAAGAAAACTGTAGGCCCTTATGGCTTATCACTGAAATCGATAAATCATCTAAAGAAGAAATAAGTTGTACATAAGGCTTTTCCAGAAAATAAAGGTGGAGATAATACATCTCATCTTGTTTTATGAGGATGGCATAACCCTGATACTAAAATGTGACAGAGACATTACAAGAAAAATTATCACCCAATTTAGCCACATAAAATGAAAAGACAATAGTTTCACATCTGTTTGCATTTGACAAATGTCTTAAGGACTTGAATGTTATAAATCACTCTACTATAATGTGAAACATCTTTTATCAAATATCACAGGAATGATCAATACCTGATGACTGGAGAAGTAAAACAGAAGAGAAATACAAGTTTCTGCATGTCAGCCAGACGTAGCTAACATCATTTTACAGAGCATCAGGAATTGCAGTGGCACTGTTGTTAACAGAAACTGAAAGCAGAGAACTTACTGATTTTAGTATACACCATAACTTTTAACATAGTAATAGACTTCTGAGAGCACTAATGTCTCAGCAACTTAATATGTGCTCCTTCATTTGTTGGATTCTAAAGAATGCCTTGACAAACATTCCCATAATTGAGCTCCTGTATATATTAAATCCGGATAATGCTGAGTGGCTTATTGTGAAATAAGAATAATAACCACAGAGTCCTAGAATATAATGCCACTAAATCCTACTAGCAGAGTTCTGAAACAGAAAAATTAATTCATTTACTTAATACAAGACTAGTTATTGTGTAGTCTGTGACTTTCTCCTTGATGAATATTTTTGAGTTCATTAAAATATTTTCTATTTTAAGACAAAACCTATTGTCAGCAATTTTTTATGTGAAATTATAAAAATCTTTTCTTAATAACATCTAATTAATTTTTTCCCTAACAATATCTTATTGATTTTTATTACACATCTGAGTATATTTGATGAGTAAAAGGGGAGTCAAATTAATGGTTATGACTCTTAGGAAGAATACTAATATTTCATCATTTAATCAGCACTTAGTTAAATCCTACTTATTAATTACTTTAAACAACTCCCTGTAGAAAACACTCCAGTGCTATTTATTGCTTTTATTCATGAAATACATTTGTAAAAATATTTCCAATGCTTTTGTATTATCTTCACCCTTAATATAA
This sequence comes from Mandrillus leucophaeus, assembly GCF_000951045.1. Classification (NCBI taxonomy): domain Eukaryota; kingdom Metazoa; phylum Chordata; class Mammalia; order Primates; family Cercopithecidae; genus Mandrillus; species Mandrillus leucophaeus. The sequence goes on from NW_012106408.1 coordinate 1,190,372, forward strand.
TATCAGAGTGAATACAGTTTGGCTGAATTAGGAACTATCTCAATTCTTTGTGATATAGTTTATCTTCATAGATGGCCAAAGGAAGCCATCTTTTTGGAATGCCTTTATCAAGTTGCTACTAGATAGAAAAATAAATTAATATTCATGCTGATCAGGTTGAAGTCTTCGAAGACATTGGCGTGAATAAATAAGGCAAGTCACAAACCCATGCCACTCTACGATGTTTATTAAAACAATCATACCCTGTCAAAAACATAACTTAGCACGTTACCCAGAGATTAATAATACAAGTCACCTCCTTTAGAGCCAGTAGATGAAACTGTAATCGTATCAACTCTTTCATTAATAGCTCTGTAACTTTTAAAGGAATTGACTCCATCACCAAAACCTTTCCACCAAGAACACACTGTAGGCCCATATGGCTTGTCACTGAAATCTATAAATCATCTAAAGAAGAAATAATGTGTTACATAAGGCTTTTTCAGAAAATAAAGGTGGAGCTAACATACTCCAACTTGTTTTATGAGGATGCATAACCCTGATACTAAAATGTGACAGAGACATTACAAGAAAAATTATCACCCAACTTAGCCACATAAAATGAAAAGACAATAATTCCACATCTGTTTGCATTTGATAAATGTTTTAAGGACTTGAATGTTATAAATCACTCTATTATAATGTGAAACATCTTTTATCAAATATCACAGGAACGGTCAATACCTGATGACTGGAGAGGAAAAACAGGAGAAATACAAGTTTCTGAATGTCTGCGTTGGTGTTATGCATTAAATAATACTACTTTTTCTTGCCTCTTGTTGATATACGCAGAAATCAGTATGCAATATGCCAACCTGCTCTTGCCACATCTATTACTCTGTAACTTATTCTTAAGCAAATTATCCCAATACAATAGGCAGCTCTTCTGCAAGCTTACTTAAAATGCTTTTATTCCTACTCATCCTATGGTCATATCTTTGTTTCTCTTTTCTCACAAGCACATGTTATTAGGCATGTCTTATCTTCTTCATAGTTATTCAAGGGTTTCTGTGTGGTTCTGTGTGTCAGTGACCACTATACATGTAAATATGAATGTGTACAAACATAATGTCCTGTCTACAGTCATCTATACTTGTCCCTAGAGTTTCCTATGCTTTAATTTCTGTTTTGGTTTAAGTCAAAGATGTGTTGCTTAGATATTCGGGTTATCAACCAGGCAAGTCTATTCTTTTGAGCTACTCCTTTTTTCTGTGTAATCCTTCACTTCAGAGAGTTGCTTGTTATATCCTTCCAAAAACATCACTTCATCATGCTGTCTTCTACAACTTCTCTAAAAGCCTCTTAATTATCATTTTAATTACTCACCTAAGAATTGGCTTGTTGTTTGTCTTTTCCAAACTCTAGAAAACCAAAAGGAATTTTATTGTTAGGAAGCATCTAGAGCAGTGGTTAGTAAACCAGGGTCCATGGGCCAAATCCAGCCTGCAGCCTGTTTCTATATAGCTCACAAACTAGGAATCATTTTTATATTTTAAAGTGGTTGGGATACAAACAAAATATACTCTATGACACATGAAAATGATATGAAACTCAAATTTCACTGTTCATAAATAAAGTTTTACTGGAACCTAGCCATACCTATTCATTTACATATTGTCTATCGCTGTTTTTGCAATACAAGAGTAGAATTGAGATGTTGCAAGAGACCAAATGGCCCACAAAGTCTAAAATATTTACCATTAAGTAAAAGAAAAAATATTTGCCAACTGTTAGTCTAGAGAATTGAAAAAAGGAAATTGTTGTTCACAAGGTTAAATGATTTCCCCAAGGCCATGGGAATTTATTGCTGAGCCAAGGCAGGAACTTTGATTTCTTTATTCATCCATTGGTACCCTCCTTATTGTATCATATGCCAACTACCCATTTCAAAGACATACTTAACCTTGTACTGAAAGACAAGGGGAAACTCCATTTCTCATTGGGTCTCCTGCATTTCCAATGTTAGTCAGTCACAAAAAACACTGTGGAAGAGATCAACATTTAGATGACTACTGAAACAGGGATTATCATACAATGAATAATGAACTGGGTAGCAAAGACTATTTACATCCTTACTAATCCCGAGTTTTAAAAAAAAGTCAATGTTAATTTTAGTTAGAAAGAGTTGTATTAATATTATAGTGTTGCACTTCACATATTATTTTTATATACATGAACATTCTTAGAAAAAAACAAGAACCCATTCTCTGGGATAATTTATCATCTTGCTTTAAAATAAAGAAACAAGTTCTGCTGCCAAGAGGTTTCTCACAGATTCCACCTTTGTCAGGATAAATAATTGTTTGATCAAAATAGCAGCTGGCCTAGTGCCCCTGGCTGAGACAGCTGATTAATGAACTTTAATTAGTAGTTACAACTCTAGAACCACCCAGCAATCTTCGACCAACCTCTTCTTGATCATCCACCTCCTTTTTCTGCTTTTACCTTGGAAATAATGAGCGTCTACTCTAGACATCCACAGGCCTGTGCGGAGATAGAAGTTCACAGCAGGAATTGCAGATATTTCTTGTTTCTTCTTTACTGGGCAAAAAAACGAAGATACTTCAGAGAAAAGATAATGTGGTAACTATCCCTTTGTAACTCTAACCCAAAGCTCTACTGCCCTTTTTTGTGAAAATACTTTTAAAAAGTCGTATGTGAAAAAGGGGAGGGAGGTATCTGTCATCCTTTTCAGAGCCCACCCATGCTGCTACATTGCCATATGGGGTGCTCCTTGCTAGACAGCTTCTGTGGAGGAGTGAAGTTGTTGCTGTCTCAGCTTCAGTGCAAAGTATGTAGGGAAGACAATACTGTCATTTGCTGTTAGCTCTGTAATTCCCGACACCACTGAACTAGTGAGTGGCTGTGACTTGAAGGTGTAGGCATAAATAGAGAGGGTAGATGGGTAATGAGATATGGCAGGACTTTAATATACTAAATATGACTGTTGCCAGAATACAAAGAAAAGACTGACCCTGGCCTGGTGTCTCCATTTGTGGACATACACCAGTTCAGAGTCTTTTCCCCAATCTCAAGTTCACACTGCTCCATCATTCAAGGAGAGATGCTTCTTTATGACGTAGTCAGAGAATAAATTTTTCTTATCACCTTAGCAATACACTACCATTACCCACAAAAATGGTATTTACTTTGAGCCTTCTCTTCTACTCCTCACTAAGGCAATATATAAAATTAGGTAAAAAACAAAAACAAACCAGCATTATCTGTGGCATTGGCAAGAAATGCCTGATGTTGAATTCCCAAAAGTGTCATCAGATACCCTGTTCATAAAGACTAACAGAATGCATTCAAACTCATTGTAGTAAAGCAGACAGAGTCTTGGTATTGGAGGAAATTTAGAGGAGTTGGAGTCTGGGCTCAAGGGTTTTCAAAATGGGGTGGGTTTAAAGCAGATTTTTTCAAGCAGGGAAATTATTAGAATTTGACAATGTTCATAACACAATAGTTTAGGGTTGGTGAATGCTTTGAGATGAGGCATTGACATGATAAATAAAACTTTGATCAATGGTCTATTTACTGAGATGACCAAACTTATCTCTGATGAATTGATTTGTAGGAATTTCTTGAAGAAAACAGTAAAGTTGTTTACTGATTTAGTTTCATGTTAGAGTGTTTTTTAAATTTTTGTTTTGTTTTGTTTGTTTTTAGAAAAAAAAATCAACTAAGCCATGTTGATATAGATAGTTTCAGTTTTCACCAGAATGACCTTTAGTACTCCATGGTATCAGAAGAAGAAGAAAAAAAAAATTGGTGTGGTATTGACAATCCAAATTTGTGGCTTTGTAGTATTTCTAATAGTATAAGGAAACATACATAAACAAACATATACATTGTTCTAGAATAAACATTACTTTAATTGTTAGGGTTTGTACAAACAATAATACTCAGAAAGAAAGAGAATTTTTTTCCTAGGATAATACAATTTTTAAAGGTTTTCTGTAACCACAATGGAAGATATAGGTTTACATTATTATCCAGATGAGTTTCATTCTCCACTTTATCTCTAGATCAAACCACACAATCTCCTGGTTTAGACTATTACTAGTAGGTAGTATCTAGCCATATATCCTGTCCAAAACAGAACCAACTCCCCATTAAAATTCTTAGCAGAGGCCTTGAAGTTAAAATTTTACTTTACTGTAGGCCACATTGAATTCACTAATATTTGAAAAATGAAGGTAAACCATACATGCCTTTATTATATCTAAATTAAAGCCAATCAGTAGGGGTGGCACTTGTTCTAGATAACACAGTTAGTTGCAAATTATTTTATCTTTTCTCCTTTTCTTTGTTTTCCATATAAATGATTCCAGCCGAGCTTAAATAGTCTTTTTTGTTTGTTTGTTTTGTTTAACTTTTAAGTTCAAGGGTACATGTGCACAAGTGTTATAGAGGTAAATTTGTGTCATGGGGGTTTGTTGTACAGATTATTTTGTCACCCAGGTATATTAATCCTTGTACCCATTTGTTATTTTTCTGATCCTCTCCCTCCTCTCACCATCCACCCTCTGATAGGCTCTAGTGTGTGCTGTTCCTCTCTTGTGTCCATGTATTCTCATCATTAGGTCCAACTCATTCATGAGAACATGCAGCATTTGGTTTTCTGTTCCTGTATTGGTTTGCTAATTCAGCTTAATTCTGAGAATTCATGGAATAAAAAAAAAAAGAAAAATAAGGTAAATTTAATCATTCTGATACTGACATATATTATTTATTTTGGTAAAATGAGAATGAGAATATTAAAATTACATAGTGATTTTTGTAGGTGAAGAAAAGCAGAATATTTCAACCCAAAATATGCCTCTTTGACATCAATATTTTTAAGCTTACCACAATTGGGAAGCAGCAGTTACAGAAAAGGCTGAGTTTCCCTTTCTTATTATGGCAGACTATAAACATTCCTGTAAAAAAGATGCAGGGGGACTCTGCCTTCTCTTTCCACATGTAGACAGAGAGATAATTTCTCGCTTGCTTATCAGCTCAGAGATGGCACCAGCAGAGTCGGAGGAATTTGGGAACAGACTTTGTCTACTTTTCTACAGCTTTTCCCACATTTGGGGCCCTAAAGCTGCTTGTTATTTCGGTCTTAACACTTCTAAATTGGTTGTTCTTTGTTAGATATGCTATATAAGTAGGAACCCTTGTTGCAGGAAGTCAGGGACCCCGAACGGAGGGACTGGCTGAAGCCGCTGCAGAAGAACATAAATTGTGAAGATTTCATGGACATTTATTAGTTCCCCAAATTAATACTTTTATAATTTCTTACACCTGTCTTTACCGCAATCTCTAAACATAAATTGTGAAGATTTCATGGACACTTACAAATTCCCAAATCAACACCCTTGTGATTTCCTATACTTGTCTTTACTTTAATCTCTTAATCCCATCATCTTCTTCATAAACTGAGGAGGATGAATGTTGCCTCAGGACCCTGTGATGATTGTGTCAGCTGCACAAATTGTTTGTAGAGCATGTGTGTTTGAACAATATGAAATCTGGGCGTCTTAAAAAAAGAACAGGATAACAGCGATGTTTAGAGAACAAGAGAGGTAACTTTGAACTGGCTGCCGGTAAGCTGGACGGAACAGAGCTATATTTCTCCTCTTTAAAAAGCAAATAGGAGAACTATGGCTGAATTCTTTTTCTCAGCAAGGAACATCCCTGAGAAAGAGAATGCGCCCTGAACGTAGACTTATAGATGGCCTCTTTAAGGCGTGCCATCTTTTATGGTCGAAGTCGAAGGGATGAAATAAGCCCCGGTCTCCTGTAGCGCTCCCAGGCTTATTAGGATGAGGAAATTCCCGCCTAATAAATTTTGGTCAGACAGGTTGTCTGCTCTGAAACCTGTTTCCTGATAAGATGTTATCAATGACAGTGTGTGCCCAAAACTTCATTAGCAATTTTAATTTCACCTCATCCGGTGGTCCTGTGATCTCACCCTGCCTCCATTTACTTCGTGATATTTTATTACCTTGTAAAGTATGTGATCTCTGTGACCCACACCCTATTTGTGCACTCCCTCCCCTTTTGAAAATTGCTAATAAAAACTTGCTGGTGTTACAGCTCGGGGAATATCACGGATCCTGCTGACATGTGATGTCTTCCCTGGACACCCAGCTTTAAATTTCTCTCTCGTGCTCTTTCCCTTTATTTCTCAAACCAGCTGAGACAGCTAGGAGATAGAAAAAGAACCCACGTTAAACATCGGGGGCGGGTTCTCCTGGTAAACCCTAAGCCATCATATTATGAGAAACTTCTGAACTGAGGTTTCTCCAGTGTGGTGTACACTGCACACATAGATAAAAATGTTTGTTTTTCTCTTGTTAATCTGTCTTTTGTTACAGAAGTGTTCCCACTATCCACTTATGGCGTAGAGAAAATAAGTTATATATTTTCTCTCCTTTGCAGGGAAAAGTTGTGAATTCATTCAATCAAGAAATATTTATGTATTTACTAATTTCTTACCAGACACCACACACTAGGATGGATACAAGAGCTTTCAAAATGTGGTAAAGAAAATCAAAATCATACAATTACTTTTAAAAATAACTTTTAAGTCAATCAATGAAAGAAAAGCATAAATTCTTGTAGTACAATGGAATAATCTAATCATGTTTATGTAAAGACGTTTTCAAAAGATCTAAATCCATTTATGTTAAATTTCTATACAAATAGGGGCAGGTTATAGAAATATAATGTTTTTGTCTGTCTAATATGTGCCAAGCATTTTATATTATTTTATGTAAACATCACAACAGGCTGTAGAAATTCATTGTTTATCCCAATTTTATAGGTGAGGAAATTAATACTTACAAATATTAGAAATGCCAAAGGCACAACAACTAGTAAGCAGTCAAGCCTGGTTTGAAATCCAGTTATTTTTGGTTACAAATTATTTACTATTTTCAGTACACTGAGCATGTCCAGGAAACACAGATCTGAAGTCTAGATTTCAGGCAGGAGATATCAGTAAATTATTCCACTACCAGAACCAGGAGAGTGATAAAATGAAAGCAAAATTTTAGAAGAGTAATCTGAGAGGAATTCTGGGAATCAGGGAAAAATCAGGGAATCACCTACAAAAAGAAGCAGAGAATTCAAACAGCTTGCTGAAGTATCAACATGGAAAGGGCTTAGGCTAGAATAGTAACAGATAATAAAAATTAACATGACCAATTACTATATGCCACATTTTGTGTTGGGCATTTCACAATTGACTTTCAGGATAAAGTTATGAGGTAGGTGGTATTATCCTCATATTGCTCTCTAGAGGTTAAGCAACATGACAAAGTCACATAGCCAATAAATAGAAAAATTATGATACAAACCGAGACCGTTTTGGTTCTGAAAACTGAAATCTTTACTACTATGTTATAGAAAGATTAGAGCAGAAATGTCAAATATAATATTTTGGAGAATTTTTTACAACAAAATAAGGAAAGAGAATGTGCTTGAAAGTATTAAGCAGAAGTTATCAGTTCCAAAGACAGGTCAGATGGCAAAGCTGGAATCTAATGCAGAATGCCCACCTCCTACAAATAATTGCTTCTGTCTTGTTTCCCATCACCATTTATATCATCACTGCCACTGTGATCGTCCAGTAGCACCTATACTCTCATCTTCATACTTCTTTCAACATTCTTCTATTTACTTCCTTCCACCAATGCTTCCCTACCTTATAAATCCTTCCACTTTGTTGGGGGACTAATGGACACACACATGTCGATGGTTCCTGGGAACAATGTAATAAGTTTTGTGTTTCTCTTTTTGTGTGGTATTGCTGGTCTCGAAACTACAGATATTAGTGTTTTGACAAACTCAATGTAGACTGATGCCTAGAAAATGATACCCTCTTCTACTCCCACCATTCCTCTCCAAACTCTATCAGATCCTTGAAATACTGTTCTACCATCAGTAGGTTCCCCTATATTCTCAATATCTTCTCTGTAAATTCCCTCCAGTTCTTTTGTCTCAACTGAAACTTCAAAACCTTCTGAGGATCTGAGGAGATTGCTTTCTTTGCAGTCTTCTCAAGCAGAGGTTTTCTTTTGTTCTTCCACACTAGCCAGTTCTACCCAATCTTACTTTAATTCCTGACACACCAATTTTGTTTTCTACCTCTACATGTCTTTCAGCATTTTTATTGAATTCAAAATCCAAGAGGAAGACCTGTTCAACACACTGGTCGTGCATTATTTGCCCTCTTCATTTTAAATAACATTTACTGTCATCTCCATCTCAACAAATCATCCCCATGGTCACATCCTGTGGTAGTACTCCTCACACAGGGGCAACAGCTAAGGGGATCTGCCCGCAGACCCTGACCCGGCAACAGATGAATAGGATACACTGACACACAGATATTCTGCTTTGCCAGTCCAGCTGAGTATCCAAGCCATTTACAGATTCCCTGCTGAGTACTGTAAACAGTTGCAACTATGGTCTGATCAGTTAATGAGGCTCACATTTATTCAGTAGGATTAATTAACAAAGGCTTGAGTCAACATCAGTAGAGAGGGTAATCTACATTGTGGACTTCCCTAGTGAAAAGCACTTAAGCACCTGTGGTACATCAAAGGTTAGTCTTAAGACCACATGAGTAAACAAGCTAGCTAGGTAACTACCCCACATTCCTTTGTTACTACTCTAATTTATTTAACTAAAGGTAAAGATCAGGTTGTCTTCAACCATATCTGTTACCAAAGTTATGCAAATTTCTTGGCCTTCCAAGAAGATTTGTGTCTATCTCTATAACTACCTCTAATATTTTCCCCACCAGCCTGACTGAACCCCAACAACATCCTAGATGCTTCTCTTCTAGAAACTATGCCAACTACAGAATTTGTATTTCAACCATAGTGCTTTACATGGATTGTCTTTTACTTTTCTATCTCACCTGCAAAAGTACCATCACTGCAGTAATTCCTCAACTTCACTGGGGACCAATTCCTTGACCTCACAATTTTCTCATTACCATACTGTCTCCTTGTATATTAGTATTCCTTTTAGACCACATTAGATTATATGGGTCCACACTACCATCACTCATTAAAAAAAACTTGTTTGCAAATATCCTTAATTTCTCTACATCTGCCACTTTCTGTGGTAATTCTCTGACAAAAAAAATGTTTAATGAGTCATTCACCTTTTAATATGAAGACAGAAGAACCTTCTGTGGCTGGAAAGAACTATCACATGAGTAAGCTGACTGATTTTTACTTAAAGGGACCATCATGAACTTTAAGTGTGCATTCTACATCGGCAGTCGTATTTTAATGAGGAAATAGAAACAGTCAGAGAAGAACTTTCTTATTTTCTTCCAACCAAATCTATAAAATGGCCTTAATCTGCATCTATCTGAAACTTTTTTGCAGTGTATTTTCCAACATTAATCCCAGCATACAGGTTTCAAAGAATTTCTACAGCACTGAATAAAACCAAATCATGCCAAATAGTGGGAGGAAGAGCTACCTTATTCCAAAAAATGTTAGTATCAGAACTCAGGTTTCATTAAGTACATTGATACCTAGAATAAAAGACTCTCTTACTGCTTGCTGTGGCCATATGACTTTTGCTCAATGAAATATTAAGCACTGTGTTGTATCTCCAGAAAGTCCCCATTTTGCTTTTCTCTTCTTTATTCTTATTTTTGTGCAGTCATGAAAGTGATTTCCAGAGCTTCAGAATCCATCTAATACCATTAAGTAACCTTGAAGAAACCATATGCAAGGGCTACATGCATATGCCACTTTCTCAGGGGAAAGAAGAAAGCCTGGCCTCTAATCATACTGTGGATATGCTTCCACTGTCCAAATCTGGATTTCTTTTGCATAAAATAGGATAAAGTTATATGTTGTTTAAACCATTTTTGTTTGTTTTTAATTTTTCTGTCATATGCATACATCAAAATTCATAAATGATGTGGTCTACCTGTAAATATGAAGAATATGCAATACAGGCTGGAGTACAGTGGTTCATGCCTATAATCCCAGCACTTTGGGAGACTGAGGTGGGCAGATCATTTGAGGTCAGGAGTTTGAGACCAGCTTGAGTAACATGGCAAAATTCTGTCTACAAAATACAAAAAAAATTAGCCTGGCATGGTGGTGCACATCTGTGGTTCCAGCTACTAGGGAGGCTGAGGCGGGAGGATCTCCTGAGCCTGGGAGGCAGAGATTGCAGTAAGCTGAGATCCCACCACTGCACTCCACACTCCAGCCTGGGCAACACAGTGAGACCCCATGTCAAAAAAAAAAATATATATATATATATACACACACACACACACACACACATATATATATGAATATTTCAAAAAAATGAAAGAATATACAAGACAAGTTTAAAACTTACCTGGTAATAAGGGATAAATGTCATGTAATATAATCATATAATTTCTTTCTATACAATTAAGCCTGAGTTTTGATAATTTTTTGGTTGTTCTCTCATCAAAAAAGAAGAAAATAAAAAGCTTAGCAGTTCATTTTCATGATCTCAATCCTAAAGCAAATAACTGTTTTCCAACATTGTGCTTATAAGTGTCTAAAATCACAAAGTGAATGAAAATTGTGTCAACAAATTTTGAGAGTAGTTGAAATAATAAAATATTTTCTAATTAAGTGTGTTAATAGGCTAAAATTACTTAGACAAACAAGGACATATTTCTTTTATATGTCTTATGAAATCATCAACTATATGATGCTAATTAAACACAAAAATGGAGCTGGGATTTTATTTTGTAAATTGATATTTTATATTCCAATAGCTTTTGGAGTACAAATACTTTTTGGTTTCATAGATGAATTGTATAGTGGTGAAGACTGAGATGTTAGTGTACCCGCGGGATTTTATTTTTTAAATTAGGTTTTAATTAGACAATTGATATGACAATCTAATGTATTTATTTTTATCTTTTAAAGAATTGACAAATAATAGGTATGAAAAATTACACTTTGTTTCCTCTTGAAACATGAATTTGCATTCTACCCTTACAATGGCAGGATATTACTAGAACGTAACAAGATTATCATTTTCTAATTTCTATTTATAAAACACCTGCTATGTGCCAAGAGTATCTATATATATATGTGTATATATATATTTTTTTAAGACAGAGTCTCGCTCTGTAGCCCAGGCTGGAGTACAGTGGCCGGATCTCAGCTCCCTGCAAGCTCCGCCTCCCGGGTCCACGCCATTCTCCTGCCTCAGCCTCTGGAGTAGCTGGGACTACAGGCGCCCGCCACCTCGCCCGGCTAGTTTTTTTTGTATTTTTCAGTAGAGACGGGGTTTCACCATGTTAGCCAGGATGGTTTCGATCTCCTGACCTCGTGATCCACCCGTCTCGGCCTCCCAAAGTGCTGGGATTACAGGCTTGAGCCACCGCGCCTGGCCCCCTAATATAGTATTTCAATGCTAACCTGTCTACAACATAGAAGAAACTTAATAAACTATAGTTGACTTAACTGATCTTCACAAGAAGCGTTACATATTTATTTACTCACTAAGGGGAAGATCTGAGCCTTAATAAGGGGAAGATCTAAGTAAGATTATATGATAGAATAAAGTTACGTGTTTGGAAAAGAAATCGCAGGTCTTGGATCAGACCTCAAGCCTGCTTGAGAGTGGCCTATGCCCATCATTCCCACTATTTCCGAAATCTTCATGACTTTGAATCAGAATTTAAAACAAGTATGGGTATTTCTACTTAATTTTAAGTGAGTAGATATGATAGAATACTAACTGGAAGTTATCTGATGTGCCCATATTTCATTTGCTCTCTTAGCACTTGCGACAACGAAGTGAAAGAATTAACACATAAAATAGTCAGATTATACCAGAATTACTTAAAAAAAAAAAAAAAAATCACACCCAGCCAGCCACAGTGGCTCACTCCTCTAATCCTAGCACTTTGGGTGGTCGAGGCAGACAGATCACCTGAAGTCAGGAGTTCGAGACCAGACTGGTCAACATGGTGAAACTTTGGTTTTCTGTTCCTGCATTAGGAGCTCGTCTCTTCTAAAAATACAAAACTTAGCCGGGATTGGTGGCAGGCACCAGTAATCTCAGCTACTTGGGAGGCTGAGACAGGAGAATCGTTTCAACTCGGGAGGCAGAGGTTGTAGTGTGCCAAGATCGCGCCACTGCACTCTAGCCTGAGTGACAGAAAGAGACTCGAGTCAAAAAAAAAAAAAAAAATCACACTGATTGAATTTTAGAATTATCATTTTCAAATTATGCTTTTAGTTGGCTGTCCAAGAAAAACCTGGTGAAAAGTATTTCTTTTTTCTTGTATTTCTTTAGTAGTTTATTTCTACATAGTAGCATAACAAAAGAAATCTTTCTCTTTAGGGTTTTTCCTCTAAAATTGCATGAAGACTATCTGAACTTACAGTTAACGAGGTTAATGATTCAATCATAATTTGTTAAAGTGAATTAATTACACTGTAATGCCTCCTGAAAGGCATTACTTGGCTTTCTCACAGTAATTTAGCCAAAAATAGAATTTTTTTTCAATTGTCTAGCTAAACAATACAGAAAGATATGTTAAAATAAGCATATCTGACTAACCTACTTTCTTTGCTTTTATTTTTTATTTTTTAATTTTTAAAATTGGTTTCGTTTCAGCTTTTCTTTATAGACAAATAGCTGAGTGCCACTGTGATTCTTCTACAAACTTTATAGACTGAATATGACTTTTAGAAAAATTCTATTATTCTAACATCACCTTTCTTTTATAAATAATTTGTTCTATTTTTCAAGGTAAAGCTAACAAATATTGTTAACCTGTAACTGTGTAACTGTCTAGATATTTAAGTTGGTCTAGATGTGTGTGTGGGTGTGTGTGTGTATTAATTTACCTCTAAATAAAGCTTTCATCACATTATTAAGTATGCAATATTTTCATTTTGATATTTTTTCATAGCTTATAATTTTTAAATATCTTTGATTCAAGATTTTAGCGAGCATTTTTTTTAAGATAGCAAGTAGTTAGATTTTTTGTTTTTGTTGTCATTCTAAAACTTGGAATATTAAATTATAATTTTATTACATCTGTGCATTTACACCTATTGATATAATAATACTAAAGTGTAAATGTAGTGAATACATTTTTTGGATTTTATAATATTAAACCATATTTGCCTTTTTCTGCATAAAACTAATCTGATCATAATGTCTCTTTTTTATACACAGTGTTGGTTTGTGTTTATTGGTAATTTGAGGGATTTGACATCTTTATTCATGAATGAAAAGAACTTTTAAGTTTCGCTTATCATAGTATTCCTGTTGGGTTTTGTTGTGAAATTATTAAGCATCATAAAATAAGAGAAAAATTTCTACTTTTTCTATTCTTAGAAGTTTTTTTTAAAGAATTGAATGATTTGCTCTTAGAAATTTTGGATGACCAGTAAAACTGTTCAAGTTTTTTATTTTCTTTAGAGGAAAAGTTTTAACTGTTAATATAATGGCCTGCTATTTTTATTGTTTTTAGTGGTACCTGGAGACTATTACTTGTTTTCATTATCTTAAGTTCCCACGTGAAAAGGTGAAAGCTGATGATGCCAAATCTCTTAATACTTTAAATGTGCTAGCCCTTACGGAAAAAGTGAAAAAGTTCTTCAGGCTGAGAGGAAGCTATTAATCTATTAATGGCTTGCTCTTTGGAAAAATCAGCTTTCCAAGTGGAAATATATAGCATATATATGATATGTAATTCTACATTGCCTACACATTCCAATCTTTTATCAACTTTATCAACTCAGAATTTATCACACGCTTTTTTTCTATGTATAATTTCCAGATAAAATTAGTAACAACATGCTTCTTCCTAACCTGAAACAACCATACCTTGCACAACCAAAGACATGTTTTTCCTCCTCCCCAAATGGGAAGCACAAAGTCTCAAACTCTACTTTATTCATGTCTGGTTGAGATACACACACACACACACACACACACACACACACATATATATATGAATATTTCAAAAAAATGAAAGAATATACAAGACAAGTTTAAAACTTACCTGGTAATAAGGGATAAATGTCATGTAATATAATCATATAATTTCTTTCTATACAATTAAGCCTGAGTTTTGATAATTTTTTGGTTGTTCTCTCATCAAAAAAGAAGAAAATAAAAAGCTTAGCAGTTCATTTTCATGATCTCAATCCTAAAGCAAATAACTGTTTTCCAACATTGTGCTTATAAGTGTCTAAAATCACAAAGTGAATGAAAATTGTGTCAACAAATTTTGAGAGTAGTTGAAATAATAAAATATTTTCTAATTAAGTGTGTTAATAGGCTAAAATTACTTAGACAAACAAGGACATATTTCTTTTATATGTCTTATGAAATCATCAACTATATGATGCTAATTAAACACAAAAATGGAGCTGGGATTTTATTTTGTAAATTGATATTTTATATTCCAATAGCTTTTGGAGTACAAATACTTTTTGGTTTCATAGATGAATTGTATAGTGGTGAAGACTGAGATGTTAGTGTACCCGCGGGATTTTATTTTTTAAATTAGGTTTTAATTAGACAATTGATATGACAATCTAATGTATTTATTTTTATCTTTTAAAGAATTGACAAATAATAGGTATGAAAAATTACACTTTGTTTCCTCTTGAAACATGAATTTGCATTCTACCCTTACAATGGCAGGATATTACTAGAACGTAACAAGATTATCATTTTCTAATTTCTATTTATAAAACACCTGCTATGTGCCAAGAGTATCTATATATATATGTGTATATATATATTTTTTTAAGACAGAGTCTCGCTCTGTAGCCCAGGCTGGAGTACAGTGGCCGGATCTCAGCTCCCTGCAAGCTCCGCCTCCCGGGTCCACGCCATTCTCCTGCCTCAGCCTCTGGAGTAGCTGGGACTACAGGCGCCCGCCACCTCGCCCGGCTAGTTTTTTTTGTATTTTTCAGTAGAGACGGGGTTTCACCATGTTAGCCAGGATGGTTTCGATCTCCTGACCTCGTGATCCACCCGTCTCGGCCTCCCAAAGTGCTGGGATTACAGGCTTGAGCCACCGCGCCTGGCCCCCTAATA
>NW_012106408.1:1206130-1215701 GCF_000951045.1 Mandrillus leucophaeus
TTTTTCTTGTATTTCTTTAGTAGTTTATTTCTACATAGTAGCATAACAAAAGAAATCTTTCTCTTTAGGGTTTTTCCTCTAAAATTGCATGAAGACTATCTGAACTTACAGTTAACGAGGTTAATGATTCAATCATAATTTGTTAAAGTGAATTAATTACACTGTAATGCCTCCTGAAAGGCATTACTTGGCTTTCTCACAGTAATTTAGCCAAAAATAGAATTTTTTTTCAATTGTCTAGCTAAACAATACAGAAAGATATGTTAAAATAAGCATATCTGACTAACCTACTTTCTTTGCTTTTATTTTTTATTTTTTAATTTTTAAAATTGGTTTCGTTTCAGCTTTTCTTTATAGACAAATAGCTGAGTGCCACTGTGATTCTTCTACAAACTTTATAGACTGAATATGACTTTTAGAAAAATTCTATTATTCTAACATCACCTTTCTTTTATAAATAATTTGTTCTATTTTTCAAGGTAAAGCTAACAAATATTGTTAAACTGTAACTGTGTAACTGTCTAGATATTTAAGTTGGTCTAGATGTGTGTGTGGGTGTGTGTGTGTATTAATTTACCTCTAAATAAAGCTTTCATCACATTATTAAGTATGCAATATTTTCATTTTGATATTTTTTCATAGCTTATAATTTTTAAATATCTTTGATTCAAGATTTTAGCGAGCATTTTTTTTAAGATAGCAAGTAGTTAGATTTTTTGTTTTTGTTGTCATTCTAAAACTTGGAATATTAAATTATAATTTTATTACATCTGTGCATTTACACCTATTGATATAATAATACTAAAGTGTAAATGTAGTGAATACATTTTTTGGATTTTATAATATTAAACCATATTTGCCTTTTTCTGCATAAAACTAATCTGATCATAATGTCTCTTTTTTATACACAGTGTTGGTTTGTGTTTATTGGTAATTTGAGGGATTTGACATCTTTATTCATGAATGAAAAGAACTTTTAAGTTTCGCTTATCATAGTATTCCTGTTGGGTTTTGTTGTGAAATTATTAAGCATCATAAAATAAGAGAAAAATTTCTACTTTTTCTATTCTTAGAAGTTTTTTTTAAAGAATTGAATGATTTGCTCTTAGAAATTTTGGATGACCAGTAAAACTGTTCAAGTTTTTTATTTTCTTTAGAGGAAAAGTTTTAACTGTTAATATAATGGCCTGCTATTTTTATTGTTTTTAGTGGTACCTGGAGACTATTACTTGTTTTCATTATCTTAAGTTCCCACGTGAAAAGGTGAAAGCTGATGATGCCAAATCTCTTAATACTTTAAATGTGCTAGCCCTTACGGAAAAAGCGAAAAAGTTCTTCAGGCTGAGAGGAAGCTATTAATCTATTAATGGCTTGCTCTTTGGAAAAATCAGCTTTCCAAGTGGAAATATATAGCATATATATGATATGTAATTCTACATTGCCTACACATTCCAATCTTTTATCAACTTTATCAACTCAGAATTTATCACACGCTTTTTTTCTATGTATAATTTCCAGATAAAATTAGTAACAACATGCTTCTTCCTAACCTGAAACAACCATACCTTGCACAACCAAAGACATGTTTTTCCTCCTCCCCAAATGGGAAGCACAAAGTCTCAAACTCTACTTTATTCATGTCTGGTTGAGATACACACACACACACACACACACACACACACACATATATATATATATATTTTTTTTTGAGATGGAGTCTCACTCTGTCACCCAGGCTGGAGTGCTGGAGTACAGTGGCACAATCTCATCTCACTGCAAGCTCTGCCTCCCGGGTTCATGCCATTCTCCTGCCTCAGCCTCCTGAGTAGCTGGGACTACAGGTGCCCGCCACCACGCCCAGCTAGTTTTTTTTGTATTTTTCAGTAGAGACGGGGTTTCACCATGTTAGCCAGGATGGTTTCGATCTCCTGACCTCGTGATCCACCCGTCTCGGCCTCCCAAAGTGCTGGGATTACAAGCATGAGCCACTGTGCCCGGCCGTCTGGTTGATATTTATTTATTTTCTAACTCAACCACAGATCTTCTTTTATATGTTGCCAAAATATATAAAACAGTGGCTTTTGGCCATCGGACAATAGGCAATATAAAACTGTGGTCTGCGATAGAAGAAAAATATACATGGTGACTCATTTGATTTCCTCAGCTTATCATCTAGAGGGAGTTTTCAGGTCACAGCACAGGGAGGGGGAACACAACAGAGCCTGGCAATCTTAATGAGTAGAAGGGAAATAATCCAATATTTGAGGAGGACAAGGAGCTAGAATTTCATTTCAGAATATCAGAGAGGCTGTAACTGCACACAGAGTGAGTTCTAGAAATCTACATAAGGGTTTCCTGCATAAGTACTGATCAGTATATTCACAAGAGGAAATTATCCAAGACTGGAGGGAAAAACAACAACAACCACCACCAAAAGAAAAAAGAAAAAACCCACCAGGAAGCAATAGGCCAACTAATATCTGGAGCACAATAGGACTGGGGATTATTTTGTGTTCCTATCAGACAGCAATCAGAATCATACTATATACGATGTACAGCAGTCAGAATCAGAATCATACTATATACAATGTACTTGCTCCAAAAAAGTTAGCAGGTATGCAAATAAACAGAAATATATTATTAATAATTCAGAGGAAAAAGCTAATCAATAGAAGACCCACAAAAAATGGGGCAATAAAATTAAAAAATAAGAATGTTAAAATAAAATAGCTTTTAAAATATGCTCCATATGTTCAACAAGATAGAGGGAAGTACAATCATGATGAGGAAAAAATGGAAGATATTAAAAAATCCAAAGTAGGAAGATATTAATTAGCAGATTAGACACTGCAGAAGATCGGTGATGTTAAAGACATAGCATGGAAACATTTCAAAGTGATACAAGAAAAAAAAATTAATACCTCAAGGATTAAAAAGAGTATCAGTGACATTATCAAGTAGCCTAACAAACATAATTAGAGGTCTAGAAAAAGGGGAAAGTATAGAAAAGATATTTTAATAATTAATGCTGATAATTTTCTAAATTTGATATAAAATATAAATTTGCATGTCCAAGAAGTTCAGCAAACTCCAAGAGGTAGTAACACAAACAAAACTTCACCAAGGGACATCACAAATTGCTTAAAACCAGTGATGAAAAGAAAAATCTTAAAAACAGCCAGAGAAAAAGAAACATTTTACACAGAGAAGCATGGATAATAATAACAAACTAATGCAAGCCATAAGACAATGAAACAGCAATCTTAAAGTACTTAAGAAAAAAGTCCACCCACAATTCCTTACCAGCAAAAATATCTTTCAACAATGAAGGGGACATTTTTCATACATACAAAGATAATGAGATTAATCTCCAGCAGATATGCATGCTAAACACTATTAAAGGAAATTCCTGGTGTATCAGTTTGCTAAGACTGCCATAACAAAATATCATAGACTGAGTGGCTTAAACAATAGAATTTATTTTCTCTCAGTTCTGGAGGCTGGAAGTCCAAGACCAAGATGTCAGCAGGTTTGATTTCTTCTAATTCTTCTATCTTGGCTTCCAAAATGGCCACCTTCTTGCTGTGCCATCACACAACTTTTCCTCTGTGTGCATACATCTCTGGTATTTCTCTCTGTTTCTACAAGAACACCAATCATATTAGATCAGGGCCTGCTCATTGACTTGATTTAAACTTACTTACCTCTTTGAAGGTCCTATCTCCAACTCTAGTAATGACACAGGATCCTTTGGGTGCCAGTTTGCCAGCCAGAAACCTCTGTGGCTGGTGGTGCTTCTGCTGAAGTTTCACTCATATCCGCTGGGCTTACTCCACTCGCTCAGCCCGACAGCTGCGCTCAGCCCACATTACCAGCCCAGATCCCATGCCCACTGAGGGCGAGCCAGGTGCAGAGCAGTGAGGGGCACGTGAGTGAGTGAGCACAGGGTCTGGCCACAGCACACAACCAAGAGCGCCAGCTGCTGTGGTGAGGTGGGCAGCTCCAGGTGTTGGCACAGGTTCAGGCTCTGTGTGAGGCTGCAGCTGGACCAGGAGTACCGAAAATGGCTTCTGCCTTAGGCGCTGGCATCTAGATGAGGGGGACATGGTAGTGCCTGAAAACTTGGAGATGCCAGCAACCACGGAGCCCCAGCATTTCACAACTTGTTCATTTCTTCTGTCCTCAGTGTGGTGAATGGGGTGGGGAGTGTGTGTTTCAGCTTGTTAGTATTACAGCTTGTTTGGTCCCACTGCCCTGCTCTGGCCCGGGTCTCCTGGGCTGACCCAGCCCTGCTGCCACTTCCTGTCTTACGGGTTGGCTGCCTGGCACTGGCAGAGAGCAAAAGGGGTACAGTGTCACAGTCCCTTTCCCACGTTCTGTTCGGCAGGTTCTGGGTTCTTGTCCTGAGAAGAATGAGGTTACATGGACAACCAGAGAGTAAGCAAGGCAGAGAAGAGTTTTACTGAGTGACAGAACAGCTCTCAGCAGAGAGGGGACTCAAAGTGAGTAACTCCTACCTGAAGGCAGATAGTCCCAATGTGTGGCTGAGTCTGGGGTTTTTATGGGCTCAGAATGGGGAGTGCATGTTGATTGATCCATTAATGTGCCTGGAAAAAGCACCATTTTGTTGGCTAAAAGGCATTGAGGAAGTTCTCACTCCAGGTTGTGGATACTACTTGGGACTGGCAGCCCAGTTTGCAGGCTTCAGGCTGTCTCCTGGCTTGAAGGTTAGGTTTCACCAAGGACCTGCCCCTGTCTACCTAGGAATTTGTCTGTTTCCTGCAACTATCAGTAACATTCTGATATGTACTGGGAGCTAGAACGCCAATATATACAACTGGTTGGGGGCGGGTAGTGAAGCAAAATTCAGTTCAAAGACTTAGGGAATAGGAAAATGTTACCAGAGTGAAACTGGGACCTAAACACACACACACACACACACACACACACACACATGCACACATGCACACACACAATTAGCAATGGTAAAAATATAAATAAACATATAAGAGCTTTTCTTCTCATTTGATCTATGTAAAAAATATTGATAGTTTAAAAATAACAATTTACTGTGTACTTTATAATATACATATAGAGGTAAAAAGTATGAGACTAGTACCATGAAGAGCAGAGGAGAAAAATGAAAATATACTGTTATGAGGTTCTTACGCTATATGCAAAGTCATATAATATTATTTGAAAATAAATTGTAATAATATGAAATTATTATATTGTAACCCATTGACCAACTGAAAAATTAAAAAGATAAAGTGAATGAGACATTTGTGATGATAAAATTGAGCGACAAAATAGACCCAATCTAAAGAAGTAAAGCAAAGATAAGAAATGAACAAAGAATAGATGAGACAAATAGAAAACAAATAGCAGGGTACTAGATGTAAATCTAATAATATCAATAATTACATGAATTATAAATAGTCTAAACACTCCAATTACAAGGCAGAGATTTTCAGATTGGATAAAAACAGACCTGTGTTGTTCACAAAATATATTCACTTAGAACATACAGACAGGTGTCGGGCGTGGTGGCTCACGCCTATAATCCCAGCACTTTGGGAGGCCGAGGCGGGCGAATCACGAGGTCAAGAGATCGAGACCATCCTGGCTAACACAGTGAAACCCCGTTTCTACTAAAAATACAAAAAATTAGTCGGGCTTGGTGGTGCGTGCCTGTAGTCCCAGCTACTCGGAGGCTGAGGCAGGAGAATGGCATGAACCTGGGAGGCGGAGCTTGCAGTGAGCCGAGATGGTGCCACTGCACTCCAGCCTGGGCGACAAAGCGAGACTCCATCTCAAAAAACAAACAAACAAAAAAGAGAACATAATACAGGCAGGTAGATTAACAGTAAAAAGATGGCCAATGTATGTGTGTGTGTATATATATGTATAAGCAAATACTAAAACAGTTTTAAAAAGAAAGCAACACGCTGGGAGACCTCTACCTCCAAATAGGATGAGTAACGGTGCCTGGATGTACTGTTATCACCTTTAACAATGGAAAAAACAATGTATTTCAGACACGGAGCATCAAAAAGTTCAGAATACTCATTCCTAACAATAGGGAAACAAATAAGGTAAGCCCCATGCTTCTCCTAGTTTACTGCCTGGAGAAAATTTCCATGCCACAGAGGAGGCGGAATGAAGCCAGGTACAGCCTGCAGTCTCTTTGAGTTAAAGAGATGAAGTTAGAATTCAGGCAGGGAGAGGAGGCAAGAAGTCTGGAACTCACCAGAAGGGATACTAGAGAGCAGATAGCTTCAGAAAGTGAGAGCTACAGAGACCTACAAAGGAACACTGAGCCTTCAATTGAGTTCTAAGTGATACACATGTGTGAAGAAATTCCCCAAACCAGCTCATTTGTAATTAAGAATTCATTTGAAAATTTCCAGGGTAATCATTTCAAATATGATATTAAAAAGGAGAAAATAAAGATACTTCAAAAATTATTAATAAGCTATACTGAGTAATACAAACGAAGGAAAGGAGAGTAAGGAAACAAAAACAGATGGGGTAATTAGATTAAAAACATAATGAGATAATCGACTTAAACCCAATTGTAATCAGTAATTCCTTACATAAAATTAGAGAAAACACTTTCTATTAAGACAAAACTTCATACTTCCAGAACACTTCTTTCTGACACACTAGATGTATGGAGTTTTTGTCCCACACTGAAAATGCCCCACTACCAGCCACACATTGTACAATTCAATTGAAGTCTGATACTAACCAGAGTTACCGCAGACCCCAGAGGTTAAGGGCCCAGGTCCACAAGGCTGGCTCCCACCTCAGATGCCAATTGCAAGTGGTGGGTCTCCAGGCTCACCAAAACTTCTGTCTGACTTGGCTACAAACAAGAGGTTCCTGTAACCCTCTCCTTGTATTTGATCATTTTCCAGAACAGCTTGCAGAACTTAGGAATACACTTATGTTTACTAGTTTACTATAAATGAGATTACAAAGCATACAGGTAAACAGTGAGATGAAGAGGTACATAGGGCAAGTTATGTGAGAAGGGGTGCAGAGCTTCTGTGTTCTCACCAGTCATGCAACCTTGCTAGCACCTTCATGTGTTCAGCAACCTGGAAGCTTTTCAAACCTTGTTCTTTTGTGTGTGTGTGTGTGTGTGTGTGTGTGTTACGGAGGCTTCATTATAGAGTCATAATTGATTAAGTAACTGACCATGGGGGATTAAGTCAATACTAGTCCTTCTCCCCTCCCTGGGGGTAGGGGATGGGGCTAAAAGTTCTAACCCTCTAATCACATAGGAGGGGTAACCAACAACCTCCTGAGACGATCCAGGAGGGCCTGATAGCAGTCATCTTATGAGCATACAAAAAGACATTTATCATTTTGGAGATTCCAAGCATTTTAGGAGCTGCATGCCAGAAAACAAGCAGGGAGAAGATGAGGGAACAGAGACTAAATGTATATGTTTTTTTATTATGTCACAGTAACAATAGTTACCCTTTTATGAAATGAAGCAATCATGTTCTTAAACTTATCGTTTATCACCTAGAACATTACTAGGCACATAGTTAATGTTCAATAACTGTTTAAGTAAATAAATAAATGAATAGCTCAGATTTTTTGTAATGACTGTCACTCTTTTCTCATTTCCATAAAACGCTCGCTGAATTTAGTTTGAGACTAAGGTTATTGTATCCAACTGGCTGCTTACTTTTTTAGCAGAACCTTTATTAGATTCAGGAAGGCAGTTGCTTATTTATTTATTGGCGGCTCAGTTGTTTTTATCTTACCTAGGGGAAAAATTAACAATATCTCAAATGAAAATATTCTAATGGCCAGATATCTCAGGCTAGTCCAAAACTGTGTCTCATACATGTTATATTCAAAATCCACGTACCCAAGTGAAGTGTGTCTTTTTCTTCTTAGATTTTCAAAATGAGATCAACACAATTGTAATGGTGTACTGTAGGAAAATCCTCATATACAAGCTGGCATTTACCCTTCTTTCATCATCTCTAAAGATTAGAGAAATATAAATGGAACTGGAAGATGTCTTTTGCGTAAGATGTTATAATTGGTTGTTTTGTCACACGTTATCATTGCATGGTGGCATTTTTAAAAATTTACCATTTGTTTTGCTTCTTTTTGGAATTTAAAATCCAGTGAAAGCAAGCCACGTTTTTTTTGAGATAAAACGTACATAGGAAAATGGAAGATAAGGCACTTATGAGCATATAATATTTAAATCCAAATTATTAATTATTTGGAGAAGTTAACAAAGAATGTTCTAGGATATATCTAACACACTGACACAGTCTTCTTCATTCATCAAGGTGTTTCTAAATATGTTAGAAAACCAAGCCAAAAAATTACAAAATACAAACATGGCTTTTAAAGTTGATCTGAATATGTAAAGTGAGATAAAAATTAAATAGGCTTTTGGATCTATGTTTCTCTCTATTGTAGTTTCAATACATCTGGGTAAAAGTTTCCTTTTCCAATGATTGAAATGGACTTAATCCATGAGACATTTATATAATTTAAGAAACTGGAATATTTTTAAGGCAATTGCTCACTTTTGTAACCTTGAAAATAATTATATAACAAAGAAAAAAACCAAATGCTGGGGATTTTTAAAAATACCCTTGTTCTTTTCCTTCTTGTTTATTAACTTTTGTTTTGATTTAGCAGTATTGATGTAAAGTAGCTGAACCAAGGAGCTAATATCGTAGAAACAATAACAGGGAAGCCATTTGAGCTTGTTATTAATTGTTAATTGTCTTCTGATCCTTAAACTAGATATCTAAACTGAAGAGACAACTATCAGCAATAGAGCCAAATTATATGAACACTGTAGATGCCCAAATGCAAGTGGATTTTTAAATATTTTATTGCTGTCCAAATGTCACTGAATAATTGTGTTTAATTTTTCTCATACTCTAAAAGGTATAGTGTCAAAAATACTTGCCCCATTACAAGTTATCAGAACCTGCTATCTCAATGAATACAATTTTCCTGAGAGAGTGTCTCAGAAAATTAACCAGAGATTGCATTTTATATAGATGCAGGTGAGCATGGAGGGAAATATATTATTGTATTTTTTATATTTTTGATGATAAAATATTCATAATATTTTATTTCAACTTTATTTTTGACCTTTGTATTTTATGTTTAAGGCAAGCTGAACTACTTACTCCTTTCTCTAAACACCCATTATTATCATACCTGTTTGTATTTGCCTGCATTCTTACTAAAATATTTTCTTCCAATTGTTGCCTGAAAAATCCTATCTGTTCTTTTCTGTGAAGCCTGCCCTGATCTATACAGATAGATATTATCTTTCCCTTTTTTAAATTGTCATGATGCTTTTGCCACTGCTTTTATGGCATGAGTATCATTCTACTGTATACTATATTTGTATAGTGCATCCTTATTTCCTATGTTAGGTTGAAAAAACTTTGAATTTAATGTCAGTGTCCACTTTTTAAAACTGTACTAAGCAATTCTTTACATAATGGGTAGTAAATAGATAGCTTCAGAAAAAATGTTAAAATAGTAGAAAAATTTTCTTTTTTTTTTT
>NW_012106408.1:1215831-1236606 GCF_000951045.1 Mandrillus leucophaeus
ACCTATGAGTGAGAACATGCGGTGTTTGGTTTTCTGTTCTTGTGATAGTTTGCTAAGAATGATGGTTTCCAGCTGCATCCATGTCCCTACAAAAGAAAAATTTTCTGATTGTAACCGATGGTTGCTTTTTAATTTTATAATCAGAGAAGGTAATTAGAAAGACCCATTATGGAAACTGGAAGCTTTGTGGGGAAAACCAGGGGGGTAAAATTATTTTAAACATCTAAAACAAAGGTTATTGTCTAACAAATGATGATTCACTAAACTCCACTACCTGCAGAAAGATGAATAATTTTCTTGAGAATCAAAGTTACTAATGCAGTTATTTATTAAAGGTGAGAAATCCTAGTACATTTTATGGAAACTTTTAGTAAGTATAGAATTCAATTTTTCTGAAATGTTTCAGTGAAATTCTGTCTGAAGGGGGAACAATGGCCCAGTAAGATGAATATTTAGTAGGCACAGCCACAATCAACTTAATGTGCTTCATTGTATTGACTCCACACAGAGTCTCAGACCCGATATTACTGAACTTGAAAAGTACAGTAAAATCCTATGTAATTTGAAAGCCAGGGAAACATAGTGTCAATTTGGTTGTTTGGCTATCTGAGGCTTAAGCAGAAAAGCTTCATTATGGAAGGCTGTGTCACCTTTTATCATAGCTGCAACTTTTTCTAAAACTTACTAGAGCATTTTCTATTTCACAGAATATACCACATAGATGTAATTTCGTTTTCATTCAAGCTTCAGGAACTTGCAGTGCCATTGTGTTTGCAAATTCTAATTTTAAAGTTCTATTATTTTAGGCATTGGACATTTGGGTATGACTCTGTTTAAATGATGGGGTTGGGTACTTTAGGTTACCTATTATGGAGCATGGATCCTCTTAACTATTTCATTGTTTCCTGAGGTCACGCATACGCTCTTGTATAGAAACCCATATTTAAAAGTGAGAAAATGGCTGTAGATCAATTAATGGTGTTTTCAGCTTTACCTTCCAGTTGGAGATTTATCCATATATAGGGAATTCTGGAGATACTATGGACCTGCTTGATTTGGCATGAGAGTGTGCAGTGGCACTAAATCTGCTGACAGGCTGTTTCTCTCACTCATCTGATCTGAGGAGATACTGAGTCAACAGAATAGAACTCCAATAGCTTCCCTACCGCAAAGCTCATGCCCTTCAAAGTGATACCTTTGTTCTCTGGGGCTTATTCAACTGCTTTAGGAAACTGATAGCCTGAGCAGTATAAATAGAACAGAGTCCAATATGCAGAAAAAAGAAAAAGAGATAGAATTAACCTAAAACAGTGCTGCACATTTTTTTCATGCTTTATCAATTTAACTTTTATTTCTTGGTATAGTCATATAAAATTAGAACCTTCTTTGGAACATATTCATTTTATTTTGATTATAGTATCTGACTCCTATCATTCTCATTCTCCCTCACAAAATCACAAAGGGTTTAAAATTTTTGCTTCTTATTTGATATTTGCAACTCATAACATAAAATGAGGTGGGGAAAAATTAGAACTTTTCACAATTGGCAGTAAATCTAGCCTCTACTCACCCACTCATTCATTATTCATTCACTCATAACTGCTCTAAAGTACTTCAGAGATAGGAATCAAATAATTTAAGTAAATGACCACACCTTTACTTCCCTCAGTCTAATGTATTAATATTCACTTACAATGTGCCACGCACTTTGTTTATTTGAAAACTGTACTTGGAACAAGTACATTTCAGAATAGTGTTGGACTACAGTTAGTTTACCTATGAGGAGACTTAGGGAAATTACTTTATAAAGTTACTAGTAAGTAACTAACAGAGGTAGTACTTTTGGGGGTATCAGAAAATTGGGAAGTTAAGTGATCTTAACATTCTTTCAGTGATAGATTTCTATGAATTCGTAGGAATAATGTACTATAATTTTATTATCTGTAGTGATCTAGTCATTCATTTTAATATTATTTTACCACCTGCTATGATATAGGCACTGTGTTTGTCAGGGAAACTATAGTTTTGAAAAACACAGCTCCTATATGTTTGTTAAAGGACATAAACAAACAGGAAGTTACAAAGCAGTGTAGTAAGTACTCCTTAATACAGAGTATGGTTATGGGTGAAAAGAGGTGACTAACAGGCATTCTAGGCATAGCAAAGGCCCCAAATATTTGAGGGCATTTTGCGTACAGAAGTAACATACTTGGAAAATGAGAAGTGAATGATATGTGAGGAAATGTAGTGACTGCATATAAATTATGCTTTCAAGAAATTTGATTGTTAAGCCAAAAAAAAAAAAAAAAAAAAAAAAAACCAGAAAGAAGTTTGGGTATTATAATGATATAAAGGAGGGAATTTTTTCCCCCAAATGGAAGTGATAACCATGTTTATATGCTATAAAGAAGCCAACACATGAAGAGATAATGGAGCAAAGGGATGCATTGGACTCAGATATTGGCAGTTCTTTTTCTGAAAGAGAAAATGAAATAATGATGATAAAGGGAGGACACTTCACACCCAAGTGTAAAGCATAGCACCAGATAATAAAAAGCCAGGTCAGCAGGCAGTAAGATGAGAGGAGTGGCAGATTGTCTTGGTACTTGTTGGAGTTGGAAGGAGAGCGGAAATGGGAGAAGTAGCTGACCAATAATGCTTTCTGTTGATCTGGACTGAAGGACCTGAGCCAGTGAGCATGCACTTTTACTGCCAACAGCCACGTGATTGTTACATTTTCTCTGGCATTGCTTAGCAGCAATGTGAGAGCTTATGAAGTGAGGGGGACGATTGATGGTTTGGGAACTATCAGAAAAGAAAGACATGGGCAGGTGCAGTGCCTCACACCTGTAATCCCAGCACTTTGGGAGGCTGAGGCAGGTGGATCATTTGAGGTCAGGAGTTTGAGACCAGCCTAGCCAAGATAGCAAAACCCTGTTTCTACTAAAAATACAAAAATTACCAGGGCGCAGTGGCAGGCACCTGTAATCCCAGTGCTCAGGAGGCTGAGGCAAGAAAATTGCTTAAACCTGAGAGGTGGAGATGGTAGTGAGCTGAGATCGCGCCACTGTACTCCAGCCTGGGTGACAGAGTGAGATTCCGTCTCGAAACAAAAACAAAAACAAATAAACAAAAGAAAGACATGGGATAAAGAATTTAGGAGAGAAAGCATGGGATGTTATGAACTTCAAAATATCCAAAGCATGGAAAAGGTAGTCAATACGGGGGAAAGACAGGGCAACTAAAGGTCTCAGTTCAGCAAGCATTCTGGGTCAAAAAGACTTAGAAAGCTAGAAGAGAAGGAGGTTAGACGAATGAAAGCATAGTGTAACAGAACCTTAAAATTTGGGGGCTGAGAGCTTTCATATGGTAACTTTCTGTGTGCTGAGGTGGGAGTGTGTATTAAACCGAAACAGAGATGAAAGTGATTGAATTTGAAGATCACAATAAACCTCGTGACTAGGTGGTTGGTTAGAATCACTGCTTGCATATGGAAATCTTCCAGAAGAATGAAGAACAATAAGATGGAAAGAAGAATGTAAACCATGGGCCAAAGTCCTCAATGAATATGGGGGAAGATTGGATTATCAGAAAAATGTCAAAAAGGAGAACATTTAGAGGGTGCCAAATTTGGATGCTGTTAAGTTTTAAAAGATGAAGGGGTTTTTCTTGCGTGAATATAGATAAATAATGATCTAGAGATGGCAAACAGAAATTGAGAGAATGTTGCAATTGCTTTAGGAATTTGGGCTGTGAGACAATGAATAAGCTTGTTCTTGAAAGGACTATTTGAAGGTGTTTGGTATTTGAAGATCAGCCAGGTTTTAGTTAAGGCAAAGAGGAGAAATATAGAGAAGTTGTCATATGCTTCCATTTAGAATATTACAATATGTGCTTAGGATTCTAAAGAGAACCATTTTAAAAGCTTTCTGGTGCCCTTTCAAGGTGATTCCTAAAGGACAGGAAGTGCAAGTGCACATGCTGTATCTTGTATCTCTGTATCTTGTGTCCAGGTGGGTATCTGCATACTCTAAACTTGAGATAAGGGACTGGTCTTGTTTGTACATATATTTTCAGCATCTAGTTCACAACTTAGCAAATAGTAGGCTTTTAATAAGTACCTATGCCTGTCACATTGTAGGTGATCTACACTTGTGGAAGGACTATATTATACAGTATATAGATAATGTCTTTCTTGAGTTTGCTGCTTGTTTGTTTTTTTTCCTTTGAAGAACAAACGTAAGTGAAACAAAAATGCCCAAAGTGAATCCTTGGAGTTTTAGTTTTTTAGCCTATATGTCTATAAAACCTTTTTGAGATATTCTCTTTAAATAATTAAATTGCTATGAAACAGGACACTTTTTTCCTCATTTGAAATTGGTGGCCATTTTTCTGCCTTATGAGAACTTTCCATTTTTTTCATGGTGTGGTATAATTCATGGATTTTTATTTTAGTGAAAAAAATCCAGTTGAAGTGTACATTTTTTTTGTCTTGTTTAAGTAGGTGCCTGTCATCCAGTTTCACACTGAGAACCTATATTTTTCTCTTATTCTCATAGCTGTTTTTTGCTTTAGCGCTGACAGGTAGACATGATTCAAAGTTAGGTCTAACTGTGCTGCAAAAGTAACTTTTAAAACTTGACTGAACAATCTTAGAAATCCTAGAGGTAAACGCCGGTATTAGTGAAAGCCCTAATACGATCTATAGTTGTATATAAGGCATTTTGCAGGTTGATAATTTCATGTGCTCACAAAAACTCAGAAAACATTCTCTATTTGAGTATCTGTTCTGTAACTTGGCTTAAAAATATGCTTCTTCTCTTTAACATATGTGTATACTTAACCTCACAAAGATTATCAATGATGTTAATTTTACACAAGTTTGTTAGCTAAATATTAGCTGTACTTACATGAATGACTACTTCCTTAGATTTATATTTTGATGTTAGGTATCAATCTTTATGTATTAATTCAACAAATATTCATGAGTGGCTACAATACACAAGGCTAGGACATCGAGATTACACTGACTTTAGATATAAAAAGATTGGTTTATATATGAGACATACCATCTGTTTATAAAACTGTAGAAAACCATAACAACATTCATCAATGATTTTTTTTTTTAATTACCACAAACAATTCTGAGAACTACGTATAAAAAATGTTTCTTTTGAATGCTGACAAAGTTTCTTCTTGAGAAGATTCATTCTTTTGGATTAATCCATTCTCTTACTTCACTAATTTGTGAGTGGGTTTTATATGGACAAAAAAGGAGTAATTTTTAAGTTTTTATACTGAGTGTTTACATTAAAATAACATAAGCTGTTAATTGGCTATACATTGTTCTTTGTATCACTAATTTCAGGAACATGAAGATAATGAGTGAGGGTCACATTGTGCAACCTGTGGTAACATTTTAGGTAATTTATCAGTTACGATAAATTTATAAATTATGTAGTTAATTTATCAGTCTGGAAACTACAGAGAGGGGTAAAATGAACAAAATGCTTTGAAACAATTGCCCAGCTGGGCGCAGTGGCGCACGCCTGTAATCCCAACACTTTGGGAGGCTGAGGTGAACAGATTACTTGAGCCCAGCAATTTGAGACCAGCCTGAGCAACATGGCAAAACTCCATCTCTAATAAAAATACAAAAAATTAGATGGGCATGGTGGTGCGCATCTGCAGTCACAGCTACTCAGAATGCTGAGGTGGGTAGATCACCTAAGCCCAGGAGGTTAAGGTTAAGGTTAAGGGGAGCCATGATTGTGCCACTGCGCTCTAGCCAGCAGGGTGATAGAGTGAGACCCTGTCTCAAAAAAAAAAAAAAATCCAAAAACAAAAACAATTGCCCCAGACATGGGTGCGAGGAAGATGACTTCAGTCATATACTCTTGTCTCTCTGGGCCTAATACATTTTGCATACCTCATAGTTTGAGACTTCTCTGAGCTGTTTTCCTTTCCTACAGGCTATTTTCAATTGCCACCATTTGCCTAATTATATCTTAATACTGCCACTAAAATATAACAATACCAGTTAAAATAACATACCTGTTAATATATTTATATATATATTATATAAACCCAGGTGTCTTAGTCCATTTTCTGTTGCTATAACTGAATACTGCTAACTGGGTATGTTACAAAGAATACAACTTTATTTAACTCACAATTCTGGAGGTAGGGAAGTCCGAGGTTGACAGTTTTGAATTTGACAAGAGTCCTTTTGCGGCAGCAAGCTATAGCAGAGGGCATCATGTGATGAGAGGGCAAGAGCATGTATGTCAGCTCAAGTCTGTCTTCCTTTTCTTATAAAGCCACTGGTCCCATTACACCAATGACCTTATCTAATCCTAATTACCTCTTAAATATTCCACCACTAGTCAACATATGAATTTGAGGATTACATCTTTAGCACATGAAATTTGAGAGACACATTCAATCTATAGCACCAGGGTTCTGACTTAGAGACTATGAGCAAACAAACTTACCTGATTGTCAACATGCTACTGATAGACTGAGCTACCATTTCCTTTATCTTGTGTGCAAACTCAATAAGTAGCAATAATAAGTATAACTTTTTTATTTTAAAAAATTAATTGACCACGACGTGTCAGGCAGTGTAGAAAACAGAAAAATTTCCATTCTCCATTATATTCTAGTGTAGACAATAACCAAGATAAGTAAGTAAATACGGTGGCAAATGCTAAAGAGAAAAATGGAGCAACAAGGGAGAATAGGGAGCTTAGCAGAGGGAGTTGGGAAATAGTAAAAGCTTAAATAGCGTTCAGTCAAGGTTTTCCTGAGCAGGTGACCCTGGAGATGTGACTGAAGTAAGGGAGCTGAGCATGTGAACCTCTAAGTGAAGAGCCTTGTGGGCAAAAGGAATACCAAGAGCCAATGCTCTGTTGCAGGAGGCTGCATAAAGTAACAGCGAGGAGACCTGCATGGTTGAAGCACAGTGAATAAGAAAAAAAAAATAATAGCAGAAGATGTTGCGGAAATGAGAGGAGAGTCCTATGGGGTCTAGTAGGTCGTATTAAAGACTTCAGCATTTACTCTAACTGAAATGAGAAGCCTTTATGGACTTTTTAGCATTAGAATGACATGATTTGACTTATTTTTTTACAGGATTCCTGGGTGCTTTCTTGAGAATAAACTACAGGGCTTGAAGTAGGGTGGAGGCCAAAAGTATAAGCAGGAAGGACAATGAAAAGACTATTAGAATAATACAGCCATGAAATGGGTTGTTAGACCCTGGTGGTAGTAGGTAAGGAGATGAGAAGTATTTGATTCACAGATATATTGTGATCATATAATCAACAGAATTTGCTTCGAATATGGGGTGAAAAAGACAGAAAAATCTAAGATAATGCCAACCATTTTGGTCCTTGGCAACTGAAGGTATGGAGTTTCCATAAATTTTGAGGAAAACTACAGGAAAGACAGGTTTTTTTTGGAGACATTAAGAACTAAGTGTGGTCATGGTAAACTTGAGATGCCCCCCACACACTTTTTTTTTTTTCTTCAGGGTCTCAAACTCCTGGGCTCAAGGAATCCTCCCAAGATGTGAGATGCTTATTGAACATTCAGAGTAGGCAGATGACCCAAAATTCAGTGGAGAGATTTAAGGTGGAGACATTAACTTTAAAGCGTTCAGCGTATACATGGTATTTTGAATCATGAGACTGGATAAGATTGCCAAAGGAATAAGTAAAAATAGAGAAAAGAGGCTTTTGACACTAAGATGCCCGAGAGAAAAGGAGAAAACAGCAAAGGGACTTAGAAGGCATAACCAGGTGAATGTGGTATCCTGGATGTCAAATGAAGCAAGTGTTAAAGGGAGGAGAAATTTGATTCTGTTAACTTGTATTGACAGGTCAAGAAAATTGAGCATTGAGAAATCACTGTAAGATTTAACAATTAAATCATGTTAAATCTTATCAAGGTTATCATAACCTTGATAAGAGTAATTCTAAGGAAGAAGTGGGGACAAAAGAAATGAACGAAAAGTGTTTGAGAGAAAATAGGAGGAGGACATTGGGAAATATAGGAAGTATGCGGAATTGTTTCAAGGAGTTTTGCTCCAATTATTGGTAGAGAAATGGTGCAAAACTAAAAGAGAAAGTGGAAACAAAGGTTTTTGAGGGGTCTTTTTGCTCTTTGTTTTAAGATGGGAGAAATAACAGTATATTTGTATGCTGATGGTATGATTTCTTAGGAAAGGGAAAATCAATGATGCAAGAGAGAAGGATGATTGCTGGAGCAATTACCTTAAGTGGGAGATCAGGGATAGGATGACCTTAAGCCAGATGCATGGAGAGTTCTTTATGAGAGAAGCTAGAGGTTAGCAACACACACAGGTAGACTGGTAGATGTAGTGGGGATGGTAGAGGTTTTTCTGATAGCTTCCATTTTCTTCTTGATGTTGTTTTTCACCTGGGATAAGACACAAATAGCAAGACAAGGAAAATATAGATCTAAAACAGAGTAATAATAAACCTTCCCAACAGATTTACTTCACTTAATTCTCCACTTATCCTGACAGTTATTTCTAATGATTCCAGTACCTTTTGAGCAGCAGAGGAGATTTATCTCTCAGGATATTACCTAAATATTACCTTAGCATTCAGTTGCTATTGCAGAAAAACAACCAAGAGTCTCTTACAAAAGAGAAAAGAAACTCTAGTATGGTGCTCTTTTAAGAAAGGGCATGCATCAGCACAACTTCTCAGGAGAGTAGATACCCCATTAAGATGCTAATTAAGTGCTTGTCAGGGAGAATTATTTGCTCTTCTCTCTTACCTGTTTTTCCCTGCATTTAAAATCTAGTCTCTAGGTTCAGAAATTCAATTCACAACAAAAATATTCTTGGGAAAATTTCTGGCACTTGCAGATAGTGCTTACGATGACATTTGGTAGAAATCTGTTTCCTGAGTACCATCAAAAGTTAATGCTTGTACTTAAAATGACTGACATGAATCACCCCAAGGAAGATTAATTTCAAAACAACATGTGGCCCCATGGCATAAATGTTATGAAGACCCTAACCACATTATACACTGCTGTAAAGAAAGACAATGCATAGATTCTGAGGGGTTTATTTTTATGAGCAGTAGCAAAAGGCTAGTTGTTATGACCTGTAAACCTCCATCATAAGCATTAGTACTACATTTTAAGAATTGAGGTGAGTAGCTAGTGGGGGGAAGTGTAGTATAAGAAATTATACATATGGATGACTATTGATTTGAATTTCTTTTTCTAACCACTTTTTTATGTATGTGAATAAAATAAGTGGTCAGTTGTAGGGATATTAATTAACTAGTTTACTATTTGGTACCTTTCGTTTATATATATATAAAGAAATATACTCACATTTTAATTATGTTAACATTAAATCTTACTTTGTTTCCCTTAACACATACCTGTAAACCAAAAGTAAAAGTCTAAGTCCCCCCCAGCTGACCGAATGGACTCTGCTCTCAGCCAAGGGGACCCAAAAAAACCTGAAAAACTACATCAGGCTATGACAGAAAGGAGGAGATAGGCCATGCCTCATTATACTTTCCTCCCTTTGGAGCTGAGGCACAATTGATCAGCATTAACATTAAAACAGAGATCATAATAAGAGTGACAAAACAGACTCTCTGTAACAATAAGATACTGAACTCTAGCCAGACTCTGGTATAATATTACATGACAGATAAATAAAGAAATCAAAATATTTTACCCCTAAATATGTCAGTTTTTCATATTTTAAAATGGCCCTGCAAAGCAGTCTTTCATGGGGGAAAATTTGTAACTGTAAAGAATCTTTATTAACATAACTAGATCTTTCCCCCTTCCAGTCCCTCCCAACTCTGAAGACACTAACTGAAAGTCTAGCAACTTTTAAAGGTCTGAATAGGAAACATTTATCGTCTCTTGTCTCTAAGGGTAGGCCACCTCTGAGATTCATCTACGTAATAAGAACCTTGGTCTCCACAACCCCTTGTCTTAACCAAGACACTCCTTTCTGTTGATTCCAGGTTTTTAGATAATAAGTTAGCTCTTTCAACCAGTTGCCAATCAGAAAATCTTTAAATCCATCTATGAGCTGTAACCCTCTCCATGCCCCTGTTTTGGGTTGTCCCATCTTTCCAGGCCGAACCAATGTATACCTCAGATGTATTAGTTGATGTCTTATGTCTCCCTAAAATGTACGAAACCAAGCTGTAACCCAATCACCTTGAGCACAGCTTCTCAGGACTTCTTAAGACTGTGCCTTGGGCTCTTGTTATTCATATCTGGCTCAGAATAAAGTTTTAAAAATATTTTACAGAGTTGAGTTTTTTTTGTTGTTGTTTTTTTTTTGGTCAGTATAGCTACTATGGTTTGGGAGCATAATTCGTAAGAGGAGGCCCTGTGATAGTAGAAACCAGCCTGGTATATATGTAATTGAAGACATGTAATGCACAAACTGAATTATACACATGGTTTACCAAAAGGTAAAAAATTTGAAAAAAGTACATACATTCATCTACTCATATGTTTTCTATATTTAATAGTCTAACAAATTCTAAATCTTGATATAGTTTTAACAGATGATAATACTACTATTAAGATTGTACAAACAACTTTACTCTTTGTCAGTTCAGAACTTTACCATATATAATTTTAGGTTTGTGTGCCCAAATGAAAGTATATTCTAATCAAAGATAATTATAAAAATAATGATAATTCTTGGCCGGGCACCGTGGCTCGTAATCCCAGCACTTTGGGAGACCGAGGCGGGCGGATCACGAGGTCAGGAGATTGAGACCATCCTGGCTAATGCGGTGAAACCCTGTCTGCAATAAAAATACAAAAAATTAGCCGGGCGTGGTGGTAGGCACCTGTAGTCCCAGCTACTTGGGAAGATGAGGCAGGAGAATGGCATGAACCTGGGAGGCGGAGCTTGCAGTGAGCTGAGATCACGCCACTGCACTCCAGCCTGGGCAACAGAGCAAGACTCTGTCTCAAAAAAAAAAATAAAATAAAATAATAATAATGATACTTCTTGAAATAAAGGGCTTGGATAATTATACTTTCAAACTTTTCCAGTTTAAGTAGGAAGAAAAAAAGCATTATTCTCAATGAGTTACATTGTTGTAATGAAAATGTATCTGAGCTAATAAAGTTGTGTTGTTGTTTTAATTTCAGATTTATAGCACAACCTCTCATAATTCAAAAATTTAAGATGCGATGTGTATGTATATAACAGATGTGATTGATAGATGTTTAACAGGAGAATTATCCTTATATTTTACGGCATATTTAAATTTTGTGACTGCTCCATAAATTATTTCAGGGTAATAGCTAGTACATTAATATGATTAGCAACAAAAACTTGTTCATTTAATATTAGCAGAATAAAAATTTATCCTGTTTAAGAATACTCAGTTCCAGAAAATTTACTCAACAGTTGTTAACACTTTCCTATAACCAATAAAATTTATACTCCATGAATTTGTGAAGCTGACCTGTTGGGGAGTGGAGTGGGAACAATGTTACCTCTATTCTCTTACAAATTTTGTTCATTTACCAAACATGGGTGGCTATAGCCTGTTATGTTCACTGTGGAGAAAAGTAATCTAATGACAGGCATGAATGATAAGAGTTGCAGACAAATAGAAGCAAGAAAAGTAGAAAAAGAACCTGAAAATACTGAAATACTTGGTTTTAGTTCAGTATAGACACCCACTTGATTTTTACCTTGATTTCCATGAGTGATGCTTGAGTCTTTATTATAAATTACACTCCATACTTAAACTACTTTTTACTGATATTTTGTGACATACAATCAAAAAAATTTTTAACAAACACATCATGATTAATTGCATCCAATAATGTGGATCACCTCAAAGATCATTCCTGGTTACCAATGTGGGTCATTGGATAAATGTAAAGGCCATTCACTAAGATATTTCGTTTAAAAAAAAAAAGGTAAAAGAACTCACAAAGTCAAAGAATCTTATAAACAGGTCTTGCAGAATATTTATTTGACACATATATTTATTTACACACGTATATACACACATATACATATATGTATATGCACAATCTTCATTATTCATAGATTTCATATCTGCAATTTTGCCTACTCACTCAAATTTACTTGTAACACCAAAATCAATATTTGTGACTCTTTTTAAAACATCTGTGGACATGCACAGAGCAAAGAAAATTTTGAGTTGCCTGATGTGCAGCTGAGATTGAACAAGGTGATGCTCTGCCTTTTTGTTTTAGCTCTCATCAGTATAAACTAATGCCCTCTTTTTCGCCTTTCTGTGGTTTGGTTGTTGGTCATTTCGCTTCTTTAATGGCCCTCAGTTGCAGTGTTGAAGTGCTGTCTGGTGTTTCCTAGGTGCAAGGAGGCTGTGATGTAATTAAGGGAAAAAATGCATGTTAGATAAAGTTCATTCAGGCATGAGTTGAAATGTTGTTGTCCGTAAGTTCAATGTTAACAAATTAATAATACATATATATTTTAAAATGTGTATTTAAACAGAAGAATACATAAAATAGAGTTACGTACTAAGTGACAAAAATGTGACCAGAGGTTCACAGGAACTTAACCCTGTATTTCCCTTAGACAGGCTCAGTGTTTATTAATCCAGTGTTCGTAGCAATTTTACAGAACATTAGTACCACAAATGATACGAGTAGGCTGTTTATATATTCTATTTACAGTATAACATAATATACTAATTTAATGAAAAACTATAAAAATTACAATAATTATCTTTAAACATGTTTTCAAATTTCATAAATCAGAATTGTACTCATTAAGACATATCAGCTATAAATTAACAAGTTCCGCTTTATTTCCAAAGACCTCATCTTTTGTTTTTGAAGTTCAAAACATTTATCAGTTGAATCACAGGGAAGACACTTTAGAATATTAGAATAAGACAGGAGAATGAGGTCTAAATTCATTTTGGTAGTGTTTTTTCATTCAAGATACTAAGTAAACCCCTGAAAAATTTTGTTTTCTGGCACTTTTGTCAGAGGAGTGTGAACCAGAGCAACTTCATCTTAAATAGGAGCTAGGTAAAATGAGGCTGAAACGTATTGGGCTGTATTCCCAGATGGCTAAAGCATTCTAAGTCACAGGATGAAATAGGAGGTCGGCACAAGACACAGGTCATAAAGACCTTGCTGATAAAATAGGTTGCAATAAAGAAGCTGGCCAAAACCCACCAACACAAAGATGGCTGTGAGAGTGACTTCTGGTCGTCCTCACTGCTACACTCCCACCAGGATCATAACAGTGTACAAATGCCATGGCAATGTCAGGAAGTTACCCTATATGATCCAAAAAGGGGAGGTATGAATAATTCACCCCTTGTTTAGCATATTATCAAGAAATAAGCATAAAAATGGGTAACCAGCAGCCCTTGGGGCTGCTCTATGGATTAGCCATTCTTTTATTCCTTTTTTTTTTTTCCTTTACTTTCTTAATAAACTTGCTTTCACTTTACTCTATGAACTCACCCTGAATTCTTTTTTTGTGTAAGATCCAAGAACCCTCTCTTGGGGTCTGGATCAGGGCCCTTTTCCTGTAACACTTTTACACATTTAACAATGAAGATTATACATATGGTACTACTTTAAATATATGGGTTCAAACTGGAAACTCAACCAATTGGATTAGTGGAAAATGTAGGAACAGAATATTCTCTATTTGTGTTTATTTTATGACATCTTTTATTTTATCCATTATTACTCAAACATCAAAATAACTGCAGGTGACCTATGATGAACAGGAGTTTAGAAGAACCAACCACCAGCCTCCCAGACCACCAGCCTCACAATTGAAAATTCATGTAAAACATTTTTATTTCCTTCCAACTATTATCTTAGATTCAGGGGGTACTTGTGCAGGTTTCTTGCATGGGTAAATTGTGTGTCACTGGAGTATGGTGTACAAATTATTTCATCAACCAGAAAGTGAGCATATTACCTAGTTGGTATTTTTTTATCCTCACCCTTCTATTCTTCACACTCAAGAAGACCCAGTGTCTATTGTTTCTTTCTTTGTGTCCACATGTACTCGTGTTTAGCTCCCACTGATTACAGAACATGAGGTATTTGGTTTTCTTTTCCTGCATTAATTTGCTTAGGAAAATGGCCTCCAGCTGCATTCATATTGCTTCAAAGAACACAATTTCTTTCTTATTTATTGCTGCCTAGTATTCCATTATATATATATGAATAAATTTATATATATATGAATAAATAAATTCCATTATGTATGAATAAATAAATTCCATTATATATATATATGAATAAATCCATATATATATGAATAAAAAAATAGTGGACTTTACCCAGTCCAATATTGATAGGGATTTATGTTGATTTCAAGTCTTTGTTATTGTCAATAATGCTGCAATGAATATGCATGTGCATGTGTCTTTATGGTTGAACAATTTGTATCCCTTTGGGTACACACTCAGTAATGAGATTGCTGTGTCAAATGGTAGTTTTATTTTAAGTTCTTTGAGAAATCTCCAAACTGGTTTCTACAGTGGCTGAACTAATTTACGTTCCCATTAACAGTGTATAAGTGGTCCCTTTTCTGTACAACCTTGCCAGCATTTGTTGTATTTTTACTTTTTGATAATAGCCGCTATGACTGATGTGAGATGGCCTCTAATTATAGTTCTGATTTACATTTTCTAATGATTAGGGATGCCGTACATTTTTTCATATGCTTATTGGCTGCATGATGTCTGTTCATGTTCTTTATTCATTTTTTAGTGGGGGTGTGTTTTGCTTGTTGATTTAAGTTCCTTACAGATTCTGGACCTTACACCTTTGTGGAATGCATAGTTTGCAAATATTTTCTCCCATAATATAGGTTTTCTGTTTACTAGCTAATTGCTTCTTTCAGTGTTCAGAAGCTCTTTAGTTTAATTAGGTTTAGTTTAATTAGGTTTCACTTGTCAACTTTGTTTTTGTTGCAATTGCTTTTGGAGTCTTTGTCATGAAATCTTTGCCAGGGCCAAAATAAAGAATGGTATTTCCTAGGTTTTTTTTCAGGGATTTATAGTTTTAGGTTTTACATTTAAATCTTTAATCCATCCCGACTTTTTTAATATGTTAGAAGGAAGGACTCCAGTTTTAATCTTCTGCATATGGCTAGCTAGTTATCACAGCACCCTTTATTGAATATGGAGTCTTTTCTTCATTGTTTGTCATTGTTGAATTTGTCAAAGATCAGATGGTTATAGGTGGGTGGCTTTATTTTTGCATTCTTAGTTCTCTGTGTGCCTGTTTTTGTACCAGTACCATGCTGTTTTGGTTACTGTAGCATTGTAATATAGTTTGAAGTAGGGTAATGTGATCCCTCTGTTTTTATTCTTTTTTGCTTAGGATTGCTTTGGCTATTTGGGGTCTTTCCTTAGTTCCATATGAAATTTTAGAATAATTTTTTTCTAATTCTATGAAAAATGTAATTGGCAGTTTGATAAGAATACCATTCGATCTGTAAATTGCCTTGATCAGTATGAACATTTTAAGAATATTGATTCTTCCTATTCATGAGCATGGAATGCTTGTCTATTTGTGTCATCCCTGATTTCTTTGAGCAGTGTTTTGAAATTCTCATTGTAGTGATCTTTTACCTCTCTGGTTTACGTGTATTCATAGGTATTTTATTATTTTTGTGACTATCATAAATAGGATTGCATTCTTAATTTGGCTTTCAACTTGGACATTATCAGTGTATAGAAATGCTACTTACTTTTTTTACATTGACTTTGTATCTTAAAACTTTGCTGAAATTGTTTATCAGAGGTATGAGCCTTTGGGCAGAGATTATGGGGTTATCTAGGTATAGAATTATATCCTCTGCAAACAAGGCTAGTTTGACTTTCTTTCTTTCTGTTTGGATGCCTTTTGTTTCTTGCACTTCTTTCCTGATTGCTCTGGCTAGGATTTCCAGTACTATATTAAATAGGAGTGGTGAGTGGGCATGCTTGACTTATTCTAGTTTTCAAGGGGATTGCTTCCAACTTTTGCCCATTCACTCTGATGTTGGCTGTGGTTGTTTTGTTTTGTTTTGTTTTATTTTTTATAGATGGCTCCTATTATTTTGATATTCCTTTAATGCCTAGTTTGTTGAGGGTTTTCAACATGAAGGGATGTTGAATTTTATCAAAAGCTTTATCTGTGTCTATTGAGATCATCATGTTGTTTTGATTTTAGTTTTGTTTATGTGATGAATTACATTTATTGATTTGCATATGTTGAACCAATCTTGCAACCAAGGGATAAAGCTTCCTTGATCATGGTGAATTATTTGGATGTGCTTCTGCATTTGGTTTGCTATTATTTTGTTGAGGAATTTTGCATCTGTGTTCATCAAGGATATTGGCCTGTATTTATCTTTTTCCATTATTTCCTATTTCCAGGTTTTGGTATCAGAACAATGCAGGCCTCATAGAATGAGTTAGAGAATAATCTCTTCTCAATGTTTTGAAATAATTTTAATAGGATTGATACCAGATTTTTTTTTGTTTGTGGTAGAATTCAGCTATGAATCTGTCTGGATAGGGCTTTTTTGTTTGGTGGGTTGTTTTTTTTTTTAATGATGAATTCAATTTTGGATCTCAAATTGGTCTGTTCAGAATTTCAATTTCTTTCTGGTCAATCTTGGAAGGTTGTATGTTTCATGAAATGTATCAATTTCTTCCAGGTTTTCTAGTGTGTTTGCAAAGATGTGTTCATAAGAGTCTCTGAGGGCTTTTTATATTTCTGTGTGGTTGGTGGTAATACACCTTTGTCTTTTCTGATTGTGTTTATTTGGATCTTATATCTGTTTTTTTATTAGTCCAGCCAGCCATCTTATTTGTTCTTTCAAATAATGAGCTTTTGATTTCATTAATCATTTGTGTAATTTTTCTTGTCTCCATTTAGTTCAGTGTGACTGATTTGGGTTATTTACTTTCTTCTGCTAGCTTTGGTTTTGGTTTGCTCTTGTTTTTCTAGTTTCTGTAGTTGTAATGTTAGTTTGGTAATTTGAGAACTTCCTAACTTTCTGATTTGGGCATGTAGCATTATGAACTTTCCCCTTAAGACTGCCTTAGTTGTGTCCCAG
Organism: Mandrillus leucophaeus; assembly: GCF_000951045.1. Taxonomy (NCBI): domain Eukaryota; kingdom Metazoa; phylum Chordata; class Mammalia; order Primates; family Cercopithecidae; genus Mandrillus; species Mandrillus leucophaeus. Next base: position 1,232,960 of record NW_012106408.1, read on the forward strand.
AGATTCTGGTATAGTGTATCTTCATTTTCATTAGTTTCAAAGATTTTGTTTTGCTTTCTCCCTTTATTTTATTATTTACCCAAAAGTCATTTAGGTTCCAGGTGTTTAATTTCCATGTAATTGTATGGTTTTGAGAAATCTTGGTATTGATTTCTATTTATATTGCACTCTGGCCTGTTAGTGTGGCTGGTTAGATTTTTTGTTCTGTTTTGAATTTTTTGAAAAATGCTTTACAATAGAGTGTGTTCTCAATTTTAGAGTATGTGCCATGTGCAGATGAGAAAATGTGTATTCTGTTTTGTTGGGTGGAGTGTTCTATAGATGTCTTTTAGATCCATTTGTTCCATTGTCAAGTTTAGGTCATTAATATCTTTGTTAGTTTTCTTCCTCAATGATTTATCTACTGTTGTCAGTGGGGTTTGAAGCCTCCCACTATTATTGTGTGGTTTTCTAGGTCTCTTCCTAGGTCTCTAAGAACTTGTGTTATGAATGAGTGCTCCAGTGCATATATATTTAGGATAGTTAAGTCTTCTTGTTGAATTGAACCCTTCATCATTGTGTAATTTCTCTTTTTGTTATTTTTGGTCATTGTTGGTTTAAAAAGTCTGTGTTATCTGACATAAAAAATTTAAAAAGCGTAATTTGTCTGAAATAAAAGAACAGAGCAACTTTTGATTTTTTTTTTTTTTTTGCTTTCCATTTGATTGATAGATCTTTCTCCAGCCCTTTACTTTGAACCTATGAATGCCATTGCATGTGAGATGAGTCTCTTGAAGACAGCAAATAGATGTGTCTTGCCTTTTTATCCAACTTTACACTCTTTGCCTTTTAAGTGGGTGTTTAGCCCATTAATGTTCAAGATTAATACTGATATGTATAGATTTGGTCCTATCATCATGTTAGTTGATTGTTACGCATACTTGATCGTGTAGTTGCTTTATAGTATCAATGGTTTATGTACATAAATGTGTTTTTTTGGTGACCAGTAATGGTCTTTAGTTTCCATGTTTAGCACTGCCATAAGGACTTCTTGTGAGGCAAGTCTGTTGATAACAGATTCTCTTAGCATTTGCTTGTCTGAAAAGGATTTTATTTTTCCTTTGCTTTTGAAGCTTGGTTTGGTTGGATATAAAATTCTTGGTTGGAGATTCTTGAAAGATGCTGAACATAGGACCCCAATCTCTTCTGGCATGTCAAGTTTCTGCTGAAAGATCTGCTGTTTGTTTGACATGTTTCCCTTGTAGGTGACCTACCCCTTCTCTCCAGTTGCCTTTAATTTTTTTTTTTCTATTGCATTGACCTGGGAGAATATGATGACTGTGTATCTTGGAGATGGTAACCTTGTATAATATCTCACAACAGATCTCTGAATTTCCTGAATGTTAATGTTGACTTATCTAGCAAAGTTGGGGAAATTTTTGTAGACAAAAGCATATCTTAAAATATATTTTCCAAATTGCTTGCTCTTTCTCCCTCTTTTTCAGGGATGCCAAGTAGTTGCATGTTTGACCTCTTTACATAATCCCATATTTCTTGGAGATTTTGTTCATTTTTAAAATTCTTAGTTTTTGTCTGACTTAGTTGATTCAAAGAACCAGTCTTTTGGCTCTCAGATTCTTTCCTCAGTTTGGTATATTCTGCTCTTAATACTTCTGATTGCATTATGAACTTATTGTAGTGCATTCTTCAGCTTTATCCAATTCGTTTGGTTCTTTCTTAAAATGGGTATTTTGTCTTTCAGCTTTTGAATTATTTTACTGGATTAGACTGAGTTTCAACTGTCTCCTGAATCTTGATGATCTTCCTTCTCATCTGGATTCTTAATTCTATGTCTGTCATTTCAGTCTGGTTAAGAACCATTGCTGGGAAGCTAGAGCAGTCATTTAGAGGTAAGAAGACATCCTAACTTCTAGAGTAGCCAGAATCCTTGCACTCTTTCTTTCTCATCTGTGTAGGCTGATGTTCCTATAATATTTGAAGTTGCTGTCCTTCTGATGGGGCTTTTTGCTTTTATATTCTTTGATGTCCTTCAGGGTTTCATTGTGGTATAAGTTTGGTTTAGTTTAAAGGCTTTCTTTCTGGACGATTTCAGGGGCCAAGGCTTAGCTCAGCATTCCTGGCATGTGTTCTCTAACACTGGGGGGTTGGGATGAGGCCCATGGCTTTGTTCTCTGGCCCCTCAAGGTTAAACACCTGCTGCACTGGAGGGACCATGCTGTTCCAAGTCTGTTGACAACAACACTTCAGTGAGGAATGCTAGCAAAAGTGCTTCATCGGGTCCATAGTAGCAGGGTCCACGTGTGTGCTTGCAAAGCAGTAGGGGGAGGTTGTGGGAGAGTATGAACTGGCAAAGCAGTGTGGGGAGGCTGCAAGTGGGTGCACACTGTTGGGGGCCTGTATGCAGAAGTTCTCTGATGATTAGGCGGGATCTGCCCATAAATGACCTGTGATGGTGGCCTCTGGGAAGTGCCCTCGTTGGGCATCTGAGGCTATGCTGTAAGACAGTTCAGCTAGGCAGGGACCCTGGATGAGGCACTCAGATCAGACCGGTCGAGTCTCATGGCAAGATAGTCCTTATTCTAGGGTGGGGCATGGTAACATAACCTTGGCTCATTATTTCTATTTCCTGGGCTCCAGCAATCCTCCTGACTCTCAGCCTTTTATTTCTCCCTGTAAGTGAGACAGAAAGGCTATAGGGAACTGGAGGTGGGTAATTTACCTTACCCCAAGTCCAATAAGGCTCTGGTGAAGCTTTTTTCCTTTGCGGGAAAGTTTTATTTATTTTTTCTTTTCCTTTCCTTTTTTTCCCTTTGCTGGTTTATTCCTTTGCTAGGCCTTTCTTGTGAACTCTCCCTCCTTTCAAAATGGTTCTTTCCTCCTCCTTCTGGCCAAACACAAGGTTTCTTTTTCTTCTCACCTCTAATCTTTACCATAGAAACTTGATGCAGTTCCTGAAGGGAAAACCCACAAAGATGTGAGATTCCATCTTAAACTGGAGCATCAGGAGTTTTTAACTATTAAGCTAGTCCACACCATTAACCCCCAGCAGTGAACTGAAGTTGTCATTTAAGTGTTTCTACCAGTTGCTGTCCCCCACAGCTTCTCCCACAAGTGAGCTGATCAGTATTGTCTGCATTTGCCTATCTCTAGTCTTCCAGGTGGTGGAAGGGTCATTAACGAAATGAAGGGCCATTTCCTTAAACATGTCTTGTGATCTCAATTCTTTGAGATCTAAGAAAAGTTAATTTTCAGTTTGTTCAGCTTTTTCTTGTTTGAGGAAGATATTAATAACTTCCAAGCATTTTACATGTCAATGGGAAAACTAGTAGTTCCTTTGACCAATATCATTTTTTGATACAGTTTAGTCTCAAATGTTTGTAATTCATTTATTACAACTTAATAGACTTTTCTCCAAAATTATACTTGTGTTATTGATGTAACCACAATTTATCTGTCTCATATTTCTTAACAAGAAAGGTGTCTTTTTGTATATAATGTCATTAGTAGCTTTATAAACTCAAAACGTACTTATTATTTTACATAAATAATAACTATTTATTATAATTATTTTATAATATGTTAATATGAACATATCATACACAATTTCTGAAAACTGCTTTTATTTCTATTTCTTTCTTTCTTTCTTT
>NW_012106408.1:1237526-1276096 GCF_000951045.1 Mandrillus leucophaeus
GGCCTCCCACAGTGCTGGGATTACAGGTGTGAGCCACAGCGCTCAGCCTCTGCTGTAGTATTCTAAGGGGACAAATGACCACAACATACAAGCCCTGGATGGTTCCAGACCCTCCTGTGTCACTGTGTCTGTTTCCCTCTGTATCATTTTAGGGTATTTTGGAAAATGAGTGAACACTTTGGTACTCTGCAGTAGGCGTAATTTCATAAAATGAGTGATGAATTTACAAATCATTTTTAAAGACTGTTGCAAAATGTTTATGTTACCATTAAGTACCAAAAATGACAGTTGCATTAAGAAAGGAGGCAAAAATGATTGCTAATATGTCAAAAATTTGAAGGGTGAGCAGTGACATTTGTCTTCAAATGATAAGCAAAGAAGAATATATCTATATATGAAATAGCTGACTGAGCTCAACTCTCAGATTTTGAAAAGCATGAGCAATAGAAAGGAAAAAATAAATAGCCTACATTGCAGTCTTACACAAATGAGTTAAAAATGTGCATAGGGCAAACTTAATCAAGAATATGTCACATATGACTCTATACTTGCTGCCCCCATGGTTTCTGATGTATGTGAAAAATGACTTGTCTGTTGCAGTAAAATATAACTTGTTAGAAGACCGTCTGAGCATGTCAAGACCATGTTGCAGCAATTTCAGTCTATTCATCTGGCTCATCTCCTGCACAGCTTTCACTTCATATGAGGGAATTCTGCACCAAATCTAAAGATTTCTTTAAAAGTACATTAAATTTTTCCTATGAATTATTGCTGTTTGAATCATGAATTTAGAGAGTATTCTGATACATTTAATTGATGTTGATTCTTTTAAGTTTGAGGCTAGGTTTCCTTAGATGTCTTGTAATTTAAGTTATCTTCTTAGAGTTGTTTACTGTTAAAACTTATTTTAACTAAAATTTATTATTAAATGAACTTTAATGTGGTACAAACATCTTTATGTTATATATTTAAACAAACAATGGCTGAGTTGACCAAGTGACATAAATGTGAGATTAAAAAAATGATATTTATTGATTGCAAGCTTTCTCTTCCTGGGCTAAATACTTAATATTCAATTTAGCTCATTTAATTAAAGGTCATTTCCTTAAAAATGCAAAGGCAGTAGCAATGCAGGGCACATAAAAATATCCTGTAGGCTTCTTCCCATGTCCTGTTTTGTCTCATATAGCCAAGACAGTGAAGTATTTCTTCATATATTTGAGGATATATATTTCTCACAATCATTATTATTAGATATTTCTAAGCTTATCCTCATAATTCTTTGTTCTCCTACTGGTTTAGGGTAATCCTAAGAATAATTTAAATGGAATCAAAATGAGGTTATTGGCATCTAACCATAAATTCTTCAGACACCCACAGTAGATAACATTCATAACTTCACCTAAGTAAATGGCAAGATTTATAAAATGGTGGCTATTACCACAGCATAAATTGTACACTTCTCTAAATCCGTACTTTCTAGCATACACTGCTTTTTAAAAAAACACATTCTAGGATGGTTTCATTTTTTAAAGTCATTTTTTCAAGCGCAAACTTTAAAAGAAAAAAAGAACTCATTTCAATATATTTTCCTTGGCAGAGATGAAAAGGGCATTGCCCCCAACAATAAATTCCAGTCAAGAAAAAAATTTGCAGTTTGACAGATATTCCATTATATTTAAGGAACTGTGTGCGTCACGTTAGAAGAAACTTTTTTCCCTAAAATTATTTGAGAACACAGAAGCCATTTTTAAAGCTATAGTTTTCATGTTTGTATAATTTACTTAATCCTCTCCTCGCCCTAATTACAAAATTTAGATGAAATTATTCAAATAAAAAATGTTGCTTCATTCAGTAAAAGCAAATAATAAATCAGGGTTAGGTCTAGCTGGACATATTTGCCCAGTTTGTACATCCTGACTTGGAAGTTTTGCATATTCTTCCAGCGTAGCTCTGAACTTCTCCTCCAAAACCAGGACCCACTGAAGACATCGGCTTCCAGGCCATTGAGCAGAGAAGGATCATTTAAGGTCTTACTTCAGTGTGCTTATTATAAGGTGGTAGAGGAGGTGCTTTCAGCCTCATTTGCCTCTTAATATATTCAATTCTGTCAGTAAAAGACCTAAGCTTTGGTAGGGAAAAATACTATTATGGAAACTTCATTAACAAGAGTGCCTATAGGCTCTGCAATCGAAACTTAAGACATTTTTAGCTATTATCTCCAGACTCAAGGTTTATAAATGATATATTATCCCAGAAGGCTTTGGAGTCTTCCTTATCCTTGTATCACTACACACAAATATTACATGCTTACATAGTATTGGAGCCTCTCAAGTTACACAGATACCGAGGCCACTATTCTTTAATACACATTATGGACCGAGTATGTCCTGTCACCCCCAAATTTGTATGTTAAAACCCTAACCCCCAATGTGATGAATTTAAAGATGGGACCATTGTGAAGTAATTTGGTTTAAATGTCATGACGATGGGACCCTTGTAATAGAATTTATGAAAAAGATGAATTGGGAGGCTATTAGACTGAGAAACCTGTAGCACCTTGGTTTCTTGTGCAAGCAAACCAAAACCCAACTCAATGTAAACAGTAAAATAAAACTTAACATAATGAATCAGAAAGCACCAAACTAACCTCTAACTAGGAACTTTCTGCTTTAGCCAATCAAATAGAGTTTCTTTATCTTGCCTTCATGAACGCCTTAGAAAAGTTTTCTCCTTGCTCCCCTCAGTGGAGCACTGAAACATCTGCTGACTGGTTCTGCCTGATTTGTGAATTGTTGAATGCTCAAATAAATTCATTAAAAATGTAACGTGCCTACATTTATCTTTTAACAGAGTAGTATCCTGAGAAGAAGAAGCAGCAACCAGAGCTCTCCCTCTGCCATGTGAGAAGACAGTAGAATGTGGCTCTCTGCAGCCAGGAAGAGAACCTTACCAAGAACTAAATGGGCTGGCACCTTATCCTTGGACTTCCCAGCCTTCAGATCTGTGAGAAATAAACATTTGTTGTTGAAGTCACCCAGTCTATGGTATTTCATTATAGCAAACTGGAGAAGTCTAAGAGAATACAGCAAAATGGTTTGAATACGTTTCAGTTCTACAATTAAAATGTTGGAAGAAATGAAGTGTGATATAATTCACATGTAAAAAATTATATTCAATTTATTTTTTTGGAAAGTACATTTATGTTCATCTTTCAGACTCTGGTAATGACTGCCAGGTCTCCGTCTTCAGTTTGAAGTTCTCACAGAGCTTCACACCTTTGTCCCTGTCTGTTGTATTTACTCCATTGGATAAAACATCCCTGTATGTATGGTAGGTTAAGAAAAAAAATCCCTTCTTCATTTCTTTTCACAGACATTACTGTCCACCAGCCATTTAGGCTTGAGAACTTGGAGACCTCCATGGAAACGTCTCACTCCCTAAACTTCTTCACTAAACCTCCAAGATCCCCTCTTTTCTATATGCCTAAATTATAAAATTTTTAGCACAGAATTTTTTATTTATAAACAGTACTACATTTTAAGCATTTATTCATATGTGTCTTATTTGTTTCTTTAATTTATTATAAATTTGATGGCATGGAACCCAAATTTGTCTTCTATACCTCCCCTAACATTTAACAGAGAGCTAGGTAACTAATGATGCTCAGCTAATTCTTTTCTATGATTATGACTGTCAGCTACAAATGTATCTTTTTCAGATGTGGGTTTCTAGTCAGACCAGCAGGTTAAAAACAAAGTTTTGGGGGACTTTAATGTATTATTAAACAACTATTTAAAATCATTTAACAATTTTAATGACACTAGCATATTTCTCCTAAACTCTTAGCAAAGGAATTCTCATTTTGTGGAATAGAAATGTTCACATTAAATTGAAAGAAGGCAATGATTCTTTGTCATTATGCCTCTGTCAAATATCTATGATTGTCCTCATTATATTTATTCTTTAAATATTTTACTCTTTTTGGATTTAAGATATTGCTTAGAGATTGAAAAGAGTGGAAGCAGGAATTAAATTAGGATACCAGTAATAAAAACCTGAACTTGGAAATTAAACAACTATAGATTGTACTGGTAAAGATGCATAAAACTATGTTCAAATATATGTGTACCCTCCCAGCTATTTTAGGCAGGTTAGATGAGTTGCTTATAGAATTACAGAGGAGACAACTATTCTCGATCATAAATTAGTTCGTCATATTTTAGTTTAGAAAAAAATGTAAAAGGTAACACTTACGTAATTTAAATTCCTAGAATCACTTACCTGAAATTATACAAAAATGGAACACATCTGACTCAGAAGATAATTTTGTTAATAAAAATTCTTATAATTTAAAAATATTAACAAAATTTTAGCTATTTTACAGACACTTTTCTTGCTTAACACAATCAATTTAGACACTTAAATATTTCCTTTTATTTAAAAGAAAATTGCAAACTCAGAGTGACTGTTTTGCCCAGGGACACACAGAATTACTAAGGAGCCAAACAGGAATTTAAATAGTTGTTTTGAGTCCATATACTTTCCTTTATCCAAAGCATCTCACCATCCAAATTAAATTTTATAGTCAAAAATAGTTGAAGTTTATTCAAATAAATCATTTTATTCAACACATGTCCTGAGTGCTTACTAAGCGTTAGAAATGTTTTCTACTAGGAAAAAAAAACACCAAATCTCTATCAGCTACAGATTCAAATAATCTCTTAAAATATTCAACCATTGTATGCATTTCTTAGATATTTTGCCACCACTTTACAGGCTTGTCAAAATTTGTCTAGGATTTCTTCCCCAGATAAATGGATGAAAAAATCATGATTAGAAATTTAAGTTAATTCCCTAGGAAAATCACATTAAGAACCAATCCCTCTGAATCTCCACCTCATCTGCCCCATTAAAAGTTCAGATTTAAGTGACCCCAACTGAATGCTTTTAGAATTCAACTAAATATCAGTTGTCTAAGTGCCATGCCAGAAAGAGTATATGGATAAACCAATGCTTTGAAGAAAGCCTGACTCTCAGTGAATAGAGTACCTGGGACTGGGAAAAGACCTTACAATATTTATTTATTTATTTATTTATTTAGAGAGGGAGTCTCGCCCTGTCATCCAGGCTGTAGTGCAATGGCGTGATCTCAGCTCATTAAAATCACCTCGTGGGTTCAAGCAACTCTCCTGCCTCAGCCTCCTGAGTTGATGGGATTACAGGCACACACTACCACACCAGGCTAATATTTTGTATCTTTAGCAGAGACAGGGTTGCATCATGTTGGCCAGGCTTGTCTCAAACTCCTGACCTCGTAATCTGCCCACCGTGGCCTCCCAAAGGCCTGGGATTACAGGCGTGAGCCACCATGTCCTGCCCAAGACCTTACAACTTTTAAGTAGTTCAAGCAGAAGCCAAAAAAATACCCCAAAAAACAAACAAACAAACAAAAAACTGTACATTTGTTGGCTTTCCATTACAACTAGTATTTTCAAAATTGAAAAAGGAACCATAGTAGCAGGTAGATTTGCTTTTATTTGCAGCAACTTTAATTATGAATTAGGGAATGATTATTTATTCTACAATGAGATGGCTTTCAAGGGAAGTCCTGCTGCACTTAGTGAATTGACTTATAAAAATGACTGATGTATAATCAGGTTTATCTACCTGATTTGAGGAACCATGGAAAAACGTTGAACTGGGTAAAGTCCTCTTTAAACTATCTGATTCTGGCATTGCAACCCTCTACTTTGGTTGTTTGATAGCCTCAGTTTCCTCATCTCAAATAGTAAGTCATTACCAATTTGAAAATGATATAGATCTATGTATCTACTGTTAAAGAAAAAATTATTCATGACACTCATTAAACATGGTAAGGCAAGCTTTATTCAAGGATGGTCATGGCAATAGCCACAGAGACCGCTGCAATGGGGTCTTGCAATGGGAGATGGATTGGACTTAATTCCAACTCCAACAAGGACAGTGGGGATTTAAAAGCAAGGTGCAGGGTGAGGGTCAGTGGATGGAAAATCACTGAGAAGAAACATCAGGCATAAGGGGTTCCCGATTATACTATCTTGACAGAATTTTTGCTGCAGGCAGGCCAGGACAATAAGATATCAACAGGGGTGGATTTCCACTACACTGACTTTGCAGGATTCTATAAGGAGAGAGAGAAGTCCAAGGTTTGGTCTAGTCAAGCTGACTCAAAGGAGCCTAGCTGAAGTTTTGGAAACAGTCATTGGTACCACTAAAGAAAACAATGTTCATAGGTATGAAAGCCAGGATTTATAGTCCTTTCCTAATTTGTGTGTGTTTTTTTTCTTATCAAATATCTTAGTAGGTGTGGAATAAGAATTTTTATGTTAAAATCAGTGAAGTATTTTGAATCTAATCTTATTTCCTGGAGACAGGACCCTGAGATCCAGCTCATGTTTTATACCTTGTCAAGGTTTTCACTCTTCTGGAATTAGTTGGAAACAATATCTTTACAAACTTCTAATATACAAGCAAGTAGTCTTAAAGAATATTTGTATCCTGTGTTCTTGGGTACCACAAAGCTGATCCTTGAGCAATAATATAGCATTGTGAACACTCCCAGAGCTACATGAAAGCTGCAGTGTGCTAAGCCCTTTCAAAAACATTCCTAAAAAGAACAGTGTAAATTGTATGCAGCTTTCTCAGATCACATAATAATTATGAAAATCATTGTAAATACATTTAGGATGCCTTCAGTTAGACATTACAGTAGTTTTATTTTCCCAAATAACTGAAAAATCTATGGAACCAACTTTATGCTTGTGATTTTATCTAATGAACTTAATTTGTTTCTGTAAAACACTAAACACTTAAGTTTCCTTTACAGGTATAAATGCTGCTTGTACAAACACTATTCAAAAAGGAAGAAAACAAAGGAAAGGGCAATAAAACTGAGAAAGGCAGCAACGAGAGATTGGGAATGAGTCAGAGGAGATGAGCAAAGATAGTAGAAAATAGCTCAAAAGAAAAAAAAGTACCATGACCCCCAAAATGTTAAATAGCTAAGAAGTGAATAGAATAATCACAGAATATTTTCCCCTAAGAGCAGAGACATCTAAATGTCACCTTATCTTAGAGTTTGATGATAAGATGGAGGAAAGGGAAATAAAGTCTCTGACTTGTTCTTGATGTGGAGTGGTATTTGAAAAGTAAAATTCAAAAGCCTGATTTGCTTTTTGCACAGCAGTGTGTGGTAGATAGAATTCTAAGATAACCTTCAATATTCCTGCCTGCTGATATACATACCCAATATGTGTACCAGCATATTGCTGAAATATAATGAAATATCACTGAAATATGATGAAATATCACTCCTGTGATTAGATTAAATTAATAATACGTGGATTGGCTGGGTGCAGTGGCTCAGGCCTGTAATCTCAGCACTTTGGGAGGCCAAGGTGGGCAGATCGTGAAGACAGGAGTTTGAGACCAGCCTGGCCAACATGGTAAAACTCCATCTCTACTAAAGATACAAAAAATTAGCTGGGCATGGTGGTGTGTGCCTGTAATCCTAGCTACTCGAAAGGCTGAGGCAGGAGAATTGCTTGAACCCAGGAGGCGGAGGTTGCAGTGAGTCGAGATTGAGCCATTGCACTCCAGCCTGGGTGACAGGATGAGACTTCATCTCAACATAAATAAATAAATAAATAAATAAATAAATAAATAAATAAATAAATAAAATAACTGGATTTTGGAGATGAGTCAAGGTTTGCCAAAAGAAAATAATGTGGACAAAGTAATCGTTCTTTATAGATTTTAGCTAAAGTTAGACAGAAGGCAGCAGTAGTGAGTGAGGTATTTAAAACTTGTACACAGAGTCCCCAGTCTGTAAGGTGAAAAACAGGACAGTGTTCAGAGTTGTCATAAGTGTTAAAAATTGGGATAGGAATCTTAGAAAGGTAAGAGTTAGAGAATGGAGGCCCCAAATTCTGTTTACAAATGGTGTACAATCTTCTGGCTGACACCAGAAACATGCATGGATGAGAAACACGCCAATTACACCTAACAGAATTAAATTAAATGAGAGTTATTGCTCAAGATATAGTTTGTAGTGAGAATACAGCCATAAGTATGTATGAACCTAATAACAGAGCTTTACCTTAGCAGGGGTGTCCAATCTTTTGGCTTCCCTTGGCCACATTGGAAGAAAAAGAATTGTCTTGGGCCACACATGAAATACACTAACACTAATGATCGCCAATGAGAAAAAGAAAATTGCAAAAAAAAAAAAAAAAATCTCATAACATTTTAAGAAAGTTTACGAACCTGTGTTGGGCTGCATTAAAGCCATCTTGGGCTGGATGTGGTCCATGGACCATGGGTTGGACTCGCTTGATTTATATTAAGCAAAAGTTATCAGAATTAAATGAACAAAAAGATAATTTCATAACCATAGTTAGATTTTAACATTCCTTTCTGAACAATTGAAAGAATGACTAGACAAAAACATAGTAAAACATAGATTATTTGAACAACACTATCAATCACCTTTACCTATATATAGGTCTATAACCAATGTACACCTGTAACCAATTTCCACAACTTTAATGGCTTAAAACAACACTTTAAAAAAAATTACAGTTCTGAAGGTCAGAAGTCCAAAATGAATTTTGCTAGTTCAAAAATGAAGGAGTTAGCAAAGCTGTACTTCTTCTGGAGGCTCTGGCAGAAAATCTATTTACTTGTCTTTTCCAAGTTCTAGGTATCCCTTGAATTCCTTAGCTAATGGCCCTTCTCTATATCTTCAAAGCCAGCAGGAGAGTGTACTCCAGCCTTCCTCTGTTTTTTTTGTCATTGGATTGCCTTTTGCTCTTCCCTGATTCTACTCCCTCCCTCTTATAGGCATTCTCATAATTCCACTGGGCCCAACAAAATAATTCAGGATACTTTTCCCCATCTCAAAATCTTTCACTTAATCATGACAGCAATTCTCCCATGCCACATAAGGTAACATATTCACAGGTTCTGGGTATAAGTATGTTTACATTTTAGGGGTCCATGGTTCTATGTACCATAAGCTAATTGATGATTATAGAAAACTATACCCAACAACTACACAAGGCATGCTTTTTTAATGTGCATGGTTAATTCACCAAGATGGTCCATGTGATGAGTCATAAAAAAGGCTCAATAAGAAACAGTGTGGAGGTTCCTTAAAGAACTAAAAGTAGAACTACTATTTGATCCAGCAATCCCACTACTAGGTATCTATCCAGAAGAAAAGATGTTATTATGCAAAAAAATTATATGAATGACTTCCACACATGTTTATACTATAGCAGCACACTTTGCAATTACAAAAATATGGAACCAGCACAAATGCCTATCAATTAACAAGTGGATAAACAAATTGTGGTCTATATATGTCATAAAATACCACTCAGCCATAAAAAGGAATGAAATTATGGCATTTGCAGCAATCTAGATGGAATTGGAGAGCAATATTCTAAATGAATTAGGTCAGGAATGGAAACCCAAACATCACTATGTTCTCACTCACAAGCAGGAGCTAAGCTATGAGGATGCAAAGGCGTAAGAATGATACAATGGACTTTGGACACTTGGAGTAAAGGGTGAGAGGGGGTAAGGGATAAAAGACTACACACTGGGTACAGTGTACACTGCTCAGGTGTTGGGTGCACCAAAGTCTCAGAAATAACTTCTAACGTATCCACGTAACCAAATACCACCTGTTCCCTGAGGAACATAGAAGCAAAAATCCTCAACAAGTTTCTAACAAACTGAATTCAGCAGCATATCAAAAAGTGAATCCACCATGATCAAGTTTGCTTCATCCCTGGGATGCAAAGTTGGTTCAACATACACAAATCAATAAATGTGATTCATCACAAAAACAGAACTAAAAACAAAAACCACATGATAATCTCAATAGACAGAGGAAAGGTTTTCAATAAGATTCACCATCACTTCATGTTAAAAATCCTCAACAAACTAGGCATTAGAGAAACATACTTCAAAATAACAAGAGCTATCTACGGCAAACCCACAGCCAACATTATCCTAAATGGGCAAAAGCTGGAAGCATTCCCCTTGAACATCAGAAAAAGATAAGGATGCCCTCTCTCACCACTTTTATTCAACATAGTACTAGAGATACTGGCCAGAGCAATGAGGAAGAGAAAGAAATAAAGGGCATCCAAGTAGGAAAAGAGGATGTCAAACTATCACTGCTTGTAGAGGTTATGATACTACACCTAGAAAACCCCATAATCTCTTCCATAAGCATCTCGACCTGTTAAAGAACTTCAGCAAAGTCAATGAACAAAGTAATGAACAAGGTGAATGAACAAAAATCAGTAGCATTCCTGTAAAGCAACAACATATAAGCTAAGAGCCAAATTGAGAATGCAATCCCATTTACAATAGCCACAAAAAGAATAGAATATCTAGAAATACAGCTAACAAGAGAGGTGGAAGATCTCTATAATGAGAATTGCAAAACACTGTTCAAAGAAATCAGAGATGACACAAATGGAAAAATATTCCATGCTCCTAGGAAGAAATAATACCATTAAAATGGCCATACTACCCAAAGCAATTTACAGATTCAGTGCAATTCCTATTTAACTACTAATGACATTCTTCACAGAATTAGAAAAAAACTATTCTAAAATTCATATGGAACCAAAAAAGAAGCTGAATAGTCAATGCAACCCTAAGCAAAAAGAACAAAGCTGGAGGCTTCACATTACCCAACGTCAAGTTATACTACAAGGCTTCAGTAACCAAAAAAGCATGGTACTGATACAAAAACAGACACATAGAACAATGGAACAGAATGGAGAGCCCAGAAATAATGCTACAAACCTACGGCCATCTGATCTTCGACAAACTTTACAAAAACAAATATTGGGGAAAGGACTCTGTATTTAATAAATGGTGCTGAGATAACTGGCTGGCCATATGCAGAAGATTGAAACTGGAGCCCTTCCTTATACTGTATTAAAAAGAAAAAACCCAAAAACCCAAGATGAATTAAAAATTTTAATGTAAAACTTAAAACTATAAAACCCTAGAAGATAGCTTAGGAAACATCATTCTGAACATTAGCCCTGGCAAAGATTTTATGACAAAAACTCCAAAAGCAATTATAACAAAAACAAAAATTGACACATGAGACCTAATTAAACGAAAGAGCTTTTGCACAGCAAAATAAACTATCAAGAGACCAAACAGACAACCTACAAGATGGGAGAAAATATTTGCAAACTATGCATTCAATAAAAGTCTGATATCTAGAATCTAAAATGCACCTAAAAAATTAAGAGGCAAAAAACAAAGAACCCCGTTAAAAATTGGGCAAAGGACAAGAACAGAAACTTTTTGGGAGAAGACATACACACAGTTACAAGCATACGGAAAAAAAGTTCAACATGATTAATCCTTAGAGAAATGCAAATTAAAAACACAATGAGATACCATCTCCATATCCAAACAGTCTTAATGACTATTATTAAAAAGTGAAAGAACAAACAACAACAACAACAACAAAAGAGATGCTGGCAAGATTGTAAAGAAAAGGGAATGCTTATACACTGCTGGTGGTAAGATAAATTAGTTCAGACATTGTGGAAAGCAGCTTTAGATATTTCTCAAAGAACTCAAAGCAGAATTACCATTCAACCCAGCAATCCCATGATTGAGTATATACCCAAAGGAATATAAATTATTCCACTATAAAGACACATGGATGTACATGTTTATTGCAGCACTACACACAATAGCAAAGACATGAAATGAACCTCAATGCCCATCAACAGTAGACTGAATAAAGAAAATGTGGTACATAGACACCATGGAATACTACACAGCCATAAAAAAGTGATATCGTGCCCTTTGTAACAACATGGATGGAACTGGAGGTCATGATTCTAAGCAAACTAACACAGGAACAGTAAAGCAAATACCACATATTCTCACTTATAAGTGGGAGTTAAGCATTGAGTACAAATGGACACAAAGAAGGTAACAATAGACACTGGGGCCTACTTGATGGGGGAGGTTGAAGATTGACAAACTACCCATCATGTGGGGCAGGGCCAAGATGGTCGACTAGACGCACTGATGGTCAGAGGCTCCCACTAAGAACCAAAATAGTGTGTAAATCCTGCACTGACAACTGAGGTATCCAGGCTCTATCATCAGGACTGACTAGGTGGTTGGCATGACCCATGGAGAGGAAGGAAGAGCAGGGTGGCACGTGGGCCCACTTGAGAGCCACATGGGGGAAGGGGGGCCGCCACCCCAGGCCAAGGGAGGTGGTGAGTGTGTGTGCTACCCAGCCTGGAAAATCATGCTTTTTCCACAAATTTGTGCAACCCACAGGGTAGAAGATCCCATTTGTGAGTCCACACCGCCAGGGCCTTGGGTCCCAACCACAGAGCCATGCAGATTCTCAATGTCCACTTGGGTGAAATCTGTCTAAGACTACTGAGTTCCTGGTGGGAAGGGACGGCCATCATCATTGTGGCTGCCTGCTGCTTAAGCCCTCTGAGCTCCCTGGGGGAGGGAAAGCAGCCATCACTGCAGCTACTGCCTGCCTAAGACAACTGAGCTCCCTAAGATAGGGCGGCAGCCATCCCTACAGCTCTAGCTCTCTATAGCCAATATCACCATTTTTCCTCTGCTGGAGCTGGGGAGACTGGACAGCTTCATCCCAGGAGGTATTTCCCATAGCACAGCATATCAGCTATGGCAGATCACGGCCAGACTAACTCTTTAGGCTGGACCCTGAGCCATTCTTTCTCACTGGGTGGGGCTTCCCTGCAGGAAATCCAGCAACTTCAGCCAGGGCTTAGGGAAAGGACTCTCATCTGCCTGGGCCTGAGTCCCTAGGAGGAGGGGTGGCCACGGTCTCCACGGATCAGCAGACTTAGTCTTTCCCCTTGCTAGCTCAGAGGAATCCAAGCAATCTAGACCAGAAAGTTTTCCCCAGCACAGCACATCCCCTCCACTGAGGGACAGGCAAATTGCTTTGTTAAATGGGTTCTGGTTCCTGTGCACAACTGGGTAAGACCCTCCAACAGGGGTAACCAGACACCCTATACAGGAGTGTTCCTATTGGCATCAGGTTGGTGCCCCTCAAGGTCAGAGATCCCAGGGGAAGGAGCAGGCACCCATCTTTGCTGTTCTTCAGCCTCCTCAGGTGATATCTCCAGGTGCAGAAGGACCAAGATGAATAGGACCTGAAGTAAACCCCCAGCAAACTTCAGCAGCCCTACAGAAGAGGGACCTTACTATTGAAAGAAAAACAAAAAACCAGAAAGCAACAACAAGAGCATCACCAAAAATGTCCCCACAAAATCCTCATTCAAAGGTCAGCAGCCTTAATAACTGAAACTAGACAAACTCATGAAGAAGAGAAATAATTAACAACAACATCAACAAAAAGTATACTGAAAACTCAAAAGGCCAGAGTACCTCTTCTCCAAATGATCACAACACATTTGGAGGAACTGCTTGGAACAGCCTCAGCTCTGTTCCAGTTTTCCCTAGGAACAGGATGTCCTTCAGTGTTTTAGCCCAGTAGGTCACCTTGTCCCAGGGTATGAAACTAAAGATGAATTGAATTTCAGGGTCCCTCAGCAAGTCTCATCAGTGAGACTCCATCTACCTCAGGCAGTGTTCCCTGAGACTTGAGGGGTTGGTTCATAATGAATTCCAGGCTTGTTTCGACCCTTGTTCTTATTTGTAACTAATGAACTCGCTTTTTGTAACTCATTGTATATGTGGGTGTTCTGTCTCACAGGACTCAAGCAAGTTGGTAAGCAGTGCCCAATGAATGTACTTCATGCATATCAAAAACAAAACAAAGAAGAAATCACTAAAAACAAAGTAAGAGTCATTTCATCAATACTGAAAAACATGAACAAAATAACACGGACTTAAAAAAGCAAACAGTTACAGAGAAAAAAGGGGTATAGGAGACCAAAGAAATGTAACATTTGTAATTCACTATTCCCAGAGGAAATAAACAATGAGACAAATGATGAAATAACTTTATATAAGAAGGTGTGTTTATACAATTATTGACAATTGAAATTATTCTTTTCCTGAGTGAATAGAAATATTTTGTTTCTCCTATAATACTTTTACAATACAACTCAGAATAATTCACCTGTGGTCACCGAAATGTGTGTGGATTTCTCTCTACCAGCAGTTGGCCCTTCAGTAGATTCTGCAGATGATTCTTTAGTGAACACTAGATGGTTGTCCTCCCAATTCAATTCAATTCTGACACCAGAAGATCTGCTGGAGCTAGTGTCAAATCCCACAGATTGAGAGCCCAGTTCCACAAGACTGACGCCCCCACTTCAGATGCCAATAGTAGGAACAGGTTGTGGCCTGTCCTTTTAACCAACTGATTATAAATGAAGCAGCCAGATGGAAGACATGCTTAGGGCCGGGTATGGGAGAAAGCATGTGGAGCTTTCATAACCTCTCAGAGGACACAACCCTTCAGGAACCTCTTATGTGTCCAGCTATCTGGAAGCTCTCTGAATGCAGTCCTTTAGGGATTTGATGGCAGCTTCCTTACATAGGCACAATTGATTAAACTATTTGTTGCTAGTGATCAGCTTAACCTGCAGCTCCTCTTCCCTCCCCAGACATCTTGGACTTTCAGGTGACCAGTCCTCATCCTGAAGTTATCCAGGGGTTTCCAGCCCCCAGTCATCTCATTGCATACAAAAAACACTCTTACCACTCCAGATATTCCAACGGTGAAGATAATATATATATATATATATATATATATATATATAGTATATATTATGAATCACTATATTACACTGAGTTAATATAGCAAAAACTTTCTTCAAATATTAAGAAGTCTTTTATTCCTGAGTTCGAAGAATGAAAGTCAGATACAGGAAATACTTGTATATGTGTGTATGCACACATGTGTGCCTGTGCACACACATGTACTTATGTGTATATGTGCATGTCTACACAAGAAAATCTTCCAGAAACAAAATAAGAGTTGAATCTTTAGGTTGACAGGACATACTGAGAAACAATGACAGGACACCATCAACAATCAGTAGAATGGTGGCAGGACCCAGTAGAATTGATTGATTAACTTCAAAAATAAAGGCAGGATCCTTTTGCATCTGGACAAAAAAGATCAAGTCACCAAATAATAGAAAATAAAATCAGAACAACATTCAGTTCTAAAAGACAGTAAAACAATACATACAAGTTCTTCAAGGTAAACATATACTACTCAATGATTTTATATTCAAACATTTCTTCAAATAAAGAAAAGAACCATATTTTAATATGCAAAAACTCAAGAAATGTAGTTTCCATGAACTCTTTATGAAGCAACTACTAGAGAAAAATCTGAAGCCAACCAGAAAATATAGGAATAGTACTAGCTTTGAGCACAGATTTAATTAACTATAAGGCTATCCATAAAAACAAATGGTAATCGTGAGAGAAGAAAATGCAAAAAAGATGACGAAGAGGAAATATTCACATTTTGATACCTTTTATAGGTCCTGTTCAACAAAATAAATGGCTAAGTGTAAAAACTTATGACAGTTGTTCACCATAATAAAAATACAAGCTTTCTGATGATCAGAAAAAATACCCATCAAAGTAAAGCCAACAGTCCATGTGGTAAAACGTATAAAGACAAAAAGCTATAAAACCAGAAAGCATGAATAAAATATGATGATAGAACTAAGAACAAATACATCTTTTATGTCAATACATGAAATGCACTGAACTATTGTTTTCGGTGGGGATTCCTGGAAACAGAGACAAATTCAAGGGATTTATTAGAAAGAAGTGCTGTACAAGAAAAAGAGTAAGAAAGGGAGGAGAGGATGAGGATTAAAAAGTAAACAAGTATGTGACCTCAGCAGAAACAGATTTCAGTTTAATTCTATAGATAAAGTTTGGAGCAACAATTACACCTCAGAGTTAGTTCCCCTTTGAGTTACTTTTATATCCTTTGTCAGTCATTGACTAAACTCTGCCCCTCAAGGGGAGCTGAGGCTGAGGAGTCTTCCACTGCTTGATGGGTGAATTGGCTTTAGCAGAGGACAACTTTCCAGAGAGAGAGAGAGAGACATCTGTGAATTATTAGCCAAAGTTGGAGGCAACTGGGGAATGAGGACCCCTTCAGGGAAAGGGTAGAATGTCAACAGCATCTACCTTAGGCCACCCTTGTACCACTAGACCTACTTGCTTTTTGTGTTACATATATTCCATCTGGTTACAGCTTCTCCAGGATCCTGCTTGGTCACCATTTCTAGTCATATCTACAAGAGGAGATTAGTGGGCTAAACTATAGCACCAAATGTTGCAGTTATTTCCAAGACTTAAATTGATACTTCTTTCTCCACCACTCATGCTACCCGGTGGCCATAAAAACTAAAAATATAGGTAATCTCTCTCTCAACAGATTGAATCAGCTTGTTTGCTTCTGAGGTATGCTAAAATAGAAAGTTTTTTCTTTTAGTTAAAATCAGACAAACAACACATCACAGCTACACGTGCAGGGATAGATAGAAATTTTGCATTTTTAACAAGTGAAAATTCGAGAGCATACCATATAATGTCATTTAATGTATCAGGCATTATATTAGCAATAAGCGATTATATTATATTTGCCATAATTCCATACTTTATGGCCACTCCTGTGGCAGGCCAGGTCTCCCTAACAGCTGAACAGGCAGGCCTCCATGACAACTGTTTCAGCACTCACTGAGTGACTAAGTTAAATATTAAAAGCTGATAGAGCCAGTGCCCTTGTACAAAGGCTGGGATGTAACAAAAGCCCACCAAGAGTTTTGCCTCAGCCTTTCCTGGGCCTTGAAGCATGACAAGACAGCAAAGGATTTCTTAACAGAACCCTTTTAGGATTAAACAAGATTTTGGGGGGGTCTGAAGGAACCCCCCAGACCTCCACAAACAAGTTTTATTAGTGTCTAAAGAAAACTCCCCAAACCTCCACAATTTAGTGGGAGACAAGGACAGACTAATCATCCCTGGTTCCTGGACCCATCTAGATAAAGTAAACTTACCCAAGTTCCAGAGGAAGGTCTTCAGGACTCAGACCTTAGATATAGATTAGAAGGAGTTTATCACTTATGTCCTCTGATGAATGCATACTTACTCATAGACATATAGTTTAGAAGGTATGTACGCTGGAAAGCTTTGTAATTCTGAATTGGTCTGGCGATGTTTTCCCAGCCTTTTCCCTATACCCAGTTACAGAAATAAACTCTTCTTTCCCAGTGTGTCTGCATCTCGTTACTGGGCCATGAGAATAAGCACCCCGACTCTGTTCAGTCCGGGAACACTCCAGTAGAAGTCCTTTCCTGTTCAACTAGGAATTCAGCTAGTATAGGGGACTTGGTTGGTGGGTTTATTACACACTCACCCACTAAGGGTTCTAAGTTCCTGATTACCATGCCCTTACCAGGATGTGACTGCTGTACCTGTCCATTTACATTTACAACTCAGCATGGGAATATTCAGAGACACTCCAGTTGATTATTTGAATTCCAAATATATTCCTTCCTGGCCCTCCCTTACTACCTCATGGTGATCAGTGCCAATAACCCCTGCCAGAATAGTGATTCCTTTTGTTGCCCACTGGTCCACTGGTGCTCACAAGTGACCCATGCTCTGACTCCTGGTGGAAGAATTCCCCTTTCAGAAACAAGGACTACTAGACTTACTGAGCCTAAAATGCTGAAATAAGAAGTAAAATTGTGAGTAATGGTGTTAGTGCCATTACTACTTTCATTCCTTATTCTCAGAACCAACAAATTCTACTTCTTGAGACACAATACCATATAATGATCATTGGTTTAAGATATATGCCATGTATTGAAGGATATAGTATACAATTCCCACAATGTGTCATTCTAATTGGCATTTTATTTGTACTTTTAGAAAGCTCTTCCATCACTCTATGACATTTGGTAAGTTCTGGATAGGTGTGGTAAGTAGTAGAACTGGTATGTAGAAGAACCAATATGTGGTAATACCATAATCCTATGGTCAGAATGCACTACCATGAGTATTTACTAAAAAGTGAATTGAAGGCTGGGCGCGGTGGCTCAAGTCTGTAATCCCAGGACTTTGGGAGGCCGAGACGGGCGGATCATGAGGTCAGGAGATCGAGACCATCCTGGCTAACACGGTGAAACCCCGTCTCCACTAAAAAATACAAAAAACTAGCCAGGCGAGGTGGTGGGCACCTGTAGTCCCAGCTACTCGGGAGGCTGAGGCAGGAGAATGGCGTAAACCCGGGAGGCGGAGCTTGCAGTGAGCTGAGATCCGGCACTGTACTCCAGCCTGGGTGACAGAGCGAGACTCTGTCTCAAAAAAAAACCAAAAAAACAAAAAAAGTGAATTGAAATGTTTTGCTAGATGCCAACTTAGATTATAAAGTAATATACCTGGAATATAAGTCGATTCTATTCAATGTGAATTAATGTCTTTTCTAGAATTTAAGATTATAATGTAATTAACCCACATCAAGTATCTAGTAGGTCTCCTTGAAGAATTGTAGTATATTATGGACTTAGCATTGGTCTCCATTGTTGGTAGGTCAGGCATTCAGCAGCAGAAATAGCTAGATAAGCTTAAGTCAGAAGAAAAGGTGCAAGTGAAGAAATCTCATGTTGGCATAGCTGCTATCTCAAATACAGTGTATACATCATTCATAAGCCTATGAATGAGCTGAGGTGGCTGAGGTCAGAGAAGAACTGGCATTTACTCACAAAATCACCCTATCCATTCATTTTATTATTGCCTCTTTGGAGTGAATATCCTGTAATTGGCATTTATATGTGATTTTAAAATATCCTCATACTTTTTTCCCCAGCTCCCACAAGTACATTACACATGCCTTTTCCCCAGATCTTCCTGTATTGATCTGCCAATCTTGCTCATTCCAGGACTCTGGCCAACCTGATAAGACATTTTCAATCCTCATAAGTATAGGTAAATCTTTACTTTGTTTACTTTTCTCTGCACACAAAAAGGATGACCAGAAGCACTGCTCAAAACTCTATCCATGGGAGGATGTCACCTCTCTTACTTCTTTCATGTGTACTCCAAAAAGGTGCTGGAGTATGGTAGTTGAATAATGCTACAATTTTCAACTTGCTCCTACATGACAGGTCAACCAATTGGTGCACTAAGCTTGAGCTTTTTTTTTTTTCTTTTTTTTTTGCCTCCATCAACTAGTCATAAGAAACCCCATTAAGAGCATGGATGAGTCGTACCAAAGAAACAGGTATCAGTTCAAGAGAGGTAAGTGCTATGAAAGACTTTGTCACCATTTATTCAGCTAACCTGTGCCCTCAGACATTTTTGGACCTAGTCACAGATGTACCACTTCCATTTTACTATGAGATTATGCTGGATCTGCCTGCCTTAGTGGATCTAAGAGTAATTTGCTCATGATTCAATCTTCTGGTCACACAGTTATTTGATGTTCAAATGGCTAGACAGGTTATTTTTACTAAAACCCAATATAACGGTGAGAGATACTACTCTGTTGTACTTTGTCTAGAGCAAAGGATCTGCATTAGAACTTTCCTATTAGGGCTCAAAATGGTAACTTTCTCTACTGTAGATATGTGTTCTGTCACGGGCTCTTTCAGGTCATATATCCAAAGAAGCCAGCTGCTTAATCACATCTTGGACCTGCTGAGAGCTTTTTCTTGCCCTAGGACCTATTCAAAGCTAGCTTTATCAGAATTCCTGGTTTTAGAATATGATCCTCCCCAAAACCAAAAAAGCACATTAATCATTGTACATTTTTTCCTTTATGTTAGAAAATCCAAGTTGCAATAGCTTGTCTGTTAATTGGGGGTTGTCTGAGACTGCCCCATACCTCTGATTTCCTAAAACCTTTATCAATTTAGTCCTGGTCTAACCCCAGAACTTTTTATGTTCTACTGTTCTACTTTTCCTCTTGAACTTCATTTTGAACTGTTCAGTGCTACCTAATCCTTCAGATTTCAGTAAAATCAGCATTTTTTTAAGCAACCAACTTTTGACTAATCTTCCCCCTATTACAGAAGAAAGAGGTCATAGAAATGAAAAATGAGCGCTGTACAGGATCTCAGAAAAGCATGCACTTTTCTTTACAGCACTTGTTATACTTGCAAACTTATATTTCTCTTTGTGGATAACGTTTCTTTGACCTACTATATTATATTTTTATTTTAAGCTTTTTTTTCTTAATTGTTCAAATATACTTCAGATAATGGTTGGAGAGGAGGTATTATACAAACTTTGGGGAGAGGAAGAGTAAATAATTTTTGTTATACTAGTGTTTTTATAATTTCATATTACAATAAATATCTTTTGTCTTCACAAAGGCTCTTGACTCTAGATAGTTTTACCCTGGGCCAGTATGTTTAATGACAACAGAATTATTATTTTTTTAAAAAGTAATGCGAAAATTATGATTAAAGTTTTAAAAATCCGGATCTGTTATAGATAAACTATAGTAAAATGAAAAGGAAATTAAATTGCCTCAGGCAAAATTCTGGCAAACTACCTGACAGTTAAGCTCTTGATAACTGAGAGAATGGAAATTGGATTTCCTTTAAGCATTACCCAGGAGGAAAGGGCTCAGGAACAAAGCTGTCTGTAGGGGTTATGTTGCCATCATGTGGTCATAAGGAAGGAAACATTTTAAATAAAAACAGACATCTAGTATAGAAAACTATATGGCATCAGTTTCAAAGATGCCATTTAAATGGAATATAAAACCTCATTTTTTAAATTAAGAAAACACTTCTCTGAAAATGTTATTAATTCATTTTATCCAAAACTTGGCGCTCTGTTCTGGGACTTTTAGTATGGCCCTTTAACTTCTTGTTTCCTTGTCAGGAGGCAAAAATAACATTTTAAAAAAACAATTAAAATTATGATGCATGACAACTTTAATAAAGGGCAAATATTAGTAAAGCAAATAAAAGAGGAAGACAGAAATCATATTAAAAGAGAAAAATTAAAGTCTACCTCAGGCTATTTCCCCATAAAGCAAATGAAGCTTAAGCTTAGGGGCTCTTGGATTCCTGTTCTTAATTTTGTATTGGCAATTTTGATTCTTTTTCTTAAGAATGGTGTATTACTTGTTTTCACGCTGCACCCAAGTCACCTCTTGAATGCATTGCTGCTTAGAAATTTCTTCCACCAGAAACCCTAAATCATCTCTCTCAAGTTCCAAGTTCCACAAATCTCTAGGGTAGTGGCAAAATACCACCAGTCTCCTTGCTAAAGTATAACAAGAGTCACCTTCACTCCAGTTCCCAGCAAGTTCCTCATCTCTATCTGAGACCACCTCAGCTTGGACTTCATTGTCCATATCATTATCAGCATTTTGGTCAAAGCCATTCAACAAATCTCTAAGGAGTTCCAAACTTTCCCACATTTTTCTGTCTTCTTCGGAGCCCGTCAAACTGTTCCAACCTTGGCCTGTTATCCAGTTCCAAAGTTGCTTCCATATTTCGGGTATCTCTTCAGCAGCACCCCACTCTACTGGTATCAATTTACTGTATCAGTCCATTTTCACACTGCTGATAAAGACATAACTGAGACTGGTATATTTAGAAAAGAAAGAAGTTTAATGGCCTTACAGTTCCACATGGATGGGGAAGACTCACAATCACGGACAACGGAGGAGCAAGTCATGTCTTACATAGATGGCAGCAGGCAAAGAAAGAGCTTGTGTAGGGAAACTCCCATTTATAAAACCATCAGATCTCATGAGACTTATTTACTATCATGAGAACAGCACGGGAAAGACCCACCCCCATGATTCAACTACCTCCCACCGGGTTCTTCCCATGACACGTCTGAATTGTGGGAGCTACAATTCAAGATGAGATTTGGGTGATGACACAGTCAGACCATAGCAGATGGCCTCCCAAACTCTAATAGGCTTTATTTTTTAAAAAAACTAAATGTGACCTGTTTCTTTATTATTGTTATCCTCTTTAAATGATAAATTGTACACATACGAGACCCTGCTTCAGATGTTGGCGTCAGAGAAAAACACAGTTCTTCAATTCAAGAAATCCATAGTTAACTGGGCTTTACAGTGCTTGACATTTAGATATTATAATTAACCTTTTTAAAAAGCTATATTACTCTTCAGAAACTCAGAACTCAGATGAAAATAAAAGGGGTTTCATAGAATATTGTGTGGAAAGGATTAGGAAATGTGATCGTTTGTAAACTTTGCCATAACCTCTATAACCTCCTTTACAAAATTCCCTATAAGGGTAGTAAAAAAAACTTGCTACATTTTGCAAAAATAAGAAATGACAGCCTGAGTCACAAAGTTCATGCAGAAGTAGACTGACTAACTTTTTTTTTTTTTTTTTAACCAGGCTAGAGAAGCCATATAGAAAGATAATTTAGCTGTATGTGTAATTTTAAGTCCTTAGAAATTTCAAATTCATGTAACAAGTTAAAGAAAAATATTCTGCCCTTTTAAAATTATGGCTTATCCAACAAACCTCCTAATGTTGAAATCATAAATATCCAAGCTTCTTCCATTTGATGGCCTTCTATAAGCTCCTAGCATTTTAATAGTTGAGTATATTTTTCTGTCCCCATATGCTTTCCTATGGGAAGGTTAATGCTTGCTCAAACTTCTGAAGATGTAGGTCATGGAATTTATTAATTAATTCTTGTTGCAAATCCCTGCTCTCAGATCTCAATTCTCGGCTTCTCTTACTATGTTTCCTCTTGTGACTTCTGAACTCTTCCATAGCAATTTATTCCCTAAGATGAATGCATTTACTTTCTCTTTTATGTAAGCATCATACTCTCATATGAAATTATTTTACTAACCATTTGGGGCAAAAGGACAAGGGGATATAAAAAAATACAGAACAGAAACATCTTAATAATATATGTCAGCATTCTTAAAATCCCTCACATGGCCCCAGAGTCATTAATTTCTGTTTTGTTTTGTTTTGTTTTGTTTTGTTTTGAGATGGAGTCTTGCTCTGTCGCCCAGGCTGGAGTACAGTGACATGATCTTGGCTTACTGCAGCCTCTGCCTCCCGGGTTCAAGTGATTCTCCTGCCTCAGCCTCTTGAGTAGCTGGGATTACAGGTATGCACCATGATGCCCAGCTAATTTTTCTATTATTAGTAGAGATGGGCTTTCATTATGTTGCACAGGCTGATCTCAAACTCCTGACCTCAGGTAATCCACTTGCCTTGGCCTCCCAAAATGTTAGGTTGACAGGTGTTAACCACCACATCTGGCCCCAGCACAGTTAATTTCTCGCTGCCCCTCTTTCCCCTATTAGACCAATCTGCTACTGCATTGATGGGGGTGTATTTTCCCTATCTTGACATTTTTCCAAATTCTTCTTTATCCAGAGTCCTTGCTGTCCCCCCATACAAATTTTTTTATTCATCAGCTATTTGATAGTTATCAAAATTCCTTTTTATGTAATAAAAATTTAATTATTTTAGTTCAAATTCTTCCTCTGAATTATACCCAAAGACTTGGCCTTCCCTTTGCCTTAACCTCATCAGAAAATCCTTGAAACATCTTCAAAGACTCCCAGGGTATTGTGGAGTCCAGTTTCAAAACCAAAGATTGAAAGATTTTCTGCATTGTGACATAAATAAAACATGTTTATTTTTATACATTGCAACCAACACTGTTCATTCTTTTAAGGCAATTCCCATATTATCTCTATTATTATCTTAATTCCTAGTAAATCCATGAGTAGCTATTAAATCATATTGCAATTTTACTTAAACATTATTTGAGTTAAACTGAATCTGCTCATAATACTCAGGATTAGTAATCAGTAAGTTATGGTTGACTTAATCTGCTTTTTTTATTGGAGTGATAGTTACACAAGTGTACAATTTTTTAATGTTTGTCAGACGGGAAAATTAAAATGCGAATATTTTATTTTCTCTCAATATTATTTTACTTCAATAAAGTTCATTTAAAAACAAAATAATTAAAATATGAGAAATGGATAAGACATTAGTAAACAGGTTGCAGAATTAAAAACTACAAAAAATATTTCTAAGAATTAAAATATAATATTATTTAATGTAAGAAATCATTTGCAAAACAAACCCCCAAAAGTATGGTAGTTCGAACAACAGACATTTATAACATAACAATACAATGCCAGGTCAGTTGAGGGATGGCACTTGATATGTGATGGAGGTGTCATGTGTCCATACCATTATTTAGAGAAATGCTTAGGGATGCATTGTTTCTTCAGCATTCTGTTTCCAAAGTTGCCCTGGGAAGTGCCATACATGGGAGAGTCTTCTAGGCCACACCTGTAATGCTGTTTACAAGACACATTTAAAAGAAATGCACAGAGAGGAAAGTCAAAAGTCACAGAACAAAAGTGTGTGTGTGTGTGTGTTTGTGTGTGTGTTTGGCATGATTTTGAAACAAAACAATGATCATTTAGCTATTTTAACATCATACAATAAAGAAAAGCAAAAGCCAGACAAGCAAAACAAACACCAAAACAAAAGAAAAACTAGTAAAACACAAAAAATATAAGAAAAACAAATTAGGGACGTTAAGGATACTAATGGGTGCTACACATATTAGTTAGGAATTGTGTTTGATGAGGAGGAAACCAACAAGAAAGTGGCTCAAACATATAAGATGCCTAATTCTTCTCAATGGAAACCTCAGAAGAGGTAAGAAGTGCGGAGATGACGCAGCACCATAAAGCCATCTGGGCTCCAGGCTCCTACTATTTTCTATTCAGTCATCCTTATTTTGGTCACTTACTGGTTCCTGGATAGCTGCTCTACCCCGGTCTTATGTCCCCATTCTGGGCATAAGAAGACAAAGAAGAAAAGGTACATCTGAAAAGAATCTGCTCCCCCCCTTTTTTTTGAAATATCTCAGGTGGCTCACCAAACATCGGCTTTTAAAACATTAGCCAGAAAAGTGTCACACAGACACTACTATCTTCAAAGTGTTGCTGGGAATTAAAGATCTTGGGGAGCATTTTTCTGATCCATCTAAAATTCAGGGTTATTCAGTTTTATATTTCTTGTTTAGCTAATTTCTACAAATTGTTTTTCTGGGAAATTGCCATGTTAGTCAGTTTTCAAACTTAGTGGCACAAAAATTCATATTATTTTACTGCTTTTCAAATGTCTGTTGTGGTAGAATTATTTCTCTTTCTTCATTCCTAATTTTGGTTATTTGTGTCTTCTCTTTTGTTTTTCCTTTGGATGATCTTGCCAGTAGTTTACCTATTTTAATTGTCTTTTTAAATAATTGATGCTAGAAATAAATATATTCTTCATACTTGGCAATTCAACATAAGAAAAATATTAAAAATTAAAGGCACATTTGCTGCCTCCCTTCCCCAACTTCAACTTATTATTAACTTAGTACTAATTATAATTTTAATGATGAATATGTTACAGTGGGTAGCTAGTCAGTCGTGGACAGGGCAGGAGAGGGCTCCCGTTTCCACCAGGAATCTCAGGCAACCATCAGGTGATGGTCAGGCAGTTGTTACACTGTTTCTCTAAATTAATAATTGGTCACAGCCAACACCAGGGAAAGGCAGTCTCCCAATCAATAGAAACACCTGAAACTGGTGATCAGCAGCTTCCCAATAAGATCTTAGGAGTTGAGAGTGGGCTAACGCATGCTCACTAAGAGGCAAAATGGCGGATGACCTTTCTCTAGGAACACTGTACTAGTAAGGGAAAAACTCAAAAGAGCACGTGTACAACTCTAGTAAACACACCGCGCATGCGGTTTCTCCCAAGCACTTGCAGGCTGCTGCCCCCCAAGGGAACGATCAGGAGAGAAGGGGTGCAAGACCCTGGAAATATGCTGACATATAAAATCCTAAGTCCAAGTTCAAACGGTGCGCTATGCACATGATCTCTCACGTCACCCGCTTGGCCCTCTTCCAAGTGTACTTTATTTCCTTTCATTCCTGTTCTAAAGCTTTTTAATTAACTTACTCCTTCTCTCAAGCTTGCCTGGGTCTCTCCTGCCTTATGCCCTTCAGTCAAATTCTTTCTTATGAGGAAGCAGGAATTGAGCTTGCTGTAGATACATATGGATTTGCTACTGCTAACATGCATACTATTGGTAACTGCTAATACATTAGTGCTTAATATTCACTGTGAAATTTTAAGTAAAAGGTAAGTATATCATTCATAAAGATTTTTAAAAGTGAGGCTCAATAGCTATTGTGAAAAATATGTAAATTTTTAGCACTCTATATAAGCTATTCTCCTCCAGCTGCTTATTTTTTCCTTATTGTTAATGTGTACACGCACACACACACACACACACACACACATATATATATATATATATATTTTGAGATGGAGTCTTGCTCTGTTGCCCAGGCTGGAGTGCAGTGGTGCGATCTCAGCTCACTACAAGCTCCGCCTCCCAGGTTCATGCCATTGTCCTGCCTCAGCCTCCCGAATAGCTGGGACTACAGGCACCCACCACCTCGCCTGGCTAATTTTTTATATTTTTAGTAGAGACGGGGTTTCACCATGTTAGCCAGGGTGGTCTCCATCTCCTGACCTCGTGATCTGCCCTCCTCGGCCTCCCAAAGTGCTGGGATTATATAGGAGCTGGACTGTTAAAGCAATCAGAGGATGAAAGTTAAAGAATCATAAAGCAAGGCCTTGGGTTTGTTACTGTAGTAGGAACATTGGGAGAAAAATGACAACATGCATTGGTTTTGAGTTGTAAAGCTATTAAGTACAACCGATGTTATGTCTGGATGTTCCTTTTCCTTAAAAAACATTAATGAATTGAATCCTAAAGTCCATTTCCAAATGCATTTCAAATACATGTTATTTACTTTCAGTGGTTGGAGTTGTAACACAAATTCATTCAATTTTGCTGAGTTTCATAATAAAGTATGTTATCTGTTCCATAAACCTTAGAAAATAGATCTGATTACCCAAGAACAGCATTAACTAGATAAAAATTGTGTGTGTGTGTGTGTGTGTGTGTGAGAGAGAGAGAGAGATTTGTGAAGTGTGTCA
This sequence comes from Mandrillus leucophaeus, assembly GCF_000951045.1. Taxonomy (NCBI): domain Eukaryota; kingdom Metazoa; phylum Chordata; class Mammalia; order Primates; family Cercopithecidae; genus Mandrillus; species Mandrillus leucophaeus. The sequence continues at coordinate 1,264,625 of NW_012106408.1, forward strand.
TAATACATTGCCCTGTTTTTCTGCCTCTTCTGATTTCAGAAATCGTGGTTTATAATAAAAAGCTGAGATACAAGGAGAGAGGATGGATGGATGGATGGATAGTTAGATTGAAAGAAAGAAAGAGAAAGAGAGAAAGAAGGAGAGAAGGAGAGAAGGAGAGAAAGAGAGAGAGAAAGAGAGAGAAAGAGAGAGAGAAAGAAAGAAAGGAAGAAAGACACATCAAGTCTTGTAGAATGCAGAAACTACAAAATGATATTCAGATATAGAAAGAAAATTATATTTATAGCAGCTGCATTCATAATGGCACCAAAACAGCTGTATTCATAATGGCCCCGAAACAGCTGTATTCATAATGGCCCCAAGCTGAAAATAACTCCAAATCCATAATACAAGTGCATAATACAAAGTGACACATTTCTCTAGGCAGAAAATGTTGTTAAATTTCTATGCTGCTCTCTACCAAGTCCATGGCCAAAACCAACCAACCAACCAAACAAAACCATGCAGAAACCTTCCCCCCTTGTTTTAGTGCTCAGAGCATCTAAGAAGGAGTGTAGTGAAAAGCACTGGGTTATCCACAGAGACATCCAATTTTTTTTTTCCATTTCATTCTTCCACAAATGAGGCTTTAGGTCTTATCTTAAGAGTGGAGTGATGCCTCCCGTGGCAACACTCTACAGTACTTAAAAAAAAACTACCACTTGAATTGAACATAATAGGTTTAACACCTCAGACTCTCTGGGTGTGTGAGTTAGTGGGAAAGAATCTTTGCTTTTCTAAGTAAGAGTTATCTCTTGTTGGCCTATAGAAATCTTATAGATAATAGAAAGTGTCAACAGAAATGTCACTTAAAGCCAGAGCTCTTAAGATGCGAACCATTCTGTAAATGGTTTCAGACACTTGGTTATGACCTGTTATGCATCGGTGCTATCGACAAATGCCCTCTCTTTATAAAAGTGTTCTAACCAACCCATTTTCTTCCTGTAGGTACTCCCTATTTTACTTTCAATTTGTAATGCCATTCTCAGATGATCTACATTAAACTGAGCCAGATAATAACTGCTCACCTGGAACAAATGCTACTATAAGTTTTCCTTTAATGGTTCTCTCTGATTTCCTTATAGTAGCAAGCTCAGAAGTTTCTATGAAATTCTTAAAGAGAATCCAATGATAAAATAGGCTTGAAAAATGATCTGTTAGCTAGCTCTCTCTTTAATATAACATACTAAAATATCTGAGTAGTACAAGAAGTGGAGCAAGATATGGTTAAATACATTATTCCAAACTTATTTAACTAAAGATTCTCCCCTTCACTGAACATCCCAAATTAAAGATATTAACATCATATAGTACTGATTTTTGTGTAACCATGCTATGAAAAATAATTTTATACTGCTGTGAAAATTTGTTTTATACATACATTGAAGAGGCTCTAACTTGGTTTTAGAAATTACTTTTGATTTTTTTATCTACTTTGATACTATACTGTGGTAAAAGGTTAATGGAAATTAAAAACACACTGCATGATGGTTCTGTTCATTGTGTACATTCATTGAAGATGTAAAAACAAGGATCAGGACAAAACTCTGTAGAGTAACATGTGAATGGTGCCATTTGGAATTGAGAAACATGGCACCCACATAATGACAAAATTAAAAAGCAGAAAGTAGCTAAAACACCACAATTGATCTATCATTTACCAGAATGGCTCAGTTCTTTGTCTAGTATGTTCTTTCTGCATGCAGTATGAGTGTTGTAAAGTAAGTATGCAAGACGAATAATTGTTATAGTTTAATTTGTAATATGTTGAGAAAAAATGCTTAAGATTGGATTACTTGGAGTTACTGGTGGGAATGCAAAATAGTACAGCCACTCTGAGAAAGAGTTTGATAGTTTCTTAAAAATTAAAAAAAAAAATTATCATTAGATTTAGCAATCTCACTCCTATGTATTAACCCTGGAGAAAGAAAACTGTATTTACACAAAATACATACGTTTATATCAACTGTACTCATAATGGCCCCAAACTAAAAATAACCCCTAAATTCTTCAACTGATGAATGAATAAACCACTATTACATCCATACAGTGGACTACAATTCATCAGAAAAAAATAATTATTGATACATGCAATAATTTGGATGGCTTTTGAATGCATTATGCTACATGAAAGTAACCGATGTCAGTATGTTATGATAATTGTGAGAAATTAGAATTGGGAGATAGATTTGATGAAAATTAAATAGTGTAAAGAAATTCTAGGAGAAGAGGAATCTGTTATCCTGGTCTCAATTTTTTTTTTTTTTTTTTTTTTTTAAGACAATATCACTCTGTTGCCCAGGCTGGAATGCAGTGGTACAATCTCAGCTCACTGCAGCCTCTGTTTCCCGGGTTTAAGTGATTCTTATGTCTCAGCCTCTTCAGTAGCTCAGGCTACAAATGGGAGCCACCAGGCCTGGCTAATTTTTTGTACTTTTAGTAGAGATGGGTTTTCACCATGTTGTCCAGGCTGGCCTCGAATTCCTGTGCCCAGGCAATCTGCCTGCCTCGGCCTCCCAAAATGCTAGGATTACAGGCATGATTAAAGCCCTCGTGCTCTTAAAGAAGAATTACCCAAACTAATTAGCCAGCCCACCAAACAGACAAAACACAATAACAAAAAACACCAACATTTAATTGAGATGTTGAAAATAAAGGATGAAATAAAAATAATCTTGGCAAATACAAACCAAAACAAAGCAGGGGAGTGTATTGTGTCAGGCAAAATAGACATGAAAGAGATGGCATTATTATGGAAAAGGTAAAAGTTTAATTCACCAGAAAGATTTAATGATTTCATGTAATATAAAACCAATAGAATAATTTTGATATCTAGAGAGCATATTCAACAGAACTAAGCAGAACAATTGACAAAATCACATTATTTTAGGAAATGTCACATACTTCTCACAATTATTAACATTTCCAAAAGAAAGTTTAGAAAAAAATAGAAGAGATGTATATGCACAATTTAAAAAGCTAACTTAATCAACTTGGACCCATCGGTTGGAGATGGCCCATATGATCTAAATGCGCATACAGAACACATACAAATGAACCAGGTGAAAGTGGGTCTCAAATTTTAAATAATAAATTTTCAGACCATGCTTCTGATCACAACACACTGAAGTTAGAATTAAATTACAAAATAATGAATAAATTTATTCCAATGTAGTTTAAATTTAGCAAAACTCTTTCATTCTAAATAGCCCAAAGTAAAAAATATAATATATATATAAAATGTGTATATATAGATAAATATAAAAGTGTGTGTGTATATATATGCATATATATGTATTTTATATATATACACACACACACACATATAATGTAATAGGAATTTTAAAATGTTAGAACATGATAACGGAAATGCTAAACAGAAAAACCTGTGAGATATAGGTTAAGTGCCATTTTTCAGAGAAATTTTGAACCCTTAAATTATCTTTTAAAAATGTATTTTTTGATATTTAGAGAGATCTTTATTTTAATTCTAGTGATTATCTTTAGCTATAATCCTATATTTTTGTAATAACTTTATTCCAGTTCTCTTCCTTTGTACAATACCTATTTTTCTTTATAATAGGCAATAATATAAGTATCTACTACTTTCTCCACTTCCACCTAATTTTAGCCCATTGTATTATTTTTCTTTATATTTTTCTATTGTTAAATATGTTTATGCTCATGCTAAATGATACTTCAGCTTTAAATACTAACCTCTGTCTTCAACTTATTACATATGAAGCAATTATTATGCTTATTTTATTTTCTGCCTTATCTCTCATTCTTCTCTTGGCTTCAATTTTTGTATCATTCCTATATTATTCCTAGAATCTGGATAAATATATTCAATGATCACTACCATTCCTTTGTAAAAATTTCCCAAGTTATCCATTGTTTTGAAAAATCTTCTCTTCTCCCCACTGCTAGCAAACCACTGCCCCCAAAACTGGAGAGACGTGGATACAGCCAGTCACAGTTTAATAGAGCAAAAGCCCATGTGCAGCAACCTCTGGTGGAACCAGTTCCAAAGGCTCATGTCTAAGAAAAATAGAATACAACAAAAAGAACGACTTGTCTCAGGGAAGCAGTCTTTAGGGAAACTAACAGACAACAGGGAAGACATAAACAACCAAAGGAAATTTTAGTTTCTGAAACGTACAACTTCAGGAAAGAATAAAAACAGCTTAACTCCTAGCCATATAAACACAAAGCCTCCCACTAAAGGCCTTTTTTTTTAAACCTCAGTTCCTTTTATCTAGTGCATCATGTCTGTCTTTCAACAAGAAATTACAAAGTGAACTAAAAGAGGAAGAAAATAGTTTGATGAGACAGAACAAGCATCAGAAGCAAACTCAGATGTTGGAATTATGAGATTGAGAATTTAAAACAACCACAATATGCTAAGTGCTCTACTAGAAAAAGTTGGTGACATGCAAAGACCGATGGGTAATGTAAGCAGAGAGATGGAAGCTCTAAAAATGAAAAGGCAATGGCAGAAATGAAAAACACTAACACAAATGAATAATTCTCATCAACAATTCTCATCAATTCTCTCAATTCTCATCAACTCATCAATCATCTTTAAGTGATGTCAATAGAAATCTCAAACTAAAAGGCAAAGAGAAAAAATAAATAAATAAAACAGAATATCTATGAACTGTGGGAGAATTACAAAAGGTGTGACATATGTGTAATGAGAATACCAGAAAAGAAAAAGCAAGAGAATCAATGTTTGAAGCAGTAATGACTGAGAATATTCCAAAGTTAATGATAGACACCAAAACACAGATCCAAGGAGCTCAAAGAACACCAAACAGGACAAATACTAAAAAAATCTATACCTAAGAATATCACATGCAAACTGCAGAAAAGGCAAGACAAGGACAACACTCTTAAAGAAACCAGAGGAAAACAAAACCCAAACCGAATAAAACATTACTGATTGGGGAGCAAGTATAAAAATTATCTTGAACCTACTTTTAGAAATCATGTAATCAAAAAGAGAGTGGAATGATGTCTTTCAAGTGTTGAAAGAGTTTGCCCTCCAGTTTTCTCAGAACAGGCTCCTGTGAATAATATTCCTTGAGCTCTTTTCTGTTCAAAACTGTGTACAGTGTTTATATGTAACAGATAAGTTGGCTGAATATAACACCCTTGACTCATAATTTTTTTCTCTTAAATAGAGAAAATAGCCTGTAAGTATTACTCTTCAGTTTTTTTTTTTTTTTTTTTTTGAGACTGAGTCTCACTCTGTAGCCCAGGCTGGAGTGCAGTGGTGCAATCTCAGCTCCCTGCAACCTGTGCTTCCTGGATTCAAGCACTCCTCAGTCTTTTTATATTGATAGTTGATTGGGAGAAGTTTAATGCTTACCTGATTTATTGTCTTTTGTATGTGATTTGTTCTTTTCACTTGGGTATTCAACGATTCTTTCCTTAACTCTAAAGTCCAATTTTACTGGACTGTATTTCAGTGTTACGAATTTTAGTATTCCCAGGGACATGGTGTGCCTTTTCACCTTACAGATAGAAACTTTCTTTTATTTCTGGAAAATTTCTGGATTATACGTTTAAATATTTTTTCAGTTTTAATTATTTGATATTCTCCATTATTTTGTGTTTTCTTCTTCCTTATATTATGTCATCATCATCACTGACCATCTTTTACCAGACTCACTGTTTTCTGATTTGATGAATTTCTTCATAGCTATGATTATTTCATTAAAGAATTGACAAATTTAGGTTGCAAAGCTATGTTTCAATCTTGAACTGCTTTGTAATTACCTTTGTAAAAACTCGGCTGTTAGAATATGCTTCATGTTTTATTTTTCCTAAAAGTATCTTTGTTGGTAGAATTTTAAGAAAATATACATAGGAAAGTGTTAAGCTTGGTCACAATACAAGTAACTAATTTTATTATTTGTTCCTGGAATGCTGATCTAATTTATAGCACTGCTAAGCTGATTCCTGTGGAAATGTAAGCTTTAACCACCAAGACGACACCTTACTTTTCTGTAATGCAGAAAAATAAGTGTCCTTAAACATCTTAGCACTATATATCATACTAAAAATAGATTAAATTTATGATCTGCTCTTTCACAGTCACCTTAAGGAAGAAAAGTCTTCTTTCATCCTCAGGCTGGAATCTGTAGACAAGTAAATTGAGATTCTAATCAGATTATGTTATATGTTGGTATATGTGTATTTTTTCAAGAAGTGGATTTATGATTTTCTTTATGTTCACAGAGGAATCCAAGAATGACAATGGCAATAAAAAGATGTGGTCCATTTGCATTGAGGAAGGAGGACTAAAATAAGATCTAAGGAAATTTACAGCTTGTGCACTTTACTAGTGATATGGTTAGGTCACTTGCTACCTCTGCGAAATCAATGATTTCTAAGGCCTTTTGTAGTCTGAAAATTCTATAATTCTAAAGCCAGAAGCCTTTCTTGAATGCTGTCTCCTCCAACAAATTTTGAACAGCAATTCATAGCTATTCCTTTCTTATTATACTTATCACATGGTGCAATAATCCAATTTTGCTAAAGTCAGAATTGTGGCCATCTGAGTGTAAAGCTATAAAATATTCTTTGTCTTAGACCTAAAGGACACTGAAGATCGAGAGTGCACAGATTCCAACCCTTGATGCCCCTGTGTTTTATGATATTTAGATTGAGCTTTCAAGGCCAGAGTTAAAAGAGGAACACTGAATTTAGAAGGAAAGCTGCTGTAGACAGCATTATAAAGTCCACACTTAAAATGATTGGTCATTCTTCTCTGGTTTTTTTTGTGTTCAGGTTAGAAGTGAAGGTAGTGAGAAATTACTCAAAGAAGATTTCCAGGAGCCATGCAGCTTTTAATACCACCATTTATTAAAGAAAAAAACCATTTGGTATAAGAGAGCTGAACCTATAAAAGGCATAGTATTCTAAAGACGACAATATAACATAAATTGAAGAAATGAAAAAGAAGACTTGGCTGAGTGTGCTGGCTCATGCCTGTAATCCCTGCACGTTGGGAGCCTAAGGTGGGAGGATTGCTTGAGCCCAGGAGTTCGAGACCAGCCTAGGCAACATAGTGAGATCCTGTCTCTAATTAAAAAATGAGAGAGAGAGAAAGAAAGACTACTCTACAGAGTTATGAGGGTCAAATTGAATTCCTTTCAACCCCACCAATAGGTCACTTTCTTTAGCACATGAGAATTAAAATAAATTAGACTTGAAGACCCTTTTTCTTTTACAAATAAGAATTTTCTGTTTAATATATTGTGATTGCTTATAAGATTTTGAAAGACAAAAAAGTTTTCAGGAGTAAAGTAGATAAATAAATTAGTAAATAAATAATAAGTTTTAAATTTTAACTGTACAATAAAATAAAGTTAAAAAGACCCTAGGACACTTTTCTGTTAATGTACATGGGACCTGCGGATAGAAAAGTTTGACTTAGTCGGGGGAAGCCAGAATACTACTTTCATTTTCCAATATGATAAAAATAACAGTATTCTTAAAAGATGCCCTTTTAACCTTCAAATAACTTCCTCTACAGATGAACAGATAATATAAAGTATACCGACTTGTTAAATGCATTTGGCTAGAGGGCTAATTGCTGTTATGCTATGCTCGATTGCTTTTACCAGTTGAATCATATGCTTACTAAGAGCTAGTCATACTTGTCCCAAGACCTATTACTTTATTGTAATTGCCACTGTAATTATGTAACTTAATTAAATGTTGCATAAACAAATGAATGCCTATATAAAGAGAGAGAGTTGTTTCTATGAATGCTTTGGAAATATTTGGTAATAGCGAGTTGCTAAAAATATTGCTGCTCATTTAAGATGAATAAGGCAATCCTAAAAGATTGAAAAATTTATAAAACCTATAAATTTCTGAATTAGACCCTTTCTTGCTTCACTTTTAAGAAAATAAAAATAAAACTGGATGCATTTAGCATGAGACTGACACAGACCTCACACTCATAGAAAATGCCTTCTCCCTAAATTGACTAAATGTACATTATATACTTTAATAAAAATAAAATGCTTAGGAGGCCAGGTGTAGCAGCTCACATCTGCAATCCCAGTGCCAAGGGAGGCTGAGGGGGGAGAATTATTTGGAGCCAGGAGGTTGAGATAGACCTGGACAACATAGTGACACCCCATTTCTGAAATAAATAAATAAATAGCCAAGCATGGTGCTCCACATCTGTAGTTTCAGCTACTCAGGAAGCTGAGGTGGAAGGTTTGCTAAAGCCCAAGAGTTCAAGGCTGCAGTTAACCATGATTGGGCCACCACACTCCAGGCTGGGTAACAGAGAAAGACCCCAACTCAAAAATAAAAAAGTTAAATATTTAAGAGATGTATATATTCTTACTGATAGGGACAGAGGGCAGAGAAATTCTGGTCAGAAAGGGCCAGGTCCCTGGTAAAAACCCCACCCTCTTGCCAAAAAGCCTGAAACTGTGGTCCTAAGTGGGAACTTATATCTGTTTTCCTGCTTGAATGTTGCCTTTTCCTAAACCAACCATGCCCCGCCCCACCCCATCCTGTGCCTATAACGACCCCAGACTCAATCAAAAGACAGGAGAAGCAGCTGGACACTGGGAACTACAGCTGGACATGAGAGAAAAGTGGCTTGACTTCAGAGGGAAAGATTTACTGTGTAACTTCAAAGAATCCAGCCAGGGATGACTGAACTTCAGGGGAAGATTACCTACCTCCTACCCCATCCCCTTTTCAGCTCCCCTTCCTGCTGAGAGCCACTTACACCAGCAATAAAATCCCCCACATTTGCCATCCTTCAACTTATTCACATGACCTCATTTGAATAGAACTCAGGAGCCACGAGTGTAGATACAAAAGCCTGTCACACTGGCCCTTTGCCCTTGTAGTGAAGGGCAGCCACCCCGTGTGACGAGGCAAAGGGCTCACTGAACTGTTAACACTTAAGCCATCCGTGGACAGCAGAACTAAAAGAGCACTGTAATATGCCCTCTGGTGTTTCGGGGCTTGCAGGCACCTCCTACCTGGACGCTGCTGTGGGGCCCGCAGGGAGTTTTCTCCTGCTGGTGCCAAAGTGGTCAGCAGGTCCAGAACACATGCATTCCACTTCCTGCTTTATTCACTCACGTGTTCCCTCCTGCAAGGAATTGAGAGCAGTGAGCTGAGTAAATAAGGAACCCATGTTGCAAGTCCTCCAAAGGGGTCAGGGAAATGTCCTACCTCATTTCTACTGTGTTACTTCAAATAACAATTTCAAATAACCAGTCAATTATTTTATCCTAAGTGTCAGATAAGATGGCTTCTACTCTGCAAGCCAGAGAGAACTGTTAAGTAGGAATTTCTTGGCATTAAATAGGATAAATAAAAGGAAATTTTAGGTTTAAAAACATTACAAAAGGTAACTCTTACAATATGACATTATTGCTAAGGGATGTGGTGCAGTTTGTATTAATATAACCTTAGAATATATAGCAAGCAGAGACTTGGAAATCAGAATGTATGAAAGTTTAGAACTTTTATTTCTAGTAATAATTTTGCAACACTCAGAGTATACAGAAGAATGGAGATTGGGGAGTGTCTTACTTTATGCATGTGATTGTTACCTTCTCTAGTGGAAAGGGGGTAGAATGACTGCTGTTTGTGCCTGCCCAGGGCCCTTTTCCCAGCTGTTTATCACTCAGTACTGAAAGTGATGTCAGCTTCCCTCTTCTCGAAGGAATTAATCTCAGCCAAGTGGAAGCCATATAGTTCTGCAAGCTATCTTCAGTCTTGCTGCGGGTCATAGACAATTATTAGCTGACAGTACAGTAGGAAAAGTCAGGCTGCGTGTATTGGCATGAATGAAAAGAGAATGCCTTGGAGTAGGTATTTTGGCTGTTGGATCAAGGTGGGAACGAGACAGTGCAAAATCTTTCATTATGAGGAGTTAACCTTTTGGACAAAGCTTCAGGAATTGATTCTAAAATGCTGTGGAGATGGCTTTTGAATGAAATGGCCTGTAGGAAATAAAGGAGAGATACCAGACTGCTGTAGGAAAGCTGTAGAAGAAGAAATCTAAAGGCTCAAGGAAGGGTCTGTTTGAATGAGTCTTCAAGACAAAGATGGAAAATACATTATCTGTTCATGTTCTTCAAAGGAACTTGTAAGAGGCTTCAACTTTGAATGTGTTCATTACTCAGACAAATGAATTGGCAGAGGGTGGAAGCCTTAGGGCTCAAATCATTAGCTATGAAGCCAAAACACAGAAGAAATCTTTAGGAATCTAGGTTAACAAATAAAAACAAACAAACAAAACTGAGCCTATATTTTAGTAGTCACCATGGAAAACTGAAGTAGATAGGATGATTCAGCCAATTAATGCCAGCCAATCTCTGTCTGGGGCCACAGTACTGCTTAAAAGGGTTCATAAATAGGGAGATATGGAGGCAGGGACAGATGCCATGCATATGCCCAACAACATGAGCTCTGTCTTACCAGGGTTGATTCTTGTACTACTACTGCTGAATGTCCAATACACCAGAAACAGAGAGCAACACTGATGCCCCCAAATTGTATCATACACAAGGAGACCAACCAGTTAGTTGTTTGCAAGTTGATTATATCAGATCTATTCTACTCCGGAAAGTTTATGCTGACCAAGTGTGAAACATATTCTGCATATGAATTTGCCTCCTTGCTCAGTTTCTTACCCAGCACCAGTGTCTAAGTGTTCCCAATATCTAACCTACGAAGAAGAGATCCTATAAAACAATGTTGTGAACCATGAGAACACCTTAAAACAAGGTGACCCATGAGATCTACTGGTTCTAATATAAACCACACCATCTAGAAGTTGCCAACTTCTTGAAAACACAGTGGAGGCACCAGCCTGCAGATAACAAGCCTTGATAATGGTACGTCAACCTTCAGAATGCAGATGAAATTAATTAAGATAATGTTATACTGGAGTAGGGTGGGTCCTTATTCAAATATTACTAATCTAAGAAGAGAGATACACAGGGAGAAGACCTGCATGTGAAGACAGAGGCAGAAATTGTAGTAAAACATCTACATGTAGCAAGGAATCTACACTACCTTACAATGAATTTGCCACATTTTAAAAAATAGCCATTTTATCTCCCCAATGCTATGTATTGATCTTGTGAAAATATAGGTCCAAAATTTCTGTGTAATAAGTTACCACAAACTTACTAGCTTCAAACAATATAGTTTTTGTGGTCAAAACTCTGAGCATAGCATAGCTTTTCTCTGCTTAAAGCCTCACAAGACTTCGATCGAGATATTGGCTGGGTTACATCTTCATCTGGAAGTTTGACTGGGGAAGAATCTGTTTCAAAGCTTTCTGCATTATGGTATAGGGATGCCATAAAAATACCACAAACTGGGTAGCTTGAAACAACAGAAACGTATTTTTTGTTGTTGTTTTTTTTT
>NW_012106408.1:1278456-1294163 GCF_000951045.1 Mandrillus leucophaeus
AATAATAAGAACTATTTATGGCAAACCCATAGCCAATATCATACTGAATGGGCAAAAACTGGAAGCATTCCCTTTGAAAACTGACACAAGACAGGGATGCCCTCTCTCACCACTCCTATTCAACATAGTGTTGAAAGTTCTCGCTAGGGCAATCAGGCAAGAGAAAGAAATAAAGTGTATTCAGTTAGGAAAAGAAGTCAAATTGTCCCTGTTCGCAGATGACATGATTGTATATTTAGAAAACCCCATCATCTCAGCCCAGAAATGTATTGTTTAATAAGCTCTTAAAACTGTAAGTCTAAGATGAAGATATCAGCAGAGCTATATTTCCTCTATAGCAGAAAATCTTTCTTGATCTCTTCTAATGTCTGATGGTTGTTGACAATTTTGGCATTTCTTGGCTTATAGATGCATTACTTCAATTTCTGCCTCTGTTATCACATGTCTGTCTTTTCCCTTTGTGTGTCTTTTTTTACAAGGACATTAGTCACATTGGATTCAGAGCCCACTCTATTCTAGTAGGTAATTATCTTAACTAATTACATCTGCAATGACCTATTTCCAAATAACATCACAGTCTGAGGTACAGGGAGTTAAGACTTCAAATATATTTTCCGAGGGACACAATTCAACTCATAACACTCACTCAAGTTGTTGTCAGGATTTATTTCCTTATGGTTGTAGGACTCAGGTTCCAGTTTCTTGCTGGCTAGCAGTTAGAGGCTGCCTTTAGCTTTTAGAAGTCTTCCAGAATTCCTAGAGGCTGCTCACACTTTCTTGCTATTTGGGCATTTCCAAAAGTGGCTGTTTACTGCATCAAGACATCAAGAATGTCTCCTTAATGTAATCATGGAAATGACATCTGTACTGGGTTTAATATCACTCCTCCAAATTCATGTCCAGTTAGAACCTCAGAATATGAATTTATTTGGAAATAGGTGCTGTGCAGATGCAATTAATTAAGATAAGACCATAATGTATAAGGGAAGGGAGTCCTAAATCCAATTACTTGTGTCCTTATAAGAAGACCATGTGAATTTACAGAGACACCGAGAAAAGGCGGCCGTGTTAATGAGGAGGAAGAGAATGAGAAGTGATGTAGCTACAAGACGAGAAATGTGAAAGATTAACAGCAACTACCAGAAGCTGAAAGAGGCAAACAGAGATTCTTTTCTGTAGGTTTCAGAGGGAGCATGGCCCTGCTAACATCCTGATTTCAGACTTCTAGCCTTCATAATTGTGAAACAATAAATTTCTGTTGTTCTAAGCCACGCAGTTTGTGATAATTTGTTGCATAAGCCCTAGGAAATAAAAACAAATTTCATCACTTTGCTATGTTTTATTGGTTAGGAGCAAGTCACAGGTCCCATTTATACCCAAGGAGAGGAGATTACACAAAGACATGTAATAGGTAGGAATCAGAGGGGGCCACTTTAAAGACTATTCTTCATACAAGAGGCAAAAGCAACAATAGTTCCATCAACCACAGGTCTCTGTAATCCATTTGGAGAACTTGTGCTTCATTCTCATAGTTTTAGATTCAGTGGGTCCAGAGGCCCCAATTCTCAGAGCAGAGATACTTCTACCCGGGGACATAATAAGAGTCTTACTGAACTTAACGCTTTTGCTTCTGCCTGATCACTTTGGACTTCTCATGCCAGTAGAAAAGTAAGCCAAAAAAAGATTCTCATACTGGCATGACGTTAGACCTAGTCATCAGTAGGAGACAGAGCTACTACCAAATAATGACAATAAATAGAAATACTTTCAGTATTAAAATGATCTATTAAGATGTCAAGGACAAACTGTAAATAGGTCAGTTCAGCAACCACAGCCTGATAAGAATGTGAAAACCAGGGCCTCCTGGTGAGTTATGAAGGTCTGGGTTCACCCAACAAAAAGTTGCATAGATCAGCAAAAGTACTAGCCAAAGCAGAAGGGAATCCAGAATGTACCATGGAAGAGGGAGATGTTGAATATCGGATATGCTCTCAGGACCAACTAAAATATAAAAAACTATAGTAAAACCTACTAACTCGCCTCTTAAAGATTTCCCTAAGAACTGATGATCAGAATCCTGGAGAAGCTGTGTCTAGATGGACTGAACTCAATGAGAGAAGCATGTAGATGAAGCGTGGACTATAGTGGATGCAACTGGTGCTCAACTAGTTACCTAGTACCAGTTAGTGTACACATCCTCTGGGTGATGTGAGGTTTGGGGGATAGTAATTAACAGGTGCCCCCTTCTCCAGAGCATTGCCCTTGGTTAAATAGGAGTCACCTTCACCAGTTGTATATGCCCTTTTTAACTCTCTATTCTCTCAAAATATGATTATGAGATTATAATCTCAAGAGTTGTTTCAGAGCTTCCCTATCGAATCTGACTATGGCTAGTCTGCCACTGAGACCATTTTATTTCTTGACTTTTTTTTTTAAACTTGAATTTGCGTTCCTAACTCCCTCTCTCTTGAGACCAACTTCTTAGCGAATTATTTGAATGAGAATTCTCATCTGAGGCTTTGCACATTAGGAACTTCTGTAAAACATAAGCCCCTAGTTTTTATTCTCTTAGGGTGCCCTGAGTAGCCTTTCCATTTGTACTGTTGGATCTTTATTTGTTCTTTCATTTTGAAATATATAACACAACGATCCCTCCTTCTCTGGATTTCTAGATTGCTTCCTCCACCAAGAATGAACAAAAACATGACCTTGAAGAATCAGCTGCTGTAGACATCTATTAAAAAAAAGCCCAAATTACTGATCTCTTAGTGGACAATCCTCTGAAACTTACCTGTATGAATGAGAGATTTTGCCTTATTTGACAGTAATTCTCATCTTGCATAGCACATATCCTCTCGTGGAGACTGAACTCTTTCACAGCTCAGGAGCCGGGGCACCACTGAAGTTAAAGTTGTTCAAACTCAGTTTACTGGGCTCCTCAGGAGAATGGATTGGTACAAACTGTAAGCTGTTGTGAGTTGTAAATGGCCTGCCTTTGTTTTCTCGCATTTAGACGTGGTATGTCTTAGCATTTCTGGAACCCATTTGGAGTGTGGCTAAATTATTGTTACAACATGCTTGTGATAGTAGTAAGCAAATAGTTAACAAGAAGCTGATACTGGTGCTGGATATGTATTGGATCTACTTCAATAATATTTTCAAGGCCACATCCACACAAAAGTATTCAGTATTCATTCAGCCACCCTCAAAACCTTCTCTGGAAATTCTAGGCTAACCACAATCAATTCTTAAACTTTTATCTTTGTATTCAAGCCACAGAAAGCCACAGAGGCTAAACCATAGTATGTCTTTCAGGAAATATTGGTGAGACAGACTGATAATCACCAAAAAATTTCAAGTGTCTTGGTATGTCCACACAAATTGATAAGGATCTTCCTTTATCTGAATCAGCACCTTTGAACAATTCATATGGAAGGAAACTTGAGGGTAGGGCGCAGGTAGCATGAGCTCACAGAGATATGAGATGTGACACTAAACTCAGTAATCAGCAAGATCCACCTGTCACCAGGTGAGGGCTGTGAGCCCTTTTGAAGATTGCTCTAAGCATTCCTTATATTTCCCAACACAAATGAGTTATGATCTAGGAATGTGCACTGAGAGATTACATGAGTGTGCACATATGATTAAGAAGAGCTGGGCAGTCTTTGCCTGGAATCTAAACCGAGTCCTTCCTCTTGGTGGGTTTCTGGAGTCCCATTGATTTGTCTGCACTCACTCACTAGAACACAAACTTGGTGCTAGTCACCTCTCCTGTCAATCTATTTGGTCTCAAACATTTTCTGTCTTCTCAGCTTCTCTTCCACTCAAGTGGAATTAATTGCATTTGGTGAGAACATTAAGAAGACATTTTGTTCCTGATTTTGATTTACAGATCCTGGCAGCTAATACTTCTTCACAAACACTGCTATGAACTACACTGGTTTTCCTGATAAATTTCCATATTCCCTTCTGCATTGCGCACACTTTTGTTAAACTCCATTACTTAACTGAAAATCTTAAAGCCCACTACCAGAATGGACGATGAAGAACTTGACACAGGCATCTTCAGCACATTCCATTCTTTCGAAGACTTGCTCTAAAACCAGTAAACAATCATGCACTAAAATTGAAACACTCAACTTCCAACTCACACACTTTATTAAGGGAAATGTCCTGGAAACCCTTTAGGACCTATGTTTTCTTTCTCAATTTTTATAATTCAATAATTTGCCTAATATAGTTTTCATGGTTTAAAATTATCATCCCCAGGGTTCTGCCTCTCCTCAGAAACATAAAAATACTTTAGCTTTTAGTGTCTGGGATAACAAACAACACAGGAGTTGGAATGAATTTACAGACAGGATATTTCAAGTGATCTGCTTTGTGTTAGAAAGGGTAGCCTTCTAACCTCATTTGCTTAGACACACTCAGGAATATCACTTTTGTTTTTCCCAGAAGTAATTTTTCTTTCTTTAAGAATGTTTTAACAATCCTTGCCAAACAACTTGAACTTCCAAAACACCCTGCACAGGTGACATCTCATGTGGGGGCTTTGGAAGGAAACCAACAAAGTAAACTTCCAGTATAACATAATTCTGATACTCTCGTTAAAGTATTTATCTCAAATGTTGTTCTCACAAAATAGGTCTAGCTGTGAAATCATTACTATGCATACTGTGCAATTCTTTACTTGACAGCATTTTCTAACTAAATTATAATTTGTGCTAAGTACATTTTTTTTCTCATTGGCACCATTCTGTTAACCATTTAGATGGTATGGTGAAGTATTATTTCTTTTAGAATAATGAATATTTTGATTAGATATAGACAAAAACTATATTCAAACGTTTTGGATAGTAGCATCCACTTTTCTGTCCCATGTGATTCTATTAATATCATTTTTGCCCCTATTAAGGAAAAGAGAGAATAAAAGTTCATAATCATACGATCAAGTTAGCCAGAGAAACTGAAATAACAGATTGTTACTTTGCTTTTGTGTCTACAAAGGGGTAGAAATATGGTAGCGGTTTTTTAATTATTATGTCATTAAATTCTATCCGAAATGTATATGGTTTCAGTTTTAAATGCTTGGAGCACCTCCATGGCCACCCACTAACAATCAGTAGTCACTTCCACTATAGATTGTCTTCTACAGCGCCTCATCCTTTTAACCACTTTCCTTCTTCCTGATAGGTTTTATACTTGGTTTGGGTGTTAATTAGTCATTTAGTCATTTCTATCTTTCTTTTGTTGGATAGTGGTCAAAGTGTGTGTGTGTGTGTGTGTGTGTGTGTGTGTGTGTATGTGTGTGGGTGTATGTGTGTGTTGGGGGAAGCTGGGATGACAGTGAGGGAGATAATTACATAGTGTGGTGGAGCAGGGGAGACAGAGAAAGCCTCAAGGGGTTCTGTCTTAAGGATCTATATGTAAAAGACATTCAGACATTCAGACCTTTTACACTGGCAAGATTAAATCCTGCATGAACATTTAGTATATAGATTTCTGCTAAAACAACTTTCCCACACTGTGTTGCAATATGAAAAGTCATTATTTTTACCCTAGCCTCATGGGTAAGTCTGTCACAAACAGTGATGACATACTTTTGCTTATTCAATCTGTTTCTTGTCTTTGGTTTCCAAGAGATTGATTACCTTGAGAATGCTAGGACAGATTTGTTGTTCATAGAAAAGACTATAAACTATGAATAAGTGTAAGTATATTTTAGTATTATATTCTAATATATATCAAAAATTTTCAGATACATTTATTTAATAGAATGGTAATTCTATGCTCCTTAGCAATTCATTATTAATTTATTTTTATTTTACAACATCCTGATCAAAACAATGTGTTAAGTTAGGGAGTTGTCTAGAATTGTCTTAAAAGAATAGGAGAGGAATATTTTAAAACCAGGAAGGAATCAAGAATCACAATGAGCATTTGGCACTGCCAAGGAAAGAGATGGAGAATGGAGTGACATGATGAATGCCCTTGGCAACCCCTAGGCTCAAGGGCACAAATAACCCTTGAGTGGGGATTGCAGCAAATGAGAGAAGAAAATTTACCCAAGGAGAAATGAATGAAAATTAAGAAAATAGCTCTTCTTTTGCAACTCTGCTTAAGGCTTTTTTTCTGCAGGGTGAATTATAGTGCCTAAATTTAAAAAATGAACATCGTATTTATGTTTAATTTATTTTTTCTTATCTTGCCTACCATGGTAAATGTTAGTGGCCTATATTAGAAAATAAGTTACTTGAGACTAGAGAGTTGATCTATTTTGATCTTTGCTATTTTCTCTGCACCTATAATAGTGCTTTACACTTAGATATTATTCAGTAAATGTGAGTATAATTTGCATAATATCATATTATCTATAAATACATTTAACTGGCAGGGCAAAAACTTTAATACTTAGCAAAAGCCTACAAAAGACCAAAAGAAAGTAAGAATGGTAACTTCATTAGACCAGGATGCCCTGGATGCATTAGGGGTATTAGGATGTATTAGGGATATCAGATCTCTATGAGGATCTGAACTGCAGATCTGATGAAGGTATCAGCATTGATCCATATGTTAAATAATAGAAAACACTAACTTATTCCTCATTGTAGGAAAAATTAAATACGAATAGAAGTTCTAACGTTTTCCATACCCTAGTCAATGTTTTTGTATTCAACTTACCATTGTTCTAACATGCACATATATTTTTCTTAGCATGTTTATATCAGTGCATATTTTATTATTTTATTTTAAATTAACTTTTAAAAAGCAAGTAGTTCTTACACACTAAGATTTCTATAGATTTGAAATTCTATAGATTTTCAAAATGTAAATCTCAGAAAATAACTTTTATTTATTTATTTATTTATTTATTTATTTGAGATGGGGTCTGTATATGTTGCCTGCGCTGATCTCAAAATCTTGGGCTGAAAACATCCTACTACCTCAATCAGCCTCCAAAGTACCTGGAATTACAGGTGCAAACCACCACACCCAACTCCACAGAAAATAACTTTAGAAATGTGCATAGAAATTAATCTTGTGAGGCTTCATGCAGATTTGATTCTGTGTTTACAACAGGAAACTTCTTATATTATGACTGAAGAAATTATAAAATTAATCCTAGGGGGTGGCCAAGAAACTGAACTGTACAACATTTGAAAATAATGGTCTAAAATATATTTTATTTTCAGTAAAGAAAATTCTTTAAGAAAGTAAAATATTTAAACTGGCATGTATAAGGAAAATGGATGTGCTACAATCAGGAGTAGGTTGAGGCAGACATCTGGTCCAACATGACTCAGTGAGTTTGGAGTGCAGGTGCACAACACTACTTATTGGGTAACCATTCCTGTGAGCTAGTGCTTGTCTCTGAGCCACTATTATCTGTAAGGAGTATAACTACTCTGCCACCTCCATCATGTAGGAGGAGGGAAAGAGAGTAAAGCTGCTGACACTGTGAGCGCATGCATGCATAAGAGAGCCAGCCGCCTTGCAGGCAGACAGAGAGAGAGCTGGCCATCCTGCAGGTGGACAAAGAAAGTCGGCCACCATGCAGGTGGACACAGAGAGAGAGCTGACTGCCTTGCAGGTAGACGGTGGGGAGCAAAGAAATGGCGTGTGTGTCAGGGAGTGCAGCTGCAGGCATGGAGGTGGCAGGAGTCACGGAGCCAGCTGCTGAGAGGGGCTGCAGCCAGAGCGGGCAGCCAAGACAGACTGATGGAGAGATAGAGCATAATAAAGCCATATTTCACCTGCCTACGGGCCCCACGTGTTCTTTTAGCTACCCGCTCACCACCTGGCCACCTACTCCCCTCAGACCTCAGCTTGGGCCGGACCCTGACCCTTGGCATGACAGCATGTAATTTATTTTGCCTTTTTTTTTTTTTTTTGATGTTTTCTACTGCTCCAATTGGTAAGGATTTGTAGAGCTTTGTAGTAAGCCCATGTAAGTTGGCTTATGATTATTATATAAATGTACATTTAAAATCAGGTCTATTATTTAAGGCATTATAATTTAGAGCAAATTTCTTAACCTTTCTAAGCCCTGATTTCCTATTCTATAAAACAGAAATACAAAAAAAAAAAAGTTATTAACACCAACTATGAACTGAGATAACACAAATAAATTATCTAGTGCAGTGCCTAACTCTGACTCCCTTGTCTTCTTGTTGATTCTGAAGGTCTGTTTGCCTTATGACCTATTCCTTGTCCTTTCCCTGATTTGCTCTGTGTGAAAAGATGCTGACTCCTGCAGGTTGTGTTTCTCAGGCTCCTGTAGCAGCTGGCTTTCAGCTGGGGCTGGTCAATGGCAGGAGGCACTAGTAGAAGATTGGAAGGTGGAAAGAAGTATCTCAGCTTGTGTATCTGGCAGCTGCTAGCTCACCCAGTGGTTTCGGTGCCCATGGATAGGTTTTTGTGTTTCCAGCTTCTGCTGTGTGACTCCAGCTCCCGGATTCTGGTAAAATTCACTTCCTATGACCTCAAGGGTCCCTCTGACCAGAGCGTGGATGAAGCTAGTTCTAGTTCTATAATTCTTCCTGCAGCTGATACTCAGAGCTGCCTTGCCACCTTCCACTCAGCATCTCTGTTCTTCCATCATCTACAGAACAAAATTCTTATGTTGAGGTCCCTGTATCTTAAAATCTCCAATGCTTTGTGTTTCTGAGTTAGACCTAGTATTAGTTTTCTACTGCTGTGTACCAAATTACTCAAAATTAACAGCTTAAAAGTACAGCCATTTATTATCTCACAGTTCTGTAGATCAAAATTCCATGAGGACTCAACTGGGTTCCCTGCTTAGGGTCTCACAAGCAACGATTGCGGTGCCAGCTAGGGCCGGAATCTTGACACTCTGGAAAAGAATCTACTGAATTTATTGAGGTTGAAGGCAGAATTCTGTTATTTGTAGCTATAGGTGTTTTCTTGCTGGCTGTCAGCTAAGGGCTGCTCTCAGTCCCTAAAGGTGGTGTGCTTCCCTCACCACATGGACTTTTTAACAATGGAGAGTATTCCTCACATGGAATCCTTCTCACCCTTTGAAAATCTCTGATGGCCTCTTCTGTCCACAGCTGGAGGAAATTATCCTCCTTCAAAGAGCTTATGTGTTTAAGTCAAACCCACTTGGATAATCTCCACTGATTAGTAACATCAATTACATCTGCAAAATCCCTTTTGCCTCCTAAGGTAATATAATCATGGGAGTAATGCTGGGGAAGAAGGTCATTGTAGATAGAATTCTGTCTTCCACAGGCCTTAAGTGATCCAACACTTCTGGCGCTAGCCAGGTTTGTGTCCTTGAGCTAATCATCTAACCATCAAAGACCTTAGATTCTTCATTTGTAAAACATTTATAAATAAGAGAGCTAGGCATACTGATTGCTAATGTTCTAGTTCTATCATTCTACAATTTTGTCATCTGAGACCTACATTACTTGGGCTAACAGGAAGAATGGTGGGGGGTTTTGCTATCTTCTCTTGTGCCCCTCCCCTTTCACTGGGGAGTATTTGGATTTCATTTGAAAAAACAGAAAATTGCGTTTTGCCAGAAACATTTCTTAAGTATAGTCACAATGAAAATACTTATATTTCATTGTATTAAACGTCAATATTCAGGAGTGAGTTGCTACTTTTAGTGGTGCCAGTTGTGTCGGAAGTTTTGACATGGGTCAGTAAGCCCCACGTCAGTGTTCAGAGTGATGCTCTGGTATGAGGTGAGCAGGATGGAGAATATAGAAAGGCTAATCCCAGAGGGTTAGAGGAGAACTCAACCTAGTAAGAGTCTCAGATGATATAACAGCCCTGGCATCTCAGACGTGTTACATAACATCTCTGAACTTCAGTTATATCCTCTGTAGAATGAAGAAATTCACTCGGGGACTTTTAGGGTTCTTCGGGTTTTAAAAATAGATAATCTTTCTCTATAATACAGCCTTGGCTGTAATAAAAACACAGTAACCATATGTACAATGAAATTGTAAGTTTGTTAAATTCTCAGGCAGAATGAACACTGAATACTTTAAACACTCATATAGAAAATTATTTTCATTAAAATATTTCAGTGTATAGTTTTTGGATGTTACAATTCATGACTGTAAACCACTCCCTTCCACCTCCATAGATCTATTCCTTCTGGATTAATATACATATATAGTACGCCCTTATAAAGGTGAAAAAAAAAAAAAGAAAAATATATACTAGCACACCAACATCTGGCAGTCACATAGTGCCCTCTTCTGGCTAAAGATCAAACCACAACTTTTCCCTGTGCTATGACATTATCTGTACATTTGCACGTTATTTTAAGTCTTTTCTACACATTTACTTTGTGCTATCTGTTTCAATAATTCTTAATGTTTAATTGTTATCAGTTTTAATAGTCAATGTCTTATCGATGCTGTACGCGTTCACCTGCTTAGCAACTTAGTTTAATAAACACAGGTAATCTACAAGTTTTTTCTTTTTTTTTTCTGCAAAAGTTTAGACTATGATCTAGTTGGGATATTTTTACTGACAAAATTAACCAGATTGCCACATTTACATTGAACTTTTAAAAATACAGTGATAAACATGTTCTAAAACAACACAGTGTATTTATAATTAATATTTCAGTTTCTGCCTCTACATATGTATGGGAGTTTACTAAATTATTTCCATTTCCCTCTAACTAGGATAAACCACACTGTGATATTATTTTCCCATTCTTGTTATTATAGTTTTTACCCAACTGTTTCCATGCTAAATTATATATTTGATCATAAAGAGATTTAGAAATGAAACATAAAGCCAAGAATAATAGTGAGTCTATTTGATTTTAACCAAATAACTGTGATTTGAGGAAGTAATTTAATGATTTTGCCTAATGTCTCCATTTACAACAGTGATTATCAACCCTTAGGGCCACATGAAGATCACCTGGGGATGTAGTGGGAAGAGTACATTTTCTCCAGTAGCAACACATGTGACATTCTCCAGACACATTGAGACCCTTTGATGGCCTTATACTTAGTGACTACACAATCTATCACCTAAATCAGGACACTTTTGAGTGTGAAAGAGTCATTATTAAATAATAATTATTACTAAGAATTACTTATGCCATGGTACTGGCCTAAATTGGGGCTACCGTAGGCAAAGCAGAAGTCGAATCAACATAATTATATTACAAAATGTATTCAGTAGAGTATGGAAAACTGAACAAATTCTGTTTTTACTTCTATTTTCAATGGCATTTCTCATCTTCTATTTACAATTTGCTGTTGTATGGCAAATAGAAATCATGTTAAACCTTTACTCATCTTAGAGCCAGATGACCTAGTTTCAAATCATGACAAATGACTTAGCTTTTTTGTGCTTCAGTTCCCTCAACTGTAAGATGGGAATATTATTAGTAATTAGCTTATAGGAGCGTTTCAAGTACTAGAGAGTTAATAATGACTGAGTAAATATGTCGGTTATGTTTAGAATAGTATCTGGAGCTTAGTAAACTCTAGTATTAATAATGAAATTATTAGTTTCTGAGAGTGAATACTAATATGTTTGAGGTTTTATAAAGAAACGATAATTGCAGAGGTTATATTTATTTCAGGAAAGTAACATGTAGTAGGCAGCTTCTCACACGGCTCCGACTTCCTCCTTGTGCTCAAACTGCAGTATGTTCTTTCTCCCCTTGAGTGCAGCCTAGACCTAGTGACTCATTTCGAATGAACAGAACAAACGGTGAAAGTGATGAGATGTCACCTCTGTGATGAGCTACAAAAAGACTGACTTCTATGTTGCTCTTCCTCCCTTATTTTTCTTTCTCTCTTGTATCCTTGCTCTGAGAGAAGCAAAATGCCATGTTGTGGACAGTTGTATGGAGAGGCCCACGTGGTAAGCAACTGATGATGTCTCTGGCCAAAAGTCAGCGAAGACCTGAGGCCTAGCAATAACCCTTTCCATTAGCAAACGGTAATTTAAAAATATTCAAAGAGTCAAAATGTATATAGTGGGAAAATGAGATTTCTTCAGTTTCCATACACACACACACACACACACACACACACACACACACACACACACACACACACACAATCTAGTCTATCTCTTCCTATAATGAAAATCATTAGAATTTCCAAATTAAAAAGTTTAAATTGTACTAGGAAACAAAAAGACATTTAATTATAAATCCAGCCTTGATAGAAATTCTAGTATGGAAATTAAACTGCCTTTGGGACTGAATGCATTTTAAGAATATAATCCTAACGGTTCATGTCAGTTTTACCACTTGGTGGCGCTACAGTGCCAGATAACCCTTAAAACCTGTTCTGTTTTTATGGACGCAAATTTTTTTTTTTTGAGAAATGTATATAAAATGCATAATTTTAATCATTATTTGGAAGTGTTTTCTCCACCCTTACCAAGCAATTTCTGTAACATGTCAAACAGAAACCTTTATATGTAAAGGTTTCTTGGGCTGTTAATGGAAGACAATTTGCTCATTTTTATTTTTCATATAGATGATTTGAGGAGGATATTCTTTGGAAAATACTTACATATTTGTAAGTAAATATGTTAGTAATTACTTATATGTTAGAAAAATATAATATATTAAAATTTGAAGAATAGTTGTCAGGTCTTCTAGATATTTATGTGTGGATATTATGAGAAGGAAAAGTGAACATTCCTGTAGAACAAGGTCAATGACAGAATTCCTGAGTCAAGCAGTGGTAGAGAAAGACTGATTTTTGCAAGGATGAAAGGACAGACAAAAGGTGGAAATGTTGGTCACAGGCAAACATAAATTCATCCTCTAATCCTTACAAACTATTAGAATGATTATATTTGGTAAACTCAGGTCTCCAATCCTTTATCTCAAAATTTGGGGGTCAACATGCATTAGAATTAAGAAATGTTGAGATTTTAAAAAAGGAATACTGCCTTCAGCAGTATTTATATCATATATAGCAGTACATAACATTCTCAGCAATGTTTGAGCTAGCACTCCTTGTTGTTGTTGAAGGTTAGATTCCACAAGAATCAGACTCTGAAACAGAGGTTCAGAGAAGATGTTTATTACAATGTACTCTTAGCTTCAGGTAAATTTATGGGAAGATGTTGATTTGCTACAGTCCTTTCACATTTTCCTGAACTGGGGTGAGGAAGATGAGCCTTCATACGCCACTGTGATGAGTCACTGGATACAGGCTGTTGCTGAATAAAAGAAGGCTTGTCCTGGCATCCTTCCCAGCAGCTGAGGGACTAAATCTTTCATTCCTCCTGTGTGACCCAGACCACTATCTTTGAGGTTTCTGAGCTTCAGGTCATCAAGCCCTTCTCAGGAAAAGGTTACCAAATTTGTCCATTGACCACCCAAAACTTAGCAAGAGGATACTAGGAGATGTACAAATGATTAGCAGAGCATGAAACATATTCCTCCTCGTGCTTTTGTGTCACTTTTCTCCTGGTGAAAAGAGTCGATTCCTACCAATATGCTAACTCCACTTCTTGCCTTCTATTCACTTGCAAGAAGAGCATAAAGTATCTAAGAGGCAACCATTAACTTATAGTTTAGCAGGGCTTTTCTTGTGTGTCCTGGTCAAAATGTTCTCTTGGAATAAGACAACTTAGAGTTGCAAGGAAAAGAGGCACAGAATCACTAAGTGAGTCATTAAGAGTGATAATAAAGGGGATTAATCCTGCTTCTACACTTTGGCTCCAAGACTCATGCATAATACTTATTGGGGACACAGAATCACAAATAAAAGCCTTTGAAACAAGTGGACACTCTGTCCTGGAGGAATGGTATGAACATCTCTGAACTGCCACTTCAGCTTTGCCTTCAACAGACCACTCCATTGTGTTGTCTGACCAGCAGCTTCCGAAGGGCACAGTACGTAATGT
The DNA here is from genome assembly GCF_000951045.1 of Mandrillus leucophaeus. Taxonomy (NCBI): domain Eukaryota; kingdom Metazoa; phylum Chordata; class Mammalia; order Primates; family Cercopithecidae; genus Mandrillus; species Mandrillus leucophaeus. The sequence continues at coordinate 1,292,338 of NW_012106408.1, forward strand.
GACCAGTGGATCATGTGTATTATACACCTCCCTTGCTATAAAGTGGGTTCTTCAGTCTGACATAATATTACATGGAATTTTGTGGCAATGGACCTTATATTTTACAGGTCCTAGCTGTTGCCTCTTGCTTAGTCTCCATCTCTGCCATCATTGACACTTCTTTCATGAGTTCCTTGTGCCAACACGAAGTGACTGATGGCAGAAGCTGGCTCATGTCAACTGGCCAGTCAGTTTTTTTTACCTTGATTGTCAGTGCCTCTTCCATGGCAGAAGGTCTCTAGTGTACTTTAACATGCAATATGAAGCCACATATCTCCACAGTGAGTGACCTAATGTCTCTACCTCACACCTCCTTGTTGAACCTGATCTTTCAACATTTCTCTTTCAGGCCTCTGATCAGCCAAGCCACTTACCATTGCTTATGATTTCGGATGTGTACTAAATTTGAGCTTAGATATGGCAGCGAGATGACTCTAATAAAACACTGGGGCAAGGACAGAAGCAGATTGGATACCAGAATCTCATGTTACAGCAGATAACTGTAACCAGTCAACTATGACCCTGGAGCAACAGAATGAATGAATTGCTCCAGGACGGAATGAATAACACAATCTTAGAAGGAAATTAGAGAAAAGACTGAGAAAATGCTCTTTACTTAGTGACCACTAGCTGACATCACAAATAATGGTTGAATAATGAAATAGAACAAAGCATAGGTTTCATTATTTCAAAATGCTTATCAAAGAGGTGGTAGGAAAAAAGCATTCCGAAGAACTCTTCAGTGTTCAGATATATAGGTTATTGTCACATTAAACTTAATTTATTTCAAATCCCATAAAACGAACTTTGAGAAAAGCAAATATTCAGCATGCAAACACTTCTACTTCTAGAACTTGTACATGTTTCTCAGCTTCAAACTTTGGGCTCATCTGTGACTCTTACATCCCTTTAAATCCTACATTGAACCAATTACTATAATTTTTCCCTTCAAAGGCAGCTGACATTCATACATTGTGCTTTGCTTTCTTCTCTGGCTTCTGATTGCAAATCCTTGTTTTATTTTTTGATTATTGGAATAATTTTCTAACTGAGCACTCCCTGTTTAAACAACCTGCCTACCACTGCTGGATAAGTTTTCCTTAAAATCTATTTTCAGTATCTCATTATTTGTTTAAAAATATAAACAATAGAAAGAAAAGATGTGTGTTAAGTATACTTAAGCAAGTTAAAAAAGAAAACCCTAACTGAGAAGGTATATTTGCAATATATTGAATGGATTGGTGTTTAAACTAGGTAGTACATGAGGGATGCTTGCAGTTCAGTAAGCAAGTGACTCTAAAGAAAAATGGAAGAAAATATTAAGTGTACAGTACAAAATCATTTTGAAATAAAATTAGTGTACATAAATACGATACAGAAACCCCCAAATGCTAATGGTGGTTTTTTCAAGGAGATGGAATAATGATTGATCTTTCTTTTCTAATGTAAAAATCTTTTAAAATATGGAATATTTTAGATAAAATGAGAACCCATTGCAAAGAAGCTAAAAACCTTGAAAAAAGATTAGACGAATGGCTAACTAGAATAACCAGTGTAGTGTAGAGAAGTCTTTAAATGACCTGATGGTGCTGAAAACCATGGCATGAGAACTAAGTGGTGAATGCACAAACTTCAGTAGCCAATTTGATCGACTGGAATAAGGGGTATTGGTAACTAAAGATCAAATGACTGAAATGAAGTGAGAAGAGAGGCTTAGAGAAAAAAGAGTAAAAAGAAACAAACAGAGCCTCCAAGAAACATGGGACTATGTGAAAAGACCAAATCTA
>NW_012106408.1:1296396-1299042 GCF_000951045.1 Mandrillus leucophaeus
AAAAAAAGAGAATTTTAGACCAATATCCCTGATGAACATTGATGCAAAAAACCTCAAAAAAATACTGGCAAACCAAATCCAGCAGCACATCAAAAAGCTTATCCACCATGATCAAGTGGGCTTCATCCCTAGGATGCAAGGCTGGTTCAACATATACAAATAAATAAATGTAATCCATCATATAAACAGAACCAAAGACAAAAATCACATGATTGTCTCAATAGATGCAGAAAAGACCTTTGACAAAATTCAACAGCCCTTCATGTTAAAAACTCTCAATAAATTAGGTATTGATGGGACATATATCAAAATAATAAGAGCTACTTATGACAAACCCACAGCCAATATCATACTGAATGGGCAAAAACTAGAAGCATTCCCTTTGAAAACTAGCACGAGACAGGGATGCCCTCTCTCACACCTCCTATCAATATAGCATTGCAAGTTCTGGCCTGGGCAATCAGGCAGGAGAAAAAAATAAAGGGTATTCAATTAGAAAAAGGGGAAGTCAAATTGTCCCTGTTTGCAGATGACATGATTATATATTTAGAAAATCCCATCGTCTCAGCCCAAAATCTTAAGCTGATAAGCAACTTCAGCAAAGTCTCAGGATACAAAATCAATGTGCAAAAATCACAAGCATTCTTACACACCAATAACAGATAGAGAGCCAAATCATGAGTGAACTCCCATTCACAAAAATAAATGTTATATCTATTTTAAAGAGAGTATCTGAGGATTGCAGACTGCATAAATCTCTAACATGGTAGTCTATGTACTGTCAGGTGCTCCATTTCTCCATTTCCCTTCCCTCCCTCACAAAACCCACATACTCTGGAGGCTCTAGCAGGGAAGACAGTTATTTCTGTACCGTGGCTGCACAACTCTTCAGTGTTTGGGTTCATGGCCTTTTTCAACATGCAGCTTCAGGGAAGACACACACAATGTCAACCAGGCAGACCAAATGCCACCTCAATCCAGACAGTAACAGGGTGACAGATTTCAGAGTTAGAGTCCCTTCATATTCAAATGAAGTAGTTATATTTAAGGATATTAAAATATATTAAAAGATTCATGTTTATGAACAAAAGCATAAAACATATGTGTTATATATAAAAGTATACTTAAGGGGAAAATGAAGCACCATGTTTTAAGTTGCAGTTAGCTTAGATTATCTGAGATAACAATTGACTTAGAGACATCTTCAGAGAGTGGTAGAAAAATTGCTTTCCTTCTCACTACCACCCCCCATCTTGCAGAAACAATGAGAAAAAATAGGGTAAAGAATTCTTAAGAACTTGAGAGCATCATACCAAAAAAATAAACAATGTATTTCTTAAAGGAATCCAATTTATCAACATTTTCAGAGTGAAATCACAGAATTTGAAAAAAGATGTCACTTTTTTAGTGCATACCATATGCTAGGTACCTTCTTATACATTAATTTCCTTGAAGTTACATATCCATTCCATAGAATATATATAGAAAAGAGTTTAGTCTAGCTAGTTGAGCAGAAATAATAAAGGAAATTAAATATCTCCTAGAATCTCTGAAGAAGCAGACTTGGATGCTGCACTGACAGAAATAGTACAGGAAGGAAAAACTCCAAACTAAGATTTACCCATAAAAATTATTCTGAGAAGTTACAAAGCATAAAAGAAAGCATTAAAAATGGTATTATAAGAAATTGCAAGTACATTAGAAAACATATTCAATATCTGCTTTCAACTTTTAAATGTTATCTTCAACCAAGTTCAGGTTCATTGTACGTAGTCAAAAGAAATATGTGTCCTTCACATGTACTGACATTGATTTTAGTTCTAACAATGTTTAAACAAATTCAACAAATTACAAGACACTCAGAAAAATGATCAGTTAAGTTATCAATTAACAGGGTAGAATAGGTTATTCAATCACAATTACTTGTTTTCTCTTTATCTTTGCCATGCTTTCTCATAGACAGGAAATAAACTCTCTGTCCCATTGATGTTGGTGTTGGGCTTAGCCACGTCATTTGATTTGTCCAGTGGAGTGTGAGTGAATGTAGCATACACCTGTTCAAACAGAAGCTGTAATTGACTTGTTTGGGTTGGCTCTGTCCCATCTGAACAGTTGTCCTCTGCCGTTAGAATATCATGTCTCAGATAATGACTCCCTCAGAAAAATTCCAGAAGTGAGAGAACTCATGGAGCTGGGTTAAATCCAGTGGGGGGTGTAGCCCTCAAGTTGTATTCACAATAAAAAGTGTGTATTGACAGAGCCATGGAAATTTTGGGTTTGTTTGTTGTCATGGCAAAAGTCAATTAATATACAGGGAAACACAATAGTTTAAAATGTGGTCAAATTTAGAAGTTACTGAATTAGGAAGCAGTGGCAATGGAAAATTCCTAAGATTAACTGTTCCCTTTTGAATTAATTTTCCTTTCATATACCATATTATTTCTCTTGACAAAAAAAAATTATTATTTCGAAGAGGGGCCTATTCTACAGGGACCTTGTTGTAGTAAAATAGAGTGTGTGGATATATATAGCCACATATCCATGTATATATAGATCTATCTATCTATCTATCTATCTATCTATCTATCTATCTATCTATCTATCGAATAGATTTGTCTATCTATCTACCTATCTATATATCACTTT
>NW_012106408.1:1299092-1303555 GCF_000951045.1 Mandrillus leucophaeus
TCCATTTCTCCATTTCCCTTCCCTCCCTCACAAAACCCACATACTCTGGAGGCTCTAGCAGGGAAGACAGTTATTTCTGTACCGTGGCTGCACAACTCTTCAGTGTTTGGGTTCATGGCCTTTTTCAACATGCAGCTTCAGGGAAGACACACACAATGTCAACCAGGCAGACCAAATGCCACCTCAATCCAGACAGTAACAGGGTGACAGATTTCAGAGTTAGAGTCCCTTCATATTCAAATGAAGTAGTTATATTTAAGGATATTAAAATATATTAAAAGATTCATGTTTATGAACAAAAGCATAAAACATATGTGTTATATATAAAAGTATACTTAAGGGGAAAATGAAGCACCATGTTTTAAGTTGCAGTTAGCTTAGATTATCTGAGATAACAATTGACTTAGAGACATCTTCAGAGAGTGGTAGAAAAATTGCTTTCCTTCTCACTACCACCCCCCATCTTGCAGAAACAATGAGAAAAAATAGGGTAAAGAATTCTTAAGAACTTGAGAGCATCATACCAAAAAAATAAACAATGTATTTCTTAAAGGAATCCAATTTATCAACATTTTCAGAGTGAAATCACAGAATTTGAAAAAAGATGTCACTTTTTTAGTGCATACCATATGCTAGGTACCTTCTTATACATTAATTTCCTTGAAGTTACATATCCATTCCATAGAATATATATAGAAAAGAGTTTAGTCTAGCTAGTTGAGCAGAAATAATAAAGGAAATTAAATATCTCCTAGAATCTCTGAAGAAGCAGACTTGGATGCTGCACTGACAGAAATAGTACAGGAAGGAAAAACTCCAAACTAAGATTTACCCATAAAAATTATTCTGAGAAGTTACAAAGCATAAAAGAAAGCATTAAAAATGGTATTATAAGAAATTGCAAGTACATTAGAAAACATATTCAATATCTGCTTTCAACTTTTAAATGTTATCTTCAACCAAGTTCAGGTTCATTGTACGTAGTCAAAAGAAATATGTGTCCTTCACATGTACTGACATTGATTTTAGTTCTAACAATGTTTAAACAAATTCAACAAATTACAAGACACTCAGAAAAATGATCAGTTAAGTTATCAATTAACAGGGTAGAATAGGTTATTCAATCACAATTACTTGTTTTCTCTTTATCTTTGCCATGCTTTCTCATAGACAGGAAATAAACTCTCTGTCCCATTGATGTTGGTGTTGGGCTTAGCCACGTCATTTGATTTGTCCAGTGGAGTGTGAGTGAATGTAGCATACACCTGTTCAAACAGAAGCTGTAATTGACTTGTTTGGGTTGGCTCTGTCCCATCTGAACAGTTGTCCTCTGCCGTTAGAATATCATGTCTCAGATAATGACTCCCTCAGAAAAATTCCAGAAGTGAGAGAACTCATGGAGCTGGGTTAAATCCAGTGGGGGGTGTAGCCCTCAAGTTGTATTCACAATAAAAAGTGTGTATTGACAGAGCCATGGAAATTTTGGGTTTGTTTGTTGTCATGGCAAAAGTCAATTAATATACAGGGAAACACAATAGTTTAAAATGTGGTCAAATTTAGAAGTTACTGAATTAGGAAGCAGTGGCAATGGAAAATTCCTAAGATTAACTGTTCCCTTTTGAATTAATTTTCCTTTCATATACCATATTATTTCTCTTGACAAAAAAAAATTATTATTTCGAAGAGGGGCCTATTCTACAGGGACCTTGTTGTAGTAAAATAGAGTGTGTGGATATATATAGCCACATATCCATGTATATATAGATCTATCTATCTATCTATCTATCTATCTATCTATCTATCTATCTATCTATCGAATAGATTTGTCTATCTATCTACCTATCTATATATCACTTTTTACATAATATATGAACATCTTCAGAGAATTTCCTGGCTCTGTGTTATAATAGTTCTTGTTAATCATAATCAGTTTTTGATATAAGAAAAATTGAATGTAGAATTCAGAAGTGATTAAAATTAGTATGAATTACTTCAAAACAATGCTAAAATTTCTGTGAACTAAAGTTAAGATTGCTGGGCATGTTCAAATAAGGCAAAGTTGTTTTCTGTTTGTTGTTTTTGTTCTCAGATAAGAAGGGTGTAGTTACTTTATATCTAAATCGTTACAAAGTCTTACTTATTGCTGATCCTCTCTCAGTTTGTTTAATTTTGACTAACCAAACCAAATTGTTGTTTTTCAGTAAAGACACATTAGCCTAAAAATCTGTCAATACTAGGATCAAGTGAGTGATTGACTGAGATCGACTGAATTGGTGAGAAAGAAAAACAAAACCCTAAAACTATAATACAGATTTATTTATTCCTGTCATGAACATGACTTCACAATTGCAAGTGCTGGGTTATAAACAAGTTTAAAATTTATTTAAAAAGCAAAGCCGTAAATGGTCTAGTTGAGGAGATAGTGGATGTATGTTCATAGGAAAATACAAAAACAAACAGACTAATGTTTTGTGAATGTATACACTCAGGATAAATTTTCCAGGGAAAACATTGTATACAGATCCAAAAAGTGCTTTACCTCAAAAAAGTGTGGACCAATAAGAAAATAATGTGCTCCGGACAAAGCCATTAGATTCAACAGGCAGCTCTGTTAATGATGAAGACTACTTTAGAAAATACATATAGAAAGCTTAATTAAAATAGTTCAAGAAATGTGAAAAAGCATATTTTTACAGGAGTAAAGTAATTACATAATAATATGTGATTATAAATTTGTTAACCTATTTGATAAAGTGAATATTAAAGGTCGATATTGTTAAAGTTAGTTAAAATGGAGACCATGCCTGAAAAAAATCCCTGAGCTGACAAATTCAATTAGACCTCATAAATTACCTTAACCTTGCTCGATTTGCAAACATAAGTGAAATAACTGAGCTGTTTCTTGTAAATTCCTATATTAACAAAAAACAGAACTTAATCTCAATCAATCAGAAATAGCCAATTAACATATTATAATTAGCAACTTTCTAAGCAAAGAAACCAAGTAAGGCAACTGTACAACTGTAATCAATGAAATGTGTCATTTTCTTTTACCTCAATGATAGTATTGTAAAAGCTTCCCTGTTGCATTTCCTTGATGGGGTTCTCAGATGACTTCTGGTTCGGAACTGCCCGGTTCATGAAGCATCGTTGGTTGCAATACATTTTTAAAAATTGTAATGTGTTTCAGTTTACCTTTTAAATAGTATTTACAATTATATATACACAATTAGATGTTAATATGGTAAAGTTAGTGAAAAAACTTCCTTCTAGACCTTTTCCTTGGGAAAATCAAAGATGGCTTTATGTTTTAGGTTAATTCAGTAGATTACATGGTACCTAACTCCATTCTGAACCATATTCCTTTAATAGTTACCAACTTCTATTAATTAATCCCTTACCTATTTTCCACCAAAGATTAGTTCACTCACTTAAAAATTAACAAGTCTAGAACATAATTTACAAGAGAAGATGTCTCCTAACTTCAGAAGCCTAAAGTTTGATAAAAGAATTCTTCTTTAATGATTTTAACATGCATGATTATTTTCCTTTTGATTAATAAAGAAAAAGCTAGAATTTAAGAGCCAAAGGGTAAGCTATCACATCAGACTCTGACCAATCCTATGCTAATTAGGAAATTGTAGAGCCAATTAAGCAAGCAATGATTAGACTACTGTCATTCATCAAAGGAAGCAGCTAAATTGGTTCTTTTGACTATCACATTTTAAACTGAACCTTCATTAAAACCACAAAGGAACATTTCTCTGAAAACAATTAAAAAAAAAAAGATTTAAAATCTAGATAATCTCTTTGGGGGATATTTTCTCAAAGAAAGTTTTAAAGTTCTGAATGTACAGCTTGCCTTTCACTAATAGGTAAAGACCCACAAATAAAAAGTACTTTCCCATTGACCAATGAGTAGATTAATATGAACCCATGTGGGTTATTCCTTCTGGAATAATGCCTAATAGGGCTGTCAAAGTTACACTGGTGTCTTAATCCATTTTATGCTGCTATAACAGAACACTTGAAGCTGGGTAATTTATAAAGAATAGAGGCCTGGCGCAATGGCTTACACCTGTAATCCCAGCACTTTGGGAGGCCACGGTGGGTGAATCACAAGGTCAAGAGTTCAAGACTAGCCAGGCCAAGATGGTGAAACCTCGTCTCTACTAAAAATACAAAAATTATCCAGGCATGGTGATGGATGCCTGTAATCCCAGCTACTCGGGAGGCTAAGGCATAGAATTGCTTGAACCCGGGAGGTGGAGGCTGCAGTGAGAGGAGATTGTGCCACTGCACTCCAGCCTGGGTGACAGAGCGAGACTCCATCTCGAAAAAAAAAAAACAGAAATTTATAATTTATATTTCTAAAGGCTGAAAAGTCCAAGGTCAAGGGGACTTCATCTGGCTAGGGCCTTCATCATCTCATGGTACAATGCAGAAGAGCAAGAAGGCATGGG
>NW_012106408.1:1303605-1304698 GCF_000951045.1 Mandrillus leucophaeus
CTCCAAGAAACATGGGACTATGTGAAAAGACCAAATCTACGTCTGACTGGTGTACCTGAAAGTGACAGGGAGAATGGAACCAAGTTGGAAAACACTCTGAAGGATATTATCCAGGAGAACTTCCCCAACCTAGCAAGGCAGACCAACATTCAAATTCAGGAAATACAGATAATGCCACAAAGATACTCCTCGAGAAGAGCAACCCCAAGACACATAATTGTCAGATTCACCAAAGTTGAAATGAAGGAAAAATGTTAAGGGCAGCCAGAGAGAAAGGTTGGATTACCCACAAAGGGAAGTCCATCAAATTAACAGCAGATCTCTCCGCAGAAACTCTACAAGCCAGAAGAGAGTGGGGGCCAATAGTCAACATCCTTAAAGACAAGAAGTTTCAACCCAGAATTTCATATCCAGTCAAACTAAGCTTCATAAATGAAGAAGAAATAAAATCCTTTTCATACAAGCAAATGTTGAGAGATCTTGTCGTCACCAGGCCTGCCCTACAAGTGCTCCTGAAGGAAGCACTAAACATGGAAAGGAACAACCAGTACCAACCACTGCAAAAACATGCCAAATTGTAAAGACGATCAATGCTAAGAAGAAACTGCATCAACTAACGAGCAAAATAATCAGCTAACATCATAATGACAGGGTCAAATTCACACATGACAATACTAACCTTAAATGTAAAAGGGTTAAATGCACCAATTAAAAGACACAGACTGGAAAAGTGGATAAAGAGTCAAAACCCATCAGTGTGCTATATTCAGGAGACCCATCTCATGTGCAGAGACACACATAGGCTCAAAATAAAGGGATGGAGGAAGACCTACCAAGCAAATGGAAAACAAAAAAAGGCAGGGGTTGCAATCCTAGTCTCTGATAAAACAGACTTTAAACCAACAAAGATCAAAAGAGACAAAGAAGGCCATTATGTAATGGTAAAGGGATCAATTCAACAAGAAGAGCTAACTATCCTAAATATATATGCACCCAATGCAGGAGCACCCAGATTCATAAAGCAAGTCCTTAGAGGCCTACAAAGAGACTTAGACTCCCACACAAAAATAATGGGAGACTTTAACACCCCACT
>NW_012106408.1:1304748-1334118 GCF_000951045.1 Mandrillus leucophaeus
AGGTCAAGAGTTCAAGACTAGCCAGGCCAAGATGGTGAAACCTCGTCTCTACTAAAAATACAAAAATTATCCAGGCATGGTGATGGATGCCTGTAATCCCAGCTACTCGGGAGGCTAAGGCATAGAATTGCTTGAACCCGGGAGGTGGAGGCTGCAGTGAGAGGAGATTGTGCCACTGCACTCCAGCCTGGGTGACAGAGCGAGACTCCATCTCGAAAAAAAAAAACCAGAAATTTATAATTTATATTTCTAAAGGCTGAAAAGTCCAAGGTCAAGGGGACTTCATCTGGCTAGGGCCTTCATCATCTCATGGTACAATGCAGAAGAGCAAGAAGGCATGGGGGTGTGTGTGTGTGTGTGTGTATGTGAGAGAGATAGAGAGGGAGAGAGAGGAAAGAATGGTGCAGAACTCATATTATTAAAAATCAGGAACCCACTCCTGACATAACAAACCCACTCCCTTAATAATTGCATTAATCTATTCATGAGGGCAGAGTCCTCATTACATAATCACCTCGTAAAAGTCCCACATCTCACTCAACATTGCTGCATTGGGGATTAAGTTTCCAACACATGAACTTTGTAGGACACATTCAAACCTCAGACTCATGACCTCTCCAGTAAAACATAATCAGGTATAAAATAATCCAGATTCCCTTGGGACCTACCTGCAAAAATTTAACTTTGTACACTTCAGATAAGTTTAGTCCAGTGTTTTATTTTAAAGGATGAATTCTTTGAAGCACTTTTTTGGGCTACAATTTTAATCCAAAAACTTCTCTAAAAGTTGAGCATGTTGGCAAGTTTGTTTGGCTCCCACTCTCATCTCCCATTTTTTCTCTTGAGCAGCTAATTAAAATCCCAGAAAAGTTATGCCCCAGCTAATCCATTATTTCTTCACGTCTATGGAAGATTTGACATACATGCCATACTAGGGTGCTCTAGAGCTTTGCTCTTTGAAATGTGGTCTATGATCAAGAGTTGCTGACTAGAAATGCAGACTCTTAAGCCACATCTCTGACATTCCGTATCAGAATCTCTATTTTTATCTTAATAAAAATAGGATGGATTTATTTCTGGGTCCTCTGTTCTATTCTGTTGGTCTCTGTTTTTATACCAATACCATACAATTTTGGTTACTATGGCTTTGTAGTAATGATAATAATATTTTAATAATAATGTTTTAAGGTAATATTAATACATAATATAATAAAGTAATATTAACAATAATTATTTAATATTTTAATAATATTTTGAAGTCAGTAGTGTGCTGCCTCCAGGTTTGTTCTTTTTTTTTTGTTCAAGTTTGCTTTGGCTATTTCAGGTCTTTGTGATTCCACACACATTTTAGATTTCCTTTACAATTTCTGTGAAAATTATCATTGATATTTTAATGGGGATTGCACCAAATCTATAGATTACTTTTGATAATATGAACATTTCAACAATATTAACTATTCCAATCCATGAACATGAAATTTATCCTTCAGTTTATTCCTGTTCTTTTCAATTTATTTCATCAACGTTTTATAATTTTCATTGTGGAGCTTTTTCACCTTCTTGGTTAAATTTATTCCTAGCCATTTCTCATTTTTGTAGACATTGTTAGTTGCATTGCATTGATTTCTTTTTCAGATAACCTGCTGTTGGCATATAGAAACACTACTGATTTGTGCATTTATAACAAATTGATTTTCAACATAGGTGCAAAGAACACACGTTGGGGAAAGGATGGTCTTCTCAATAAATGATGCTGAGAAAACTGGATATCCATATCTAGAAGAACAAAACTAGACATCTATCTCTCACCACAAAAATCAACTCAAAATTGATTAAGGACTTAAATATAAGACCCAAAACTATAAAACTACCCAAAGAAAACATAGAGAAAACACTTCATGACATTGCTTTGAATCAAAGTGTTAATAAGACCTCAAAATCATAGGGACACAAATGCAAAAATAGACAAATGGGATTCTATCAAAATACAACCCTTCTACACAGCAAAGGAAACAATCAACAGAGTGAAGAGACAACATGCAGAATGGGAGAAAATATTTGCAAAGTATGCACCTGACAAGGGTTAATATCCAGAATACATAAGGAACTCAAGCAACTCAGTAGTGAAAAACCAACTAATCTGATTTAAAAATGAGCAAGAGATCCAAATAAACATTTCTCGAAAGAAGTCATACAAGTGGTCAACAGGTATATGAAAATTCTCAACATCTTTGATTATCAGAGAAATGCAAATCAGAACCACAATGAGCTATCACTTCATCCCAACTAGAATGACTATTATGAAAAAAGGTAAGAAAATAAAAAATGCTAGTGAGAGTGTGGAGAAAGGAGAACTCTTACACACTGTTGATGAAGGTATAAAGTAGTACAGCCATTATGGACAACAGTATAAAGTTTCCTCAAAAAATTTAAAATGGAACTACCATATGATCCAACAATTTTACTACTGGGTATACAGCCAAAGGAAATGGAATTAGTGTGACAAAGAGATATCTGCATTTTCATGTTTATTGCACCACTATTCACAATCCCAAGATATGAAATCAACCTAAGTGTTTATTAACAGATGAATGCATTAAATAAATATGGTACACAATGGGATACTATTCAGCCATAAAAAGAACAAAATCCTGTCATTTGTAAAAACATGAGGGGACCTAGAGGACATTACGTTAAGTGAAATAAGGCAAACATGGAAGGAAAAAATACTGCATGATCTCATTCATATGTGGAATGTAAAACACTTGATGTCATAGAAGTTAAGAGTAGAATAGTGGTTACCAGAGACTGGGGAGAGTGCAGGGTGAGGACATGAAAATAAATTAGTTAATGGGAACAATATTACAGTTAGAGAGAAGGAATAAGTTCTGGTGTTCTATTGCACAGTAGAGTGATGATAATAAAAAAGTAATGTATTGTGTACTTTAAAATAGTTAAAAGAGATGGCTTTGAGTTTTCTCACAACAAAGAAATGACAAGAGGCTGAGGTGATGGATATGCTTACTACCCTGATACAGTGTATACATATGTGTGTATATATATACATATACATATATAAACATCACAGTGTACCCCATAAATAGAATGATTATTACATACCAATTAAAAACAAAATAATACTTACTTGAGGAAACAGAAATATCCCATTGGTTTTTCACTTTAACATTTGAGAAATAGTCTTCTTGATTTTGTTTTGTTGTTGTTAATTTTTAATGCAGCGGTTCTAGCCCTACTTGCACATTACAATTACCTCAGGAAAATTCTGAAATTTCCAGTCCTGATGCTTAGGCCGTACAACTGATTACATCAGAATTATTGGAGGTGAGTCCAGGCATCACCGTATTTTTAAAGTTCCCAAGTGATTCTAGTGTGCCACAAAGTATGAATCAGAATCACTTGATGAGCTTGTGAAAACACAGATTTGGGCCCCCAATGTCCAGTTTCTAATGTAGTAGGTAATGATTGGGGTATAATATGTTATATTTTTAAGAACTTTCAAATTGCCGCTGCTCTAATGACCACGCTTTGAGAACCACCAATTTAGAGGGTGTGATTTGAGGGTGAAAATTTCTAAAAATAATTGTCCAGGAAAAAATGTTCCTCTATTTCCAGCTAATCCCTTGATATTACCTTATAAAAATTAATGAATTTACTATTTATGTCTTTACTCTGAAATCTGTCTTTACTGTGCTTCGGAAATCCAGTCACAGAGCTATGCCATAGATTTTTCAGCACCCAGAACAGTTCCATTTTAAAAAGTCACTTTCTATAGATAACAACACCTGAACACTGCTTAAGAACTCTTGCCAATGTGTTCCTCCTGCTAAGTTTTTATCTCACTGAATGACATCCCCATTTACCCAAGCTATCTAATCTCTCATGTCCCACAGTTACCTATGATTTTTTTTCCCCTTATGTCCAGTATTTCAACAAGTTGTACTGATCATTTCTCTGAAACCCTCTTAATCGTATTTCTTCTTCTCCTTATTAACCGAGCAATCAGCTCAGTCTGTCTCCTTTTATATTATCCTCTTTCTCCCTACCCCGTCCTTATCTAGTCAGGCATTGACTGAATTGCTAACACAAACTGCTGATCACGCACAAATCTTGTTCTCATACTTAAAAAATGTCAGTATTGTTTCTTGACCCATAAAATAAAGTCCAAAAGTAATGTGACATTCAGAATAATTCCACAATCTGACCCCTAAGTCTACCTTTTCAGTCTATTGCCCACAAATGTTCATAAACCTGCTGAATTTTCAAATCACTAAATTTCTCGTTGTTCCATGAACATGGTACTTTCATTCCTTTGCATATATGTATATATATATATATACAAGAATATATACACATGTTATATATACATATATAGATAGAGAAAACCCTTTATTGTTACTCTTCTTTCAAAATTCAACTCATCTTCAAGACTCAGATGTCACATCCTTTTCAATGCAAAGTCTTCCTCAATACTCTCCAGTAGAATTAACAACGAAATCCCTTTCTTGTGTTTTGTTATTTTGAGAAAGGGTCTTGCTCCATCATCCAGGCTGGAGTGCAGTGGCACGATCATGGCTTATTGCAGCCTCGACCTCACCCAACTGATTCTCTCACCTCAGCCTCCCAAGTACCTGGGACCACAGGCACGCACCACCACACCCGACTAATTTTTTATTTTTGTAGATATGGGGTCTCCCTACGTAGCCCAGGCTGGCCTTAAACTGCTGGGCTCAAGCAATCCTCTGGCATAGGCCTCCCAAATTGCTGGGATTACAGGCATGAGCCACTGCACCATGCCCCAGTTTACTGTTTAACATTATCCTATTGTTAGTTTTACATCAATATGTCTCGCCTCACTCATCATAGTATCCTCCATAGCATTTAGCAGTATCTGGCTTTCAACGAAACTGTTGAATAGGTTGTTATGTGTGATAGAATCATCATCAAATCTTAATTCTCTATCGCTCAAGAGTTTACTACACCCCTTTTCAAACATGTATGCCAGAAAGCAGAATCAGGAAAACTTATCTGTGTGATGTAGGTGGGAATTTTTTTTTTTTTTCCACTAGAGTTCATATGGATTAAGAAATTCTGATAATATCATTACAGGTTACCTCAGCATTTTTATAAGATAATAAATTCCAAGCCCTCAATTGGGATTCTGAAGCCATATTTTTGTCGTTCTATTATGAGAAAAGAGTTGTGTAAGAAAATAATAAAAAAAGTTTTCTCATTAGGCAACAGCCATATTCTTATAAGTATTTAAAATAATAAAAACAATAATCTGGCTTTAATCAATTTCAAATACTGCTCTTTAAAAAACATTTTCACATCAACATTGAAATTAAGAGAGAATTTTTTTTTTTTTTCCTGTTGAGCAAATGAGGACAAAGAGAAGCTAAATACAGTTGACCCTTGAATAATGTGGAGATTAGGAACACTGACTCCTTGGGCAATTGAAAATTGAATGTCAGTGTAAGCCAGAGTAAGGAAAAAGACAACACCTTAGTTCAGAAGTTACTTAGCTGATATTGTAATATAATCACATAAATTAAGTTGTTTCAGAAACAATAAAATATCCAGAAATTAAATGAGAGACAAGAATATAATTTAAAGTACCTTTTTCACAAATATTTAAAAATATATAAGCAGCTTCATAGTTTATTATGTCTTTCCCTGATTTAATAAGAAATATTAAATATAATAATGAAATTTCTACTTGATGATACAGGGTCATTATATCAATTGTGAAATATAATATGGAAAAATCTCTTCTCCTCCTAACCCCATCCTTCATTTAACATTTGCTTTTTTACCAAATTGTACCAGACATCTATGTTGTTCTAATTGTTCCTATGTGTTTTTCTCATATGATGTCTTACTTTTTATTGTTGTCTGACCATTTGTTTCTTTCTTGTCGCATAGCTCTTTGCCATTCTCTATAGATCTGAGAGTTTCAGTTGATCACAGTCAACCAAGCTTTGGAGCTATCAGAACAGATGTGTAATGCAGAGACTTGGTTTGTGTGTTCACTTGAGAAACTAGTGGCAGGAGCAACCCAGTAAAATAATGGGGTCCATCCCAAGACAGCAAAGGAAGAATCACAAAGAAAATCTGATTTGGGGCACTAAAAGCCAGCCTAGATTTTTCTGAATGTCTTGGTCTTTGGGAAATCAATGTAACCTTATAAGTTATTTGCACCAGAGAGTCTCCTTATTTGGAGAGGGAAAGCAAGATTTGGAGCCTGAGACCAACCTCGAGGTTAGGCATGAAAGATGGAAATGGGACACCTTCTCTAGGAAGGATGGATGAGGATTGTATTTCAGATGAAAACAGGCTAGCAACTCGAAGCTGTCCATGCAGGATTTTTCAGAAGTTTTTCCTCTGTTTCTTGAACATTAGCATTTAGTCTTCAGTTTCCTGATCATCTTTCACACTACTATTTCAGCTTGAAATTTCTCTAATTATCACGAAGACGTCACTGACTCCATAATCCTTTGTTTTTGGGTGGTGGCATAGGAAATTATGGCAGAGAGATGTGAGACTTTTCCTCTATGACAATTGCAACACGATAATGAAACAACAGTGGCATTGGGATTCTGGGGGTAATCACACAGTGAGTGGCAGCCCCAGGCAGCACCGAGAGCTGTAGAGAGAAGAGGCAATGCAGAGAAGTACCTGCCACTTGGTTTAACTGAGCAAAATAAAAAATACTTTTCTTTTCTTTTCTTTTTTTTTTTTTTAACCTAACTGTACCACAGAAAGATAAGCCTTAGTAGGAGAGGTGATAAGTTATAATCCAAATACAATAAATAGATGTTATCTACTATTTTATTAATTATATTTATAGTGATTTTCTGAGTTGTTCATATCATTTCAGGAGTCCAAGTTTGCCAGAAAGCTCTTGATTTTTTAGTGGTAATTTTAAGAACCAATATAGTCACCTAGTTTTGCCAAAGTGACGTAAAAGACAAAGATTTGTGGTTCCCTGAAAAGTGTCTCCTGCCTGAGATTCACACAGTTATTAACCATATACACATGCACATACACACAAGGCCTTCAGAGTGAGAGAATGTGCAGCCTGTACTGTAAACTATTTTCCTATTTTTATAATATTCACATTTAGATACTTTGCTGGTCTAAGTTATCCATATCTATTAAAGATATACAGCATATTGGGCGGGGCGCAGTGGCTCACGCCTGTAATCCCAGCACTTTGTGAGGCCGAGGCAGGTGGATCACGAGCCCAGGAGATCGAGACCATCCTGGCTAACACGGTGAAATCCTGTCTCTACTAAAAATACAAAAAATTAGCCGAGTGCAGTTGTGGGCGCCTGTAGTCCCAGCTACTCGGGAGGCTGAGGCAGGAGAATGGCGTGAACCCGGGAGGCGGAGCTTGCAGTGAGCTGAGATTGTGCCACTGCACTCCAGCGTCTCAACAACAACAACAACAACAACAACAACAACAACAACAACAGCAACAACAAAGATATACTGCATGTTCTTTCCAAGGAAATTGTAGTAATAAATATTTAAATGTCTACGGTGGGCCATCATACATTATTAAGGGTACATCTCTCTGGGAGCTTTTAAAATCTATTAGGGAAGAACAGCTAGGGTACTACACGTCATTAACTAGAATAAATTGAAGGACAATCTTGAAGTTGCAACACAAGTGTTAGTTCTTTACTGGGAATTAGAAAATGGGGTAAGAGTTTGAAATTAATCCACTCCCGAGTTTTGGCATTTCTGAGTATGTGTCCTTCTGAACTCAATCTCCAAATAGAACATTGCTGTGTCTGTGTCTGTAGTTCTGCTGTCTAAATACAGTAGCCACTATCCGTACATGGCCATCTAACATACAATATGAAGACTCTAGGTAATATCATTGTTCTTTATATTTGACTCATGCTAAATGAGTAGGTTTTAGCTGCTCTTGCTACACACACAAAAAAAAGGTTACCGTGAGGTGAAGGGCATGTTAATTTGCTTCACTACAGTAACTTTTACTATCTATATGTATTCTGTAACATCATATTATAGAGTATACACAATACACACAATAAAACTATTTTAAAAACATAAATTTAAATTTATTGCAAATTTATTTCTCAATCAAGTTAGCCACAATTCAAGTGCTGAGTAGTTACACATGGCTAGTGACTAAAATATCGGACAGTGTAGACATAAAACATTTTCATCATCTCAGAAAGTTTCATTGAATTGTCTTGATGAATAGTATAATTTTCCAGCTGGGCGCGGTGGCTCACACCTGTAATCTCAGCACTTTGGGAGGCCAAGGCGGGTGGATCACTTGAGGTCAGGAGTTTGAGAACAGCCTGGCCAACAAGGTGAAACCTCATCTCTACTAAAAATACAAAAATTAACCAAAAGTGGTGGGGCACACCTGTAGTCCAAGATACTTGGGAAACTGAGGTGGGAGAATCTCTTGAACCCGGGAGGCGGAGGTTGCTGTGAGCTGAGATCACACCACTACACTCCAGCCTGGCAAAAGAGGGAGACTCCATTAAAAAACAAAACAAAACAAAAAGTTGATTTTCCTTTTCTCTTCTTTTTCCTCTATATTGCTAAAGTACACAGTGAAATGTAAGTCATTATTGTAACATTTGGTAATGGCATATCCCAATATTTAGCTAGTATAGATACGGGAGGAATCAATTTCATTTCCTTTTCTATTAAGGTTCTTAGTTCAGACGTGTTTCTGAAAACAAAAGTCAGATTAACAAAAGAAAAATAAGCATAAGCTTATTAACGTGTGCTGTTGTATCACAGGAGAGGCCTCAGGTCAAAAGTATTTCTCTCTCAAAGCAGTGGCTCAGGGACCTTGCTTCAATTTAATAGCATTTTAACAAAGAACCATAAATCCTATGTAGTGACAAGAAAAGAGAGAGAGAAGTTTCAGTGTTTTAAATGGCAGGAACATGTGGGGAGATAGTAAAATCCATTCCCAGGTTCCTCTGGTATCTGCTGGTGCTTTCTCTGGGCTGATAAGCAAGTGCTGTCTCCAGTAAGTGAGGGCTGATGTCCTGTCATCAGGCAGAGAGAGCTGAGGCAGAGTCTTGCTCTTCGTTTTCAGTCTCTTTAACATAACAATCTTCAAATTTTTTTCCTTTACTAACGAGAATGGAAGATAATTTAGTGACGTGCTGCATGCTTTTTGTTTTCATCATGTTTCTCTGACTTAAAAGACAATGCATTCAATCTTAACTCAGTCCCCATGTGTACCTAAGTCATGACCATACCTGTGAGAAAAGGAAATCCAATTGTTTATTCTCTCCATGTGCTGGGATATTATTTCTTGGTGTTACAGACTTTTAGGGAATAACTTACAATTTAGGAACTAACACATAATTAAACGAAAGTGTATACCTCTCCACTGCCAGGGGACAGGAGAGCACAGAGACCTACATTTGCTCACAGAAGCCTCAAAACAGTTTCATAAATTAGAGATCCTTGCACTAAGTTCAGACTTGCTTGGTGAATTGCCAATGGATATTAAATTTAAATACCTGCCAGCCTCTCATCATGTGGCCATCAGGACAAACATAAGATCTCTGTTATTATTTCTTTTCTCTTTCCCAGGTAATTATACTTTAAAAATGTAATCAAGATTAGGAATTGCCTTCATTTGGGCAGAAATGTGACTTAGTTAAATAGAAAATCTTACTTAGGACAATTATTTAAGACACGCTCTGGGTGTCTGAAGACAATAAATCTGCTAACTGATCTGAGGCAACATTATTAATATAATGGACACTGGACATAAAACGTTCTAGTTTGAGTGCCAACCTATTCCAACCACAGGGGAGTTGAGATGCTTTTGAAGTCTCACAGTAAGCAAAATACCACCAACACTTTGCAGAATTCTAGAGAGTGGTTGAAAAAGATAAACATACTAGAGGTTTAGCTATGGATTAGTTGTAACCTGGACCTTGTGTACAACTAATCAGCAATTAGAAATTTAAGATTTCTGATAAGATTTGGAAACAGTGCCATGTGAAAGTCACTAAGTGGAATTATAGACATGTATCAGAGGCAGTGGCCAAGCTATTGAATTTTATGGTAACCATGCATTCTTGATTTCCTGACTCAGTCCTTGCTGTTGTATATGAATCTGCAATGGTCAGATCATGTTTCCTTAAAAAGTTTTGGAAGTTTAATTAACCAAAATACCATAACTTTCATGTCTTAAGTAGAGAACATAGGACTATCATTGACAAATGACCTTAAATACTGTGCATTTAATATTTAATATATGGTTTATAAGGCTTGTATGGATGAGTTACTTGTATGTCGTAAAGAACATATAGGGAACACATCCTTGCAACTCACAATTACTGCTGCTGCTGATAGGTAATGGTGGAGGGGAAAAAAAGATAACTTAAGGAAGCTACCTCAGGTAAATCTGTGGCAGAAACTCTCTCTTTTAGACTGCTTAACATGTTCATATCACTTCATGACAATACTTGAGATGTTGCTATGTAAAGTCTCATTGGGAAAAAAATAAAAATAGGAAATCTTAGAAGAAAAAAGGGCCAGTACAATAAGCTAGTAAAAAATTACTTCAACTAGATAGTTCTATACAAAGATCTTGACCATATCTTACTGTGGCAGCAATGAAATTGTTGAATATAAAGGGTGAGAAGTTAGTTGGAAAACTGTTTTTCAGCAGGAGCATTTTATTTTTTCTGTGGTTCAGAATAGGTAGATTCAAGGGTATCACTTAGAAGAAACTCACCAGGAGTTGCTGTAGGAATGATTTGTGTGTACGAAATCTGTTATTTAGCAGGCTTGGAGGCACTTTAAGTAAACTAAGGGAATCAAAGGATAGCAGGGAACAAATTGTCTTGTTCTATAAATGTCCTACATTTAAGCACCTTAATCACTTAGCCATAAAAAAAAGCACAACTTATTTATTGGGAGAAGAGCTAGTCAATTTCCAGGATCCCCCTTATACCATAATTTAAACATGTAAAAGTTATAAATTAGAAAAACAACTATTAAGTTGAATATCCTTCTCTGGACAAAAGTATCTTCATAATTACAAAATTAAACATATGTATACAATTATTATTTTTACAACATCAAACATCGGCACGAAAGTCAAAGACAACTAAATTGCCCACCTTTTGATATTCTATTGATGGATCAGCAGTATTTGGAAGAGTAATAAATGGAACACTCACAATTTATAAGTCATTTCATATTTACCCTATCAAATTTTCTTTCTTGTCTTACATACAGAAAGTCACTATTCTGTAATAATCAAGATTTTTGAGGTAACTTGTTGCCCCTGTGTTAGGCAGGACTCAAAGATTGCCTCCTAAGATTCTTAGCCCTTACTGTACCTCACACCCCTTGTTAATCGACACAATCCAGCACTAGTTTAGGCATTGTTGTAAAGAAATTTTACAAATGTACTAATATTCAAAATCAGTTGATCTTAAAGTAAGAAAATTATTTTAAGGGGATGACTTAATGACATCATCAGTTTAAGAAGCACAGGAGTTTCTCTGGCTGGTTGAAGAGGAAGTCAGTGACTCAAAGCATGAAAAGAATTCATGGCACCATTGCTGGCTTCAAGAGGGATGAGACCATATGAAAGGAATTCAGGCTATCTCTGCAGCTGAGCACAACCCCCAGGTCACATCCAGCAAAGAAACAGGGACCTCAGTCCTATAAACACCACCAACAGAATGAACTAGGAAGCAGATTTTCCCCCAGAGCATCCAGATGAGAACGCAGTCTGCTCAACATCTTGGTATCAGCTTTGTGATATCCCAGGCATATTGTGCTGAACTTCTGACTTACAGAACTGTGAGTTAATAAATGAGTGTTGTTTTAAGCCACTATATAACACATTTTGTATTTTCTGATGTTACTCAGTTATTCATGAAAGTAGTCAGGTGTTCCACATTTTCGCAACTGCAAACAAATTTTGAACCACTTGTTGCAAATTAAAACAAGTGGTTCAAAATTTATTTGCAATTGCAAAAATGTGGAACCAACTCCAATGCCCATCAATCAATGAGCTGATAAAGAAACTGTGGTATGTATACATGGTGGGTTACTACTCAGCCATAAAAAGGAATGAATTAATGGCTTTCACAGCAACCTGGACAGAACTGGAGAGGATTACTCTAAGTGAAGTAACTAAGGATTGCAAAACCAAACATCGTATGTTCTCACTCATAAGCAGGAGCTAAGCTATGAGGATACAAAGGCATAAGAATGACACAGTGGACTTTGGGGACTCAAGGGGAAAGAGTGGAAAGGGGGTGAGGCATAAAAGACTATAAAGTGGGTTCAGTGTATAGTGCTTGGATTATGGGTGCACCAAAATCTCACAAATCACTACTAAATAACTTACTCATGTAACCAAGTACTATCCATTCCCCCAAAACCTATGGAAATAAAAAATTACTAAAATTATTTGTTTATAAGACTTTTAAACAAAGAAAATTATTTTACCAGCTGTTTTACATTCTTAATTTTTAAAAGAATTTTTGTGACATATTTTAGCAGAAAAATTATATAACATGTGAAGTATTTCCTTATATGTATATCCATTTACTATATCTGTATTTTTGTTTGAAAAGCATTTGCTTACTTAACTTTTGTTACAATTCAACTTCATTTTGAAGAGTAAGATTAAGTTTGGTTATTTTATTAAAAATACCTTCTTGGAGTATACCACTGGCAGCCAATGGTCATCACAGAAAAAGTAAGCAAATTGAAACAATTTTTTTTTGTAAAATAAATTTTTTAATTTGTCTTTAAGAATTTTGCCATGAAATGACTAGTAAACAAAGATTTTTCTGATCTACATTTTATTGTGAAATATAGTATTTTACTCTTTAAGTAAATGAATCCATGAGTCCCTTTACTTGGGCACATATAAAGTGTAATGTGTTCAAAATGATAGAAGCAAATACACACAAAAAAGGACATGCAATAAGGGAATATAAATTTTTTTTTCAAGAAACGATGCTGGGTTTGCTAAGCAGTCTTATAGAAAAAACAAAGCTTGACTATACAAAATAAAAATCTCAGGTAGATATACATGTGAAATGAAAACCAGAAGGCTTTTTGATAATGTCAAGAGAGAATATCTTCGCCATCATGAGGGTAGACAAAAATTTGTTAAACAGAGCATGGAAAACACTCACTAATCATAAAATAAGAAGTTGTTAACTAATATTAAGAACACCTTTTATCGAAACATACCAGCAAGAAAATGAAAAAGGCAAGCCATTGAGTAGAAGAAGATATTTGTAATACATATATCTGAAAAAAAAAAAGACTGACAAAGGACTTATATCCAGAATATGTAAAGAATGATTACAAATCAATAAGAAAATAGATAATCCATTTATAAATGAGCCAAAGATTTTAAAAATGTTTCACAGAAAAGGATTTCCAAATGGCCAATAAATATGTGAAAAGATAATCAACCTCATTGGAAAATGCAAATTGAAACCACCAGTACATATTATAGCATATTCGCCAGAATGACTAAAACAGAATAATAATAATAAATTTTGGCAAGTATATGAATCAACTGGAATGCTCATGAACTGCTGGTAGGAATGTAAATTGGAATAATCATTTTGGAAAACAGAACACATGTGTTCCCCAGAACCTAGCAATCCCACCCAAAATACATACTCAGCAGAAATACATACATATGTTCATCAAAGACATGTATAAAAAATGTTGAGAATAGCATTATTTCTAAAACCTCCAAATTGGAAACAGTATAAATTTCCAGTAGTATTATAATAAATAAATAAATTGTGACATATTTCCACCATTTAACAATATATTGTCATTAAAATGAACAAAATACTTACACTGACTTGAAAGAAGTCTCACAAACATAATGTTGAGCAAAAGGAATTAGATACGAATGAGTTTGGACTGTATGCTTCTATTTATATATACCAAGTTTAAAAACAGGCAAAACTAAGCTATGGTGACAGAAGTCGGAAGAGTGTTTACCTTTGTTGGGAGAAGAGAGACCCAGCCGTGGCAAGGTACATGAGGAGGTTGCAGAGCTGCTGGTGAGATTCCTTTTATTGTTCTGAGTGTGTTCACTTTGTACTAATCACCAAGCTCTATGCTTATTACTTGTGCCGAGTATATTTTAATAAAAATAATTTATTTTTTAATTTATTTTTTAAAAGAATACCACTGGTAGCTCCCACTGTTCCCTCAATACCTCAAACACAATACATGGCAGAAAACCATCTGGACCAAATGAGGATTTCAGGTTCAACTGGGTATTAAATATCAAGTGGTCTTAATTCCTTTCTTATAGTAAATATATATGTAAATAAAATGTATAAAGATTTCCTTTTTTACTCCAGTGTATTGCATTTATATTGCATTACATACATGCTGGGAAGTGCATACCACATTTTGGAGACCACTGGTGTATATAAGGAACCTGTAGAATTAAGTATGCATACCACACTGGCCACTGTGGCTGATCTTCTCACAGAATTTATTCCTCGATTCATGTTATTGCAAATGCTCCTCTCTTATCCCTCTCCCTCAGGGGTAATGTATTGGATGCAGATGTCTCCAGTTATTGACTCAGTCAATCACACTTACTGAACAGTTTTATAATGTGAACATCTAAACTATTCTTTAGGTTGTTTATTATGTGTTGTTTCTTACTATAAATAAAGAACTTCTATTAAATATTTGCATTTAATTAAATCTGTCTTTCTCCTCTACTCTAACTTTTTTTGAATAATTGGTGATCTGCTCTGATGACTTGGAACTTAGGGTAATAACACCAGTACTGTGATTCAGCTTTCATTATGAATTTTTAAGGTTTTTATGACTGGCCTGGGACTCAAACTCTCAATTGAAACTTCGCTTATAAGGATGACTATGCTCCAAGTTTCTAACTGACCTACAGATAAACCTTTTGGAAGAAAATCAATTTGTAAATCAAGAATTTCTTTTATAATTAAATTGTGGAAACTTAAAATAACAATAAATTACCACAGAAATAGCATTCAGAAGTTAAGATAAAGTAATTAGGTCTTCAATCTGGGGTGATGTGACTGACAAAAAGTCAGAAATGGTAGACTAAAACTGACAATTTTTCAAAATCCAAAGGTAATATAAGGTCAATACTGAATTGTAAGTAAATCTTCATTATTATAGTTGGAGGGTAGTTTTAGTGTCTGAAATACCAAAATGAATGAAAAGCATCCATTTAAAAGTAGCAGCTGGAGATTCAAGCTAGGCAGATAGCATTCTTCCTTCTGAATGTTTATTTTGTATAATTTCATAAAATTCTTTCACATTGAAAATCTTGCCAACTTCTTTACTGAAAATAATTTAATGCAGTGGTTTAAAGCAGAGGCTTTGAAATAATACCTTTATTCAAATCTCAATTCCACTACTTGCCGGTGGGTAACTTTTGACAAATTATTTAGCCTCTCTGGGTTTTTATCTCTCTACCTTTAAAATGGAAGTAAAGGTGTACTCTTCCAGTAGTCATTACCAGGACCAAATGAAAGCATCCATTTAAAGCACTTGGCCAAGTACCTGGTATATATTGAGTTTTCCATAAGTATTGTTCTCTGTAGTGTGAGTTTAATGCTGTTGTTTACTTTTGTTTGTGACAAGGAACACTGAAAGGTTAACTTTGGATCATGTGTTCTATTTAATGATATTTGAGTTGTTATATTCAACTGTAGAGACATAAGAACACTCCATACAAACACAATGAAAATCATAATTTCCTTCAGAAAATTGGAAGAAGTGAATGCTTTATTCAAGAAATAGAACTTGCTATAAAACCATCTTACCTCTCAGTTTTTTCCTCCGTGAAGAAGACATAGTTGACAAAAATGCATTCCATTCCAGAGAAATCAACATTATCATTTTTTGCCAAAAAGGTATTATACATAGTTATGAAGCAATAGCTCAGTGGGGAAGCATTGCTGTTGCTTCTTTTGTTTTTGTCACTCTTCTGTAAAGCATGCGGAGTATACCCCTCAAAATCAGCACTATTAATAAAAAAGGAAGGGGAAAAGGAAAACACTTGTGCTTGAGCCCAGCTTGTGGGTGGGAACCGGGGACAACAGAGGAGAAGACCAAGATTGGACATATGGGTTTGTTCTGTAAATTAAAAAAAAAAAAAAAAAAAAAACAGCTAACAATTGATAGAGAACAAGTTCAGGTTTTCATACGGAGCCAAGAGTGATGGGTTTAGCTTCAACAACACTGATTGTTTCCCAGAACTGGAGGGTTTACCTCATCTTAATATCCCTATACACATTTATTTCTCCCAGATCACTCAATTTTCTCTGCCAGACATTAATTCATTTCTCCACCCTTGTTCAAGACTCCTGGTCACTGAAATCACCCCAATACAACGCTGGGCTTCTATTCTTTTCTCTATGCTCCTTTTGCTTTCACTTTAATCAGTACGAGAGTTCTTGCTCCCCTCTTACTCATCACAAAACAAAATAACTCCATGGGTTGTTCGTTTTGAGTTTCAAAATTAAAAGATTTAGAGGCTACCAAGTTAAGGTAAACAATAGAAAAGAGTGGAAAAGAGAAGATGGGTGTTCACATGGGATGACAGAATACGATACGTTCAGAGTGATTTTTTATCCTTATACAAGCCGTGTGTGGTTTCAAAAGGTAGCCTTTTCAAGTGTAAGTTTTTTTCTCTTTTTACTGCATGCTGTTACTGAAGCAGAGACATTTGTTTCCAATATGCTTTTTAAGTACACCAATGCAAGAAGAATCATGTCTCATGATCAGATGAACACACCATCAGTCCCTTCTTGAAATAATTCACAGCCACTTCAAATGACTGGATCAGCTACTGAAGGATTGGAAAGTTTTTTGAGTTCACCGTTATATTAACAGTGAAAGGTTTATTGTGGGCAGCGATAGAGGTAGGAGACACCTGTTTTTCCTTCTGCTCCCCACGTACCCTCCTTTTTGTTTTCCACTATCAAATTGTCACTTGGAAACGATAAGCATTTCCCTCAATTTGAAGCCAGCTCTTCAAATCCAGCCATCCTAGAAATATTTAACAGTGCATCACACTACTATATGCAACAATCTTCAGATTATAATACATTGTGGGAATGCTTCCAAATGTTTACATATGAAAATGATTCTCTATCTATCCTGGTGCAACTACAAATACTATTTTCATCTAGAGTGATTTTAATGATGCTACTCAGTTAGGGCAGAGATCAAGACGGCACACTCAGAGTATATTATGAGTTAGCAAAAATGTCTCATTTTTTTGGGAGATGAAGCAAGATGACCAAATATCTTTAATTGATCATCCTTCCTACAGGAACACCAACATGAACAACTATCCACACACAAAAAAAGCACCTTTATAAGATGCAAAAAATCAAGTGAGCACTTACAGTACAATGTTTCAACCTCTTATCACCAAAAGAGGCCCTGAAGAGGATAGAAAAGACAGTCTTGATTTACAGATGCCACCCCTCCATCCCGCAGCATTGCCAAATGACATGGAGAAAAAATCTGTATGCTTGGGAAAGGGAGAGCACGGAGACTACAGGACTTTATATTGAAATTCAGTGCTTCCTGCCACAGTGGAAAGCAACAGTGAGCAGAACTCAGCCAGTGCCTATGACCGAAGCATTTAGACCATCCATAGCCAGAAGAAAATTATGCATCTCAGTTGTTGGAACCTGAGATCTGGCAAGCCCTGCCACCATGGGCTAAAGGGCTCTGGAGTTCTAAGTAAACTTAAAAGAAGTTTAAGGAACAAGGAATGCAAACCCTGGGCAAGTCCTGTTGTTGTGCTAGACTCAGAGCCTGTGGACTTGGGGAGCATGTGACTAAGTGAGGCACCAGCCTGGGTGGCCAAGGGAATCCTTATGCCATCCCTACCCCAACCCCAAGCAGAGTAGCTCACAGCTCTGGGAGAGATTCCTTCCCTCCACTTGAGAAGAGAAGAGGGAAGAGTAAAGAGGACTTTGTCTTGCAGCTTGGCCAACAGCTTAGCCACAGTATGATCAAGCAGAAGGCAGTCTCCTAAGGCCCCATTCCAGGCCCTCACTCCTGGACAATACTTCTAGACACACCCTTATCCAGGACGGAATCTACTGACTTGAAGGGAATAAACCAGTCCTGGCAGAATTTATCACCTGCTGACTAAAGAGCCCTTGGGCCCTGAATAATTAGCAGTGGTACCCAGGCAGTACTCACTTTGGGCCTTGGGTGAGAATCAGAGACATTCTGGCTTCAGGTGTAACCCATCAGATTCCCAGCTAGGGGGAGGGATTCTTTCTGCTTGAGAAAAGAAGAGGGAAGACTAAAAGGGACTTTGTCTTCCAGCCCAGGTACCAGCTCAGCCACAGTTGGGTAGAGCACCAAGTGGGCTCTTGGGATCCTGGGTCCCAGGCCTTGGGTTTTGGACAGCATTGTTGAACCTGCTCTGGATCAGAGGGAAACCCACTACCCTGAAGGAAGAGTGGCAGGCCTGGTAGCAGTTACCACAGGCTGACTAAAGAGCCCTTGGGCCTTGAATGAACATTGCGGTAGCCAGGTAGTACTCCCCATGGGACTGTGTTGGTGGTGGACACAGGGAGATACTCCTTTGCTTGGGAAAAAATGAGGGAAGAGTGAGAAGGACTTAGTCTTGTGATTTGGATGCCAGCTCAGCCACAGTAGATGGGGCACCATATAGATTTCTAAGGTTTCTGATTCATGGCCTTAGCTCCTGGATGGCATCTCTGGGCCTGCTCAGAGCCTGAGGGAACTTGTCACCCTGAAGAGAAGGATGCAATCCTTGCTAGCTTCCCCCTTGCTGTTTGTAGAGCTCTAGGGCCTTGAGGAAACATAGGCAGTAGCCAAGCAGTGCTTAGTGCAGGCCTTGGGCAAGACTAAGTTGTATGCTGACTTCAGGTCTGTCCCAGCACAGTCCTAGTGGTGTTTGCCACAAGGGTGCTTGTGTCTGTCTGGTAATTGGATAAATCTTCTGGATCATATTTAAGATCACAAAGGTGGTACCTCTACAAGTCTGCAACAGCCACAGTGTTACTGGTCTTGGGGTGTCCCTTAAAGATAAGGCTGCAGCGATCTAAAAGTTAGATCACAACACTCAAGTCCCTTTAAACAGCCAGAAAGCCTTCCTAAGAAGGACCAGTACAAATAAGCCCAGACTACAAAACTATAAGAAACACCCAATTCTTCAATGCCCAGACACTGAAAACCAAGCATCAAGACCATCCAGGAAAACATGACCTCGCCAAATGAAATAAGAAACCAGGGACCTATCCTTTCAGACAGAGAATTCAAAATAGCTGTTTTTGTTTTTTGTTTTTGTTTTTTGAGACACAGTTTCACACTTGTTGCCCAGGCTGGAGTGCAATGGCATGATCCCGGCTCACTGCAACCTCCGCCTCCCGGGTTCAAGCTATTCTCCTGCCTCAGCCTCCCAAGTAGCTGGGATTACAGGTGCCCGCTACTACACGCGGATAATTTTGTATTTTTAGTAGTGATGGGGCTTCACCATGATGGTCAGGCTGGTGGTCTTGAACTCCTAACCTCAGGTTATTTGCCCACCTCTGCCTCCCAAAGTGCTGGGATTATAGGCATCAGCTACTGTGCCCAGCCTAAAATAGCTGTGTTGAGGAAACTTAGAGAAATTCAAGATAACACAGAGAAGAAATTCAGAATCCTATCAGACATATTTAACCAATAAATTTAAAAAAATTAGTAATAAGCAGAAATTCTGGAGTTGAAAAATGCAATTGACATACTGAAGAATGCATCAGAATCTCTTAATTATAGATTTGGTAAAACAATCATTAGGTTTGAATACAGGCTATTTACAAATACACAGAAGAGACGAAAGGAAAAAAAAAAAGAATAAAGAATAATGAAGCATGCATGCATACGAGATTTAGAAAATAATCCCCAAAAGCCAAACCTGAAAGTTAATGGAGGAGGCTGAGGGAGAGTCTAGGGTATAAAGTTTATACAAAAAGATAATAACACAGAACTCCCAAAACCTAGAGGAAGATATCAATATTTAAGTACAAGAAGGTTATAGAACACCAAGAAGATTTAATACACAAGACTACCTCAAGGCATTTAATAATTAAACTCCTAAAGGTTAAGGATAAAGAAAGTATCCTAAAAGCAACAATCAAAAAGGCATAAATAACATACAGTGGAGCTTTAATACATCTGGCTGCAGACCTCTTAGTGGAAACCTTACTTTCCAGGAGAGAGTAGAATGCCCCATTTAAAGTGCTGAAGGAAAAAATGTCTTTATCCTAGAAGAGTATATTTGGAGAAAATATTCTTCAAATATGAATGAGAAAAAATGTCTTTCTCAGACAAACAAAAGCTGTGGGATTTCATCAATGCAAGACCTGCCCTACAAAAAATGCTGAAGCAAGTACCTCAGTCTGAAGGAAAATAACATTAATGAGCAGCACGGCATCATCTGAAGGTACAAAACTCACTGGTAATAGTAAGTACACCAAAACCTATAGAATATTATAACACTGTAATTGTGATATGTAAACTACTCATATCTTGAATAGAAAGACTAACAGATAAACCAATCAAAAATAATAGCTACAACAACTTTTCAAGACATAAAAAGTACAATACAACAAATAGAAACAACCAAAAGTTAAAAAGTGGGGATGGGGAGAGGAATTAAAGTGTAATTTTCACTAGTTTTCTCTTTGTTTGTCAATTGATGCAACCAGTGTTGTCATCGGTTTTAATAATAGGTTATAAGATATGATTTGAAAACCTTATGGTAACCTCAAATCAAAAAACACACAAGAGAAACAAAAAAATGAAAAGCAAGAAATAAAAACTTACAACCAGAAAAGATCACCTTCACAAAAAGAAGACAGGAAGGGAGAAAAGAAGGAAGAGAAGACCACAAAACAACCTTCCAAAAATAGCAAAATGGCAGGAATAAATCCTTACTTATCATTAATATCATTGAATGTAGATAGACTAAACTCTTCAATCAAAAGACATAGGGTGACTGAATGAATTGAAAATAAAATAAAAACAAGACCCAACAATCTGTTTCCAAGAAGAAACACTTCATTTATAAAGACACAGATAGACAAAAAATTTTAAAAATGGAAAAAGATATTCCATGAATTGAGTGAATGAATTGAAAAAAAATAAAATCAAGACCCAACAATCTGTTTCCAACAAGAAACACACTTCATTTATAAAGACACAGATAGACAAAAAAAATTAAAAAATGGAAAAAGATATTCCATGTCAATGGAAACCAAAAAAGAGCAGGAGTAGCTATACTTATATCTGACAAAATAGATTTCAAGAAAAAAGCTACAAAAAAAGACAAATTTCATTATGTAGTAATAAAGACGGCAACTCAGCAGGAGTATATAACAATTGTAAATGTATATTCACCTAACACTGGAGTATCCAGATAGATAAAGCAAATATTATTAGAGCTAAAGAGAGAGATAGGCCCCAACAACATAACAGCATCCCACTTATAATACAACACCCCACTTTCAGCAATGGACAGATCTTCCAGGCAGAGAATCAACAAAGAAACATCAAACTTAATCCACACTTTAGATCAAATGGACCTAATAAGTAATTGCATCCAAAGGCTGCAGAATACACAATCTTGTCGTCATAACACATAGATCATTATCAAGGATAGAGCATATGTTAGGCCACAAAACAAGTCTTAGGAAATTTAAAAACCTGAAATTATATTAAGTACCTCCTCTGACCACAATGGAGTAAGACCATAAATCAATAACGAGGAATTTTGGAAACTGTAAAAACACATAGAAATTAAACAATTAATATGGTTTGGTTGTGTCTCCATTCAAATCTCAACTTGAATTTGTATTTTCCAGAATTTCCATGTGTTGTGGGAGGGACTGAGGGGGAGGTAATTGAATCATAGGAGCCGGTCTTTTCCGTGCTATTCTCATGGTAGCGAATAAGTCTCATGAGATCTCATAAGTTTATCAGGCGTTTCTGCTTTTGCTTCCTTCCACATTTTTCTCTTGCCACTGCCATGTAAGAAGTGCCCTTCGCCTCCCACCATGATTCTGAAGGCTCCCCAGCCAAGTGGAACTGTAAGTCCAATTAAGCCTCTTTTTCTTCCCAGTCTCAGTTATGTCTTTATCAGCGGCATGAAAACAAACTAATACAGTAAATTGGTACCAGTAGATTGGGTCGTTGCTGAAAAGATACCCCCAAATGTGAAAATGACTTTGGAACTGGGTAACAGGCAAAGGTTGGAACAGTTTGGATGGCTTAAAAGAGGAAAATGTGGGAAAGCTTGGAACTTCCTAGAGACTTGTCGAATGGCTTTGCCCAAAATGCTGATAGCACTATACACAATAAGGTCCAGGCTGACGTGATCTCAGATGGAGATGAGGAACTTGTTGGGAACTGGAGCAAAAGTGACTCTTGTTATATTTTAGCAAAGAGACTGGAGGCATTTGCCCCTGCCCTAGAGATTTGTGAAACTTTGACCTTGAGAAAGATTATTTAGGGTATCTGGAGAAATAAATTTCTAAGCAGCAAAGCATTCTAGAGGTAATTTGGGTGCTGTGAAAGGCATTCTGTTTTATATGAAAAGTAGAGCATAAACGTTTGACTATGTGATAGAAAAGAAAAACCCATTTGCTGGGGAGAAATTCAAGCTGGCTGCAGAAATTTCCATAAGTAACAAGGTGCCTAATGTTAATCCCAAAGACCATGGGGAAAATGTCTCCAGGCCATGTCAGAGACCTTCATGGTAGCCCTTCCCATCACAGACCCAGAACCCAGGAGGAAAAAGTGGCATTGTGGACCAGGCCCAAGGTCTGCGTAGCCTAGTGACTTGGTGCCCTGTGTCCCAGCTGCTCCAGTCATGGCTGTAAGGGGCCAACATAGAGCTTGGGCTGTGGCTTCAGAAGGTGGAAGCCCAAACCTTGGAAGCTTCTATGTAGTGTTAAGCCTGCGGTGCACAGAAGTCAAGAATTGAGGTTTGGAAACCTCTGCCTAGATTTCAGAAGATGTATGGAAATGCCTAGATGCCCAGGCAAAAGTTTGCTGTAGGGGTGGGGCCCTCATGGAGAACCTCTGCTAGGGAACTGCAGAAGGGAAATGTGGGGTTGGATCCCCCATACAGAGTCACTACTGGGGCACTGCCTAGTGGAGCTTTCAGAAGAGGACTACGGTCCTCCAGACCCCAGAATGATAGGTCCACTGACAGCTTGCACCATGTGTCTGGAAAAGCCACAGACACTCAACACCAGCCTGTGAAAGCAGCTAGGAGGGAGGCTGTATCCTGCAAAGGCACAGGGGCAGAGCTGCCCAATACAATGGGAACCCACCTGTTGCATCAGCATGGCCTGGATATGAGACCTGAAGTCAAAGGAGATCATTTTGGAGCTTTAAAATTTGACTGCCCCACTGGATTTTGGACTTGCATGGGCCCTGTAACCCCTTTGTTTTGGCCAATTTCTCCCATTTTCAATGGCTGTATTTACCCAATTCCTGTACTCTCATTGTATCTAAGAAGTAACTAACTTGCTTTTGATTTTACAAGCTCACAGACGGAAGCGACTTGCCTTGTCTCAGATGAGACTTTGGACTGTGGGCTTTTGGGTTAATGCTGAAATGAGTTAAGACTTTGGGGGACTGTTGGAAGGCATGATTGGTTTTGAAATGTGAGGACATGATATTTGGAGCAGCCAGGGGTGGAATGATATGGTTTGGCATTCAAATCTCATCTTGAATTGTATCTCCTAGAATTGCCATGTATTGTGGGAGGGACCCAGGGGGAGGTAATTGAATCACATGGATGGGTCTTTCCCACGGTATTGTTGTGACAGTGAGTAAGTCTGAAGAGATCTGATGGGTTTATCTCGAGTTTCTGCTTTTGCTTCTTCCTCATTTTTCTCTTGCCACCACCATATGAGAAGTGCCTTTCACCTCCAACCGTGATTCTGAGGCCTCCCCAGTCATGTGGAACTGTAAGTCCAATTAAGGCTCTTTTCTTCCCAGTCTCAGGTATACCTTTATCAGCAGTGTGAAAATGAACTAATGCAACAATATACTCCTGAATGATCAGTGGGTTAATAAAGAAATTTAAAGAAAATTTAAAAATATTGAAACAAATGATAATGGAAACCCAACATACGAAAACCTATGTGATACAGCAAAAGCAGTAGTAAGAGAAAAGTTCATAGCTCTAATCTTACATATGAAAAGAAGAAAAACAAATACACAACCTAATGATGCATCTTAAAGAACTAGAAAAGCCAGAGCAAACAAAACCCCAAATTGGTAGAAGAAAAGAAATAATTAAGATCAGAGCAGAAATAAATTAATTTAAAATTAAGAAAACAATACAAAAGATCAACAAAATGAAAAGTTGGTTTTTTGAAAAGTTAAACAAACCTGGCAAACCTTTATCCAGACTAACGGCTAAAAAAAAGAAAGATCCAAGTATTTAAAAATTGAGATGACAAAGAAACATTACAACCATTACCACAGAAATGCAAAAGATTATTAGAGTCTACTATGGGCAGCTATATTCCAATAAATTGGTTAATCTAAAAAAAATGGATGCATTTCTTGACAAATATAATTTACCAAAATAGAACATAAAGAAATCCAAAACCTGAACAGACCAATAACAATGAGATCAAAGCCATAGTAAAAATTCTCCCAGCATAGAAAAGCCCAAGACCCGATGGCTTCACTCCTGAAATTTGCCAAACATTTGAAGAAGAACTAATACCAATCTTACTTAAACTCTTCTGAGAAGTAGAGGAGGAAGAGATATTTCCAAACTCTACAATACCAGTATGACTCTGATACCAAAACCAGGCACACCAAAAAAAAAAAAAAAAGAAAAAAAAAGAAAGAAGAAAGAAAGAAAGAAAACTACAAGCCAATATTTCTGAGGAACATTGATGCAAAATCTGCAACAAAATACTAGCAAACTAAATTCAACAATAAACTAAAAAGACTATTTATTATAACCAAATGAGATTTATACCTGGGTTACAAGGATGGTTTAATATATGCAAGTCAATCAGTGTGATACACAAATAAAGGACTAAAACCGTATGATCATTTCAATTAATTCTGAAAAAAAAATCTGATAAAATTCAATATTCATTCATGATCAAAAACATCAAAATCTGGGTATAGAAGGAACCTACCTCAACATAACATAACAAAAGCCATATATGACATCCAAGCATTTATCTCTTTGTGTTAAGGTCTGGAACCCAACAAAAATTTTCGCTTTCTCCACATGTTATTTTTCTTGGGTTCCAGATCTTAGAAGAAAGGCTTTCAGTTGGTCCCCATTTAGTATGATACTAGCTGTGAATCTGTCATATATGGCTTTTGTTATGTTATGTTGAGGTAGGTTCCTTCTACACCCAGATTTTGATGTTTTTTATCATAAATGAGTCTTGAATTTTATCAGATCAAACTCAACGTAAAGTAATAAAATAATTATAAGAAACCATACATATTCCTGTTTTCAACTGAAATTGTACCCAACTCTGCTTAGACTAGCTCCTGAAAAAGATGTGATGGGAAGGGTACAGGTATTTATTTCCTCATAACTGTAACTTTTGAAGATTTATCCAAGAGCATTTTTTGTAGGTCACAAGAATTTGCTAATTATATTCATCCACTAGGTAAAGATACGTCTATTCCTTCCTGGTAATTAATGGAACATTTATAGACTATAAAACAAAGTGATTTTACTAGGTTATTTGACATAATTTTAGATTTATGTTCATCTGATTCAATAGATGCTTATGTTCCAATAGTATATGGTGATATTTATGTAAACGGAGCCCTAAAATGGATCATTATGTATACCACGTTGGGATTTGCTTCTCTGAGCAGAGGATGAGTCACATGTTATGTCCATAAATACAGATTTGTTTCCAGTTAGTGTTATCCTGCTTTCTAAGACTTTCTGAAAGTAAATTATAGGCAGCTCTAAAAGGAACATATGTATTTACACAAGTGTGAGTGAGAATCACACTTACAGACAATTACTTACATTAGTTTCTGTAGTTAAACCAGTATTGGCAATTGCACTGGACTATTTAACATATCTATATCAAGAAAAAGAGATGGTTCATTTCCCTCTGTATTGATTTTAGTTGTTGCTACAGGATCAAGGCTTGCTCATAACTCTAACAGGCAATTTATGGCATTTATTTTACATGTAAAGGTATTATTAACCCCCATTTTTTCTGTGAGCCACTGCACCAGTACTTACTTATACTTTTTTTAAAAGTATGTATTTGCTTACATAAATATAATCTCTCTGAAAGCTGTGTAACTGGGGATGATGGTTGTCTCCTTGGAGAGTCATTGGGAGGCAATTAACCCCCATTTTTAATCTATTTTTCTAACCCTATCTCCAAACATAACCCTTCATTAAAAAAAAAAAAAAAATCATGTTTCCATGTTCTTGGCCCTTTCTGTTGTAATTGATTATTTGTCAGAAGGCCCAGCAACTTGATACTTCTTTCTTAAATTCCTCTTCCTTTTCAGTAGCAAAGTCATCTCAGATATCCTCATAATTATTTTACCATATTTATTTTAAGGAAAAAAATTGGTATCCTCTTTCTACAAATATTGCTCAATATTACCTTAAACAGGCTTTCATGGTTGTTCTAACACTAGTTTCTTTCAAGTTGGAAAGAAAAATATTTTCCTTTAATTGCCGTCAGTTGGATTTTGTAGAGCTGACTCTGTGATGTTCTGGAAATTTTCAGGTAAAATTCTATGTGTGTGCTAAAACAGGGGAACAATTTCTGACACGGTGGTTTAATTTGGTTTATGCTCTATTAACTTACAAAGCAGCATATTCATTTAAGTAAGCTCTTTTTAAGAAAACAAGAAGTTAGAAAAGCTGGTGAACTAATGATTTCAAGGCAAGGTATAGGATTTTTCATTTTTATTTTTAAGCAGAAATCTTTAACCTCCATAATTTTGGGAGGCTAATTTTCACATTTTTGTAATACAGATTTCTCTTACAAGCCATGGAGCTCTTTCTGTAAATACAAATTAAGGGTTAATTTTGGGGGGGCTGGTGTTTTGAAGATATCTTGAAGTTAAGAGAGTTCTTTGAACACTTACATATTTAATTTCATTGTACATTTTAATTGCATTGTAGTGTTTCTGAATTCTTTACTGTGCGTTTACTTTTAGCTTCTCAAGTAAACTATAATCAATTGACAATGTGTTCTACTCTATTGCTATTTAGTTTCTACATTATTGCTATTTAGTTTCTACATTGCACTTCGCTGTCTAATTTACATTTTCTCTTGGATGTTAAATAGGCATGTCAAATCTAGTAAGCCCAAATTCTAACTGTTTGATCTCCAATTCTACCCCTAAAGGCCAATCCTCTTCTTCTATCTTAGTGAAAGGCTACTTCATCCTTCCAGTTTTTGGGCAAAAAGTTTCAGACTCATCCTTTATCTTCTCTGCCATTTATATGCCAGCATTAAATATGCTGATTTAACCTATCATCATATTTTATCAGCTCACCCTTGGAAACCTATTCAATATTTTATCACTTCTCTCTACGTCCACTGCTACAACTACATACCATGAACAAATTACTGTCTTCTCTCACCGAGACTGTTGCAATAGTCTACTCATGGGTCTTTTAACTTTCATCTTTGAGCAAATATTGTTTATTCTGAGCCCAGCAGCTAGAGTAATCCTTCTAAGAAGCAGCAGATCCCATCACTCTTCTGTGCAAAACCATCCAATGCTTACTGTCTCTTCAATGGGAAAAGCCAAGTTCCCTGCAGAGACTTACACATTCCCTCTTAATTGGCTCTTCCCTCCTCACTGCTCCAAATTCGCTTTCTACACTGTCCCCTTACTCAGCTCCAACTACACTGGTCTCTTGTCACTCCAACAGGTCAAGTATGCATTTGTCTCAAGACCTTGAACTTCCTCTTCCTCTCTGTCCATCATGCTGTACCCAAATATCCACTGGTCTATGTCCTCACTTCCTTTGGGTCTCTTCTCAAATGTCATAATATCAAAGAGAACTTCCCAGATCATTCTATATGAAATAGCACCCCTCCACTGCCACAGATCTCAAAGCCTTATCCTGCTTTATTATTCCTTGGATTGTACTTATTATTTGATATGTTATATACTTCTTAAAATTTGTTTTGAGATATTTGCCTCCAGTAGACTGTAAACTTCATGAAACAAAGAATTTATTTAGTTCACTTTGCACCCTAGAGACTTGCACATTTAGATTTATGACAAATATTAATTGAAAGGATGTGTAAATGAATTGCACAGTATTCCATACAAGTTAATGCCACCTGGGCATTAGAACACATGTTGAAATAGCCAGGCAAAAAAATAAAAGGATGTGAACAATTATTAATAACAATCTTATTTGTCTTTAAAACAACCACATTTTCACAGAGTGTTTTAATGAAGCTTGGGTACATATGGAATCATCATGGTCAAATAGTTCTTATTACAATTTCTAAAACAAAAAACCAGTGTTCATCATTATTCTGCTGAAAGCTGTCTTTATGTTCCCAGCAGTGTCACCATCAACTTTTACTTATCGTTTGCCTGATGTGATTCAGTCTTAGTTTGTCAGTATTATTACTCTAGTAGCTTTCACTTTATCTCTAGAGAAGTAGTAAAAATTAGAAGGTTATAAGAGAAAGAAAATGTATGCCACAATATGGTCAATCATCAGAATTCTTACCAAGTACTATGCTTTTATTGGTACAGAGCTGACTCTGAAATATTCCTTGGGTGCTGTTTTACCTGCCAGCATGTCATTCCTGATGTTGCTTTTAATTTTAATAATAAATTACTGTATTCATTTCTTATTAATATCCAGATGGTAGGATAGCAGTTAAGAAACTGTTGGAACATTGGATTATAGATCAACTGGATGAGTGTATTTAGGGCCCCACAATATAATGAACCCGTGAAAGAAACTTCTGCTTTATTTTTGACAGGGAAATCAATATTTTACTATTTGTTTTTATATCTTTCTTGGTTTCAGTTACGACTATATCCTAGTTCATAGTCACCTCACAATTAATCCTTTAACCTCTTTGCCTCCTGACCACTCAAATATTTCATCTTATGATAATAATGTTAAAGTCAGAGTTTTACATGAAGATTCACAAAACACTATTAGTTTTCCTGTTTTTTCTTCCCCATGCTCCAGATTGTACACATTAGGCAAAGTGGTTTCTGCAGTTAACACTGTGCCCACAAGGGCCTTGTCTCCACTCAAGCTAT
>NW_012106408.1:1335778-1346435 GCF_000951045.1 Mandrillus leucophaeus
TTCACCATGTTAGCCAGGATGGTCTCGATCTCCTGACCTTGTGATCCGCCCGTCTCGGCCTCCCAAAGTGCTGGGATTACAGGCTTGAGGCACCGCGCCCGGCTTCACTATTGTTTTCCTACTCCCCAGCCTCCAGGAAGTTAAACTCTAGTGACGTGGAGGTTTGAAAATATCTATGTGGTGGGGGTAGGGGATGAAAGGGTGAATGTTCTGGTTTCCAAATCACTGCCTTACATTTTCCCTAGTGTGTGTCTTTCTAGAAAAGTGGGAGTTGAGTGGAGGAGTATGGGAGACAGGCTTCTTAGATGATGGCCCATGACAAAACTTGTCCTCTCTTTGATTGGTGCAGACTCCTCAACCTACCTACTTTCTATGGACTTGGTATTGACTTATAGGGCTCTGTAGGTGAAAGGCTCACTCCCACACAGCTCACCTGCACATTGGTGCTCCCTTGTGAAATGAAACCACACACGTCAGTCCATCTGGCGGCCTTATATTGCATTCCTCTGAAAAATGTACATCTGTGACCCACACTCCTATGGTCCCCTGTAAAACCATAGCTCTGCCTATTATCCAGCCTTTTGGTGAAGTCCCAGCCCAGACGCTGCAGGAACAAACGTTGAGAGGGCACTGTTTTATCTCTTTCTTCTCTCAGCCTGAAAATCATAACAAAACCTCCATCTCTAATTTTCTTTACCAAAGCTTTGGTAGCACAGAAAGCAGGAAGTCTAATGGCTAAATAGACATCCAACCAAGAAACAAATTTAGTTCCTTCATTTAACAGGCACTCCATACTTATAAGGCATTCTCCTTGGGCTTCCTACATTGGTTTTCAGAAGAAAAGCATGCCACCTACCAAAACGGGAGACGGGCAGATGGAATGTGCTGTGTGTGTGTGTGTTTTCCTTTTCCATAATATTTTCTACAATGTTTGTCTCTTAATCTTCTTCAATGCAGTGTGGTGGTGGCAATAGTACCAGAAAGGGTTGATCTTAAAAGCAGAGATTCTATGAACTTATGACTTAAATTTTTTCACTATGGGTTTTACTCATTATTTTTAATATATTCTATTACTCCAGTTGAATTTTCACATGTTTAACATTCAAAAGTCAGTATATTTTAAAGTTCTAGTTAAATTGGACCTGGATTTCCATCTGTACTCTACCATGTATTAGCTGCATTAATCTTGGGCAAGCTTACTAATGATTATGAGCTTCAATATTCGCAGCTGCAAGGTGTAAATAATAACTTTTCATAGATTTTCAAAGGAACTAGACAATGCATATCTTAAACAAATAACTTAGCATGATGTATGGCAAATAAGAGACATTTAGTAAAGTCATTTTCACAATTTAGAGGTTAAGAAACTGACTTCCGAGATTACTACATTTTCTAAAGATGTTTGAAAGTAGCAGAGACAGTATTTGAAATCAAATCTGATTTATGCTAAAACCTATACATTTTCTACTGCTACATGCCACCACTACATTTGCTACTTCAAAAAAATGGAT
Organism: Mandrillus leucophaeus; assembly: GCF_000951045.1. NCBI lineage: Eukaryota > Metazoa > Chordata > Mammalia > Primates > Cercopithecidae > Mandrillus > Mandrillus leucophaeus. The sequence goes on from NW_012106408.1 coordinate 1,337,290, forward strand.
CAATTGACTTATTTTCCTTAATTGTACCAAAGTAATTTAAGAAATTTAAGAAAATTATTAAAGAAATTTAATAATTTAAATTTAAATTTAAAGAAATTTAAAAATTTAAATTTAAATTTAAAGAAATTTAACAATTTAACAATTTAAGAAATTTAAGAAAATAATTTAAGAAAATTATTTCTAAGAAGGATTTAGGATATTGTTCACATATATAGTGCTGTAACCCAAATTAGTCTTGAGAAAAATATGGCAAGGGAGAAACAAGGATAAACATAAAAAGGTACATTTCTGGGAAACCAAAAATATTCCTGTGTTCAGCTCTGAAAAGTAGCAGTACATTTGGAAGTACCTCTAGTAGAGTCATCACCTGGAATCAACAGGCCAATCTTAACTTTCAAGGGCGGTCTATGAATCCTTGAAACTGTGCAATATTTTGTATGTGAGTGTCTATATTTACTCTTCTTGGGCAATCAAACTACTTTCTTTTAGAAAACTAAAAATCAAACAAATTAAAGAAGCAAAGCGAAAACTCCGCAAAATTCCTTTTTGATCCACAGCATTATGTGCAAATTCTATGAGAAAATCCCCTATGAAATCTCAGTATTCTTTGTAAACTAGTTCAACCACTGTGGAAAACAGTATGACGATTCCTCAAGGATCTAGAACTAGAAATACCATATGACCCAGCCATCCCATTACTGGGTATATACCCAAAGGATTATAAATCATGCTGCTATAAAGACACATGCACACGTATGTTTATTGCGGCACTATTCACAATAGCAAAGACTTGGAATCAACCCAAATGTCCATCAGTGACAGACTGGGTTAAGAAAATGTGGCACATATACACCATGGAATACTATGTAGTCATAAAAAGGGATGAGTTTGTGTCCTTTGTAGAGACATAGATGCAGCTGGAAGCCATCATTCTCAACAAACTATCACAAGAATAGAAAACCAAACACTGCATGTTCTCACTCATAGGTGGGAATTGAACAATGAGATCACTTGGACTTGGGAAGAGGAACATCACACACCGGGGCCTATTATGGGGAGGGGGGAAGGGGGAGGGATTGCATTGGGAGTTATACCTGATGTAAATGACGAGTTGATGGGTGCTGATGAGTTGATGGGTGCAGCACACCAACATGGCACGAGTATACATATGTAACAAACCTGCAAGTTGTGCACAGGTACCCTAGAACTTAAAGTATAATAATAAAAAAGAAAAGAAAAGAAAAGAAATCTCAGTATTCTTATCCTAATACAGGTATTTTGTGGCATTGATTGAAGTTAAGAACTCTTAAAAATACTTAAAGAGCAATGCCTTTATATTATAAATGAAAAACAGATCTTTGTAGTTAAAAAGTCATAGGAACTTGGTCTTGCATCCTTTACAAAGAAGAAGTAGCTCCTGGAAGGTCAATAAAACTTCAACTTGAAGCTATTATTAACTTCAATTACATATATCTTGAGAATTTGTAGAAATTCTTGTAATGACAGGAGCTGGCATCATCCCTAAAACCTAGATTTATGCACACTAACTTGATCATTATCTGTCGTTACAAATTTAAGGGCCCAAATCCAAGGTTCAGTACCAAACACTTTGCCAAAAGTAGCATGTGCCACAAGCCTAACTGCACAGAAAATAAGAATAAAAAGTATGAATAACTATTTATAATTATTTCCATGTTGGATTTCTAAAAAGAATTCTTTGAAAAATTTGATATTTTTATCTTATAAAGCTAATCTTTTTATGCCTTAACACGTGAGGCCATTTTGAATAATGAAATCTTTAAAGTGTGTGTTTCTATAAAAGAGTCTAATGATTACAGACGATCATTCTGCTTATCTTATATTATTTAATTTCAAACTCATTTTCAGATACCAAGTCATTTATCAAAGGCATCAGATTTTATTTTTCATTTAGAATACAACATAGTATTTGTTACCATAAGAAAAAAATCCTTCAATAGAGAGTGTTTAACCTAGCTCTTAATCCTATAATGATATTCTTTTCTAGATAACCTAGGCTAAGTAAAGACTTTTTTAAGCTAACAATTTCAGAAATAAATTTAGTTCCCAGAATTACCTGAACTGCGTTAAAACTGCTCTTAAATTCAGAGTGCTTCACTTGATTACTTTTTTCTTTTTACTTTATCAGCTGTAAAGTATGACTTAAATTCACTTTATTTTTAGAGAGTAATCAGCTATGTTAGTCATCTCTAGGGAAAAATACATTGAAAGCTATAATCTGCCGACATTTTAACTCTCAAAAAAAAGTAATAGAATTGTACATTTTATCAATGGGAGACATATAACTCAATACTAATATTGTAAAGATGAGAAGAAGTTAAAATTTCATTGAAATCAATGTGCTGCCTAAATTATTGCCTACTATGAGAGTGGTAGAATATTTCTGATATATCACTGTAAAAAATGATACAAATCTTTTTTTAAATTTTATTTTATTTTATTTTATTTATTTTTTTGAGACAGTGTTTCTCTCCATCACCCAGACAGGAGTGCAGTGGCGCAGTCTCCACCTCCCAGTTTCAAGCAATTCTTGTGCCTCAGCCTCCCATGTAGCTGGGAGCACAGGCGTGAGCCACAATGACTGGCTAATATCTGTATAAACAATCTTTAATAGTTAAATTATATGCTATTGGTTACGGGAACAGCTCCCATGTAACCTAATAACACAATTCACTCTGACTGGCAATTACCACCCATTCAGCAGTATCACTCTGATGCCTTATTGTTGGAAATCATGAAATTATATGATACTCGAAGTTGGCCTTTTACCATTTAATCCTCCTCCCTTACATAAACAATCAGAAAGCTGAAAATAACATGTGCAGTGGATTAGCATTAGATCTGATATCTATCTGTCCTCCTGATAATCATTAGTCATATGGCTTTTAGAATGTTACTTAATCTCATTGTCTCATTGAGTCTCTGTTTCCAAATTTGGAGTAATAATACTTTTTTTTTTTTTTTTTTTTTTTTTTACCAAACCTGAGAAGTATTATAAGAATCAAAGGAGGTGACATGTATGGAAGTGCCTTATCATTGATTGTATTATTGTTCTCTGAAATACGGAACACTCTATGTCCTTGCACAGCATGTGGTTTGCCTAGACATTCACCAGGAAGGGAATTCGATTGGGACACATGCTCTGATATACTCTGGGGGACATGAGAAGACAACACTGTGGTTTGTAAATGTTCCATCAGCCATGGTCTGGTCATTCTCAGCAGCGATGGGCACCACCCTAGAATGGTTCAGGAGGAAAATTTCTGACAAGACAACAGATAGCCAATCTTTATCTTGCTTTAGGATTTAGCCAATGGGGGCTTAATAATTATCTTATCCTTTTGTCTCTCCAGAATCATGAAAGCCTGGGAGATACTTTTCCAAGAATTTATTTTCTTTTTAGATTCTACCACTGAAAGGTACCATACAATATTTGAAAGGTGAAATAGAATCAAAGCCATTTTGCTATGACAGCAGTAAGTCAACGTACAGGCAAAAGACAGACCTGATGTTTATCCAGTGTCTTCACATGTTTTGTGAATCACTTGCTTTAGTACTGCAAGCAGCTGACATGTCTGCAGTGGTGTTCTGAAACTCCTATAGTTTCCTTTTCCATTGCCTGCCACTTCCAGATTTCCTGGAAGTTAGTGATGCCTTTTCTGACCTTTGTTTTCCTAGTCTTTCTAATGCTTTTGTGTGTATGTAATTTATTTTCTTAAATGTCTTCCTATCTTCTTTGCAAAACCCAGATTGATACAGTATCTCACTTTACTTAGATATTTCTGACAATTTCTTTATCAATTATCTAATTGCTACACACACCACCAAAAACTTGGTGGCTTGAAACAGCAACAATGAAATTAAACATCAATTTAAAAGCTATATAGAAAATTTCTAAATATTTTGAAATGAAAGAAGACTCTTCAAAATAATCCATGAGTCAAAGAGAAATTGGAATAGAAATTAGAAAGTAATTTACATGAATATGAAAACACAATATATAATAATTTGTAGGATGCAGATAAAGCACTTCCTAAAGAAAAATTTATAGAGCTAAATGCTTATATTAGAAAACAAGGAAGATGTGAAATCAATGACTTCTGCTTTCATCTTAAAAATAACAGAAAATGAAGATCAAAATAAATTCAAAGTAAGCATGAGAGCAAATAATAAATAGGGCAAATCAATAAAATAAAGCAAAGGAAAACAATAGAGAAAATCAATGAAACAAAAGGCTGGTCCTTTGAGAGCATCAACGAAGTTGATAAATGTCCAGCCAGAAAAGTCAGAAATAAAGTAAAAATCAATATCAGGAGTGTCAGAGGTGACATAACTATAGATCTTATAGATGTTTAAATAGTAATAAGGAAACATTATAAACAACTTACTGACAATAAATTTGACTACTTAGATGAAATTCACTGATAGACATAAACTATCAAAGTTTATCAGGATTAAATAGTTAAGCTAAATGACCCCATATTTAGATATTGAATTTGTATTTAAAAACTTTATCCCAAAGGAAACTAAAAGTCTGGATGGCTTCATTTATTAATTCTACCAAATATTTAAGGAAGAAATAATACCAACTCTATACCAATTGTTCCAGAAAATTTATGAAGAGAGAATACTTCATGGCTCATTCCATGAGCTCAGCATTTTTCTGATATCGAAAACAGACATTACAATGAAAGAAAGTCATGGACCCACACATCTCACAAAAACAGATGCTAAAGGTCTTAATATTTTACAAAATCTATCACAATGGTTTATAAAAAGGATAAAACATGATGACTGGGGGGACTTATCACAGGAATACAGATTTTATTTACTATTTAACAATTAATCACTATAATTCATTCACTGTGTTCATAAACCTCAATCCCCCTCAAAATACAATCATCTCATCTGAGACAGAAAACACATTTGACAGAGCTCTTTTTCCACAAACAAGAAATCTAAGAAACTTTCTCAACCTTAATGAGGAAAGACTGAAAACTTTACCAGGAACAAAACAAAAATGCCTATTACTATTTCTATTCAACATTATACTACAGATTTTATTTGAGGCCATAAGGCAATAAAAATATGTAAAAGCATCCATATTGGAAATTACCAAGTGAAGCTATATTTATAGATAATCTGATTGTTTATGTAGAAAATACTAATGAATCTATAAAAATAGTAGTGAGTTTAGCAAGGTTGCATGATACAAGGTTAACATATTTAACAATATTTCTCTATATGCTATAATAAGTAATCTGAAATTAAAATTTTAAATACTATTTAAAATAGCATCAAATTATGAAATCATTAATGATAAACTTGTCAAAAAATATGCAAGACCTGTAAGTTGAAAAACCATAAAACATTACTGAGAGAGAGAGAGAGAGAGATGCCTTAGTCAGTTCAGGCTACTATAACAAATAACCTAGACTAGGCAGCTATTTGTTACAGTTCTGGAGGCTGTGAAGTCCAAGATCAAGATGCTAGCTGATTTGGTTCCTGGTCTTCTGACCCTTGACCCTCTGTGGTTTGCAGACAGCCACATTCTTGCTATATTCTTACAGTGGGAAGAGAAAGAGGGCTCTGGTCTGTTCCTTTTCTTGTAAGTTCATTAATCCATCATGATGGTTCTGTCTTCATGGCCTCTTCTAAACCTAATGACCTCTTGAAGGCCTGATACTACTTCCAGATACCGTTATACTGAGGATTAGGACTTCAATATATGAATTTTGAAGTAAAACAAACATTCAGTTCATTGTAAAAGTTTAAAACAAAACAAGTACATAAATTCTTGTTCAGGATTGGAAAGCTCGGTATTATTAAGATACCAATTCTCCCTTTGAATCTATAGGTTAAATGTGATCTCCAGCCACCTTCTAAAAAATATGAACTCCCTTTATTTTTATAGAAATCAACATTCTGATTAAAATGTCTTACAGAAATAAATATAATGTATGAAATCCATAAAGACCTTAAAAAATAAATTGGGAGGCGTAAAACCTAATTTTGAGATTTATCATAAGGTAGCTAATAAAGACAGTGCACTATTGGCACAAAGATGGTAAAATAAATCAACTGATCAATAAATAGACTCACATATGTATGGCTAATTGATTTTTGAGAAAGGTGACAAGGCAATTGAATGGGGAAAGGATAACCTTTCTCAAAAATCGTGCTAGGACAATTGGTTAGCCATATGTAAAAATAGGAACCTTGATTAATTGATTCATATCTTATTACAACTAATACAAATGTATTAAAAATGAGTGAACAACCTAAACACAAAACATTTTTTTTTAAATAAAATTTTTAGAAGCAAACAAAGGAAATATACTTGTGACTTTAGGCTATTCTTTAAAAGATTCAACTTTAAGAGCACAATCTATAAAAGAAAAGAAATGATAGATTGAACTTTACCCAAATGAAGAACTCTTTGAATGACATTGTTAAAAAATGAAAAAGACAAATTACACAGTGGAAGAAAATATTCACAAATGGTATAAAGAATCCTCAAAACTCAATGATAAGGAAATTAACAACCCAGGTTAAATAATTATATTATTAGTCATTATGGTATTGTTAATTAAAGCCATAGTGAGACACTACTACACACATATTAGAATATGGAAAATTAAAAAAACTGACTCTCAGTAGTTGGCAAGGATATAGGACCACTGGAATTCTTATACATGATTGGTGTGAATGTAAAATGGCACAGCCTCTCTTAAAAACAGTTTGGCAGTTCTGAAAATGTTCAAGTCAAACATATATCTAGCTCATAACCCAGACATTTTACTCTCAGGTATTTATTTAAGAGAAATGAAACATATGTCTATACAAAAGTTGTACATAAATGTTCAGAACAGCTTTAATTGTAATAGTCAAAAAGTGTAAACAAGTGTCCATTAACAGTTAAATGCATAAATAAATTGTGTTATATCCATATTTTGGAATGCTAGTCAGTAATACAAAGAAGTAATCTACTGATATACCCAATATGGACAAGTTTAAAAATGATTATGCTAAGTGAAAAAAAGTCCTTAATGATCAGCGATGATGAGCTTTTTTTCATATGTTTGTTGGCTGCATAAATATCTTCTTTTGAGAAGTGTCTGTTCATATTCAAGTCAGGAAACAACAGATGCTGGATGTGGAGAAATACAAAAGCTTTTACACTGTTAGTGGGAGTGTAAATTAGTTCAACCATTGTGGAAGACAGTGTGGCGATTCCTCAAGGATCTAGAACCAGAAATACCATTTGACCCAGCAATCCCATTACTGGGTATATACCCAAAGAATTATAAATTATTCTGCTATAAAGACACATGCACAGGTATGTTTATTGCAACACTGTTCACAATAGCAAAGACTTGGAACCAACCCAAATGTCCATTAATGATAGACTGGATAAAGAAAATGTGACACATATACACCATGGAATACTATGAAGCCATAAAAAAGAATGACTTCATGTCCTTTGCAGGGATAGGGATGAAGCTGGAAACCATTCTCAGCAAACTAACACAAGAACAGAAAACCAAACTCTGCATGTTCTTACTCATAAGTGGGAGTTGAACAATGAGAACACATGGGCACATGGAGGGGAACATCACACACCAGGGCCTGTTGGGAGGTGTGGGGGATAGGGGAAGGATAGCATTAGGAGAAATACCTAATGTAGATGACTGGTTGACGGGTGCAGCAAACCACCATGGCACATGCATACCTGTGTAACAAACCTGCACATTCTGCACATATATCCCAGAACTTAAAGTGAAATTTAAAAAAACGTCAGGCCAAACACATACTGTATGATTTTACTTATATAAAACTTTAAAAAATGTTAAATGTGTCTATAGTTGCAGAAAACAAATCATTGATTTACCCAGGATAGGGTATGATGCGGTGAGGGGTAGGAAGAAAAGATTACAAAGGGGCATAAGGAAACTTTTATGGGTGATGGATATGCTTATTATCTTAATTGTGGTAATGATTTCATGACTGTGTCCTCATGTTAAAATACAAATTATACCTTTGACGTGGGAGAAATGTATCTTATGTCCATTATATCTCAATAAAGCTGTAAAACAAACACACAAATAAAACTCAACGTCAAGAATATTCGTTCCTGTGATCAAGACTGGGCTCAGGCACACTGCTTGTCTCTGCTTCCTCCTGGTGTCAACTGGGTTCACTCTTGAGGTGGCAATCAGCTGGTGTCTTGACAGGGCTGGAGGGTCCAAGATGGCCTCACTCACATGTCCAGTGCCTTAACTGGGATGGCTAGAATAAATGGGGGTTGGCTGGACTTCTCTTTCTCCTCATAGTCTTCCATCTCCAAGAATTCTATCTTATCCTCAAGAGGATTGCCCAGGCTCCCTGATGCAGAATCTCAGACAGCATGAGGGTGAAAATAAGAGCTGAAAGTCCTTTCAAGATTTAAGCCTGTAATTTATACAATGTTACTTCTGTCCAAGGAAGTATTCTATTGGCCTGCACAAGTCATATGGTCAGCCCAGAATCAGTTTGGGAAGGGACTATAAGGGTATGATTTATTTGGGACTATTGGAAACAATCTATTACAATGTCTATAACTTTCAACCTAGTGATTTTTGCACACATACTTCTGTATCATTAATGCCACAGAAGTATATTACCATATGTAATAAACACAATTCAAAATTCAACATTAATTCAGTGATTGATATTTGTGGTTGGCAATTCCTATTTCTTTACTGTCTATACTCTGCCAAGTTCCTGCTTTTTGAATGTTTTTTCCTCTTTAGAATGGCAGAAGGGAGGTAGTTCTTCAATTTTATTTCTATATATAGGGCTATACAATATTTGCTGAAAGTTTTTTCCTATTCTTCAAAAACATGTAGCTCATATATACTTTCCCAGCTTTCATGAGTAAAAGCAACTTTCGTTATTTTTCCCTTGTCATGGTTATTTTCTTTTCTCCATTGCCATACCCTTTTTTACTGCAAAGAAAATATTTCACTATTTGTAGATAATTTATCTTAAGTCTCTTAACTTAAAGGCCTCTCTATTGTACATTTCTTTTTTGTAGCCATATTAACTTTAGTAAAAACATTAAATTG
>NW_012106408.1:1347290-1350280 GCF_000951045.1 Mandrillus leucophaeus
TTCTCCCTATGGGTTTAAAAATAAAACTCTGATCAGAAAATTTGCCTGATACTGATGAAAAATAAGATGTAGTAATTTAGGCTTTCACACTAGACTCAGAAATAGAATCCGTTAATATGTTTTTTCCTACGGATCCATTTAAAAACATCTAAACATGATGAAAATGAAAGAATGGAGAGAAATATGCCAGGAAAATATAAACGTAAAAGAAAGCCGGGGAAGCAGTACCAATATCTGATGAAAACAGATTTTCATGTAAAAAGATATCATAACAATATGATTCTTATAAAAGTTACAATAGGGCAGAATAATGTATCTATCATAATCATATGCCTGTCTAACAATATAGATTCCAAATATATCAAGGAAACAACAAACTAAACAGCAGGAAGAGATAAATCACCAATTATAGTTGTTTATTTCTAGACTACTTTGCTCTGAGACATATAGAACAAGTAGACCAGAAATACAGATATTGAAGATATGAAGAATACAATGAAAAACTTTGAGCTATTGTGTCTATCTATATCTACCTCCCTACCTATTCTCCTTGACATTAAATATACATTCTTTTCCAGAATACATAAAATGTTTTTAAAACTAGGCCATACATGAGATCACAAAGGAAGCATAAACAAGTTCGTAAGTATCAGTATTTCATAGGCTTTTTTCTCCCACCAAAACAAAGTGAAATTTGAACAAATAAAAAATAACAGCGAAGAAAAACTCATATATTCTGAAAGTGAAATTACATATTTCTAAACACTATTTGGCAAAACTGGAAAATTATAAAGGAAATGTATAGATATTTATAACTTGATAATGAAAAATAATAGACACATAATTGGATAGACATAGAGTAGATACATAATTGACTTCCAAAAATTATATAAAGTCAGGATTTGTAGGAAACAGATAAAGCTAAACAAGGAAAAATTTTGATAGCTTTAAACACATATCAGAAGTGAGAAAAGATTAATGAGCTCAATATTCGACTCAAGATGTTGGAAATTGAAGAAGAAAGTGAACTCAAAGAAAGAAGAAGGTGGAAAATAAAAGATAAGAGGGCAGAAAAGGTGAAATAGTCAGTAGAAAGTATTAATAATTTCAAATTACATTTTAAAAAAGATTAATAAGATGGCTGGAAAATCTGATTAAGATAGAAAAAAGAGAAAGAGGTAAAAGGAAAAAAATGCAAGTAAACAAAACACAGAATGAAAATAGAAAATCACTGAGACAGCAAAGATTAAAAGAATAGCAAAAGACTATGAAAATTACTATTCACCAACAAGTCTGAAAACTGGATAACATAAATTAATTCCTCCAAAAATAACCAAAAATTGGATCAAGAAAAACATGGAACTCAAATAGACAATTAGTATTAAACAATTGCAATGTTAACCAAAATACTCCCCTTTTAAAAATATTTTAGAGAAAATTTTCATGTTGTTGTGTGGAGAATTTGCACGCTTTTGGATGAGATGTACTAATATTATAAAATATCAATCATCCACAAATTAATTTATATATTCAGTGTTTTCTCAGTCCCAGTAGATTTGCTTAAGGAAATCAATAAACTTTTCTCTACATTTACATATCACAAGAAAATCCTCACAGTGAGTGACAGGGAATATGTAAGACGGTGTCCTTTGCAGCATTATTTGTGGTGGTGGAGTGCTGTGGGCATTCTGTGGTTGATCACTCAGAGAGTGGAAGGTAAAATGGGAGGAATCCACACTGGGGAGTATAATGCCACAGGTAGAATCAATGGAGAGCACATAGAAACATGAATGACTTTAAAGACATAATACTGAGAAGAAAATAAGAGACAAAGACAATAAGAGATAAAATGAAATAGGCAAGGCAACATCATTTTAATAACTTCAAAATATAAACACAAAACAATAACAAAAACTTACAGCAACACAATAAAACAAAAGTAAACACATTACATTGATTGGAACGGTTGCTTATTGCAATATCGGAGAGGTGCGAAACTGGAAGTGGGGTATGGAATTCGAAATAAGTGCATCAGTAAATGAAGCAAGAACACAGCCTTGCGTAGACCCAATGATAATGATGCTGTGGCATGAACTGAGAAGTTTAATTCACCCAGTCCTCTGAGCCTGAGATTCAAAAGAGATTAAGGCAAACAGCCAAGAAAAACACATGGAAAGCACACATTTAGAAACCAGTAACCGTAGGTCTGCATAAAACTACTGAAAGTAATTGCATGTTTTTCTTCTTTTTCTATTTAATCTCCAGCCTCTCCTTTTCCTTGTTCTTTCACCTGAACTTATACTTGTTAAATTTCTCAAATTGTGAATAATAATGATAACAAAATATGCAATAACTCCTCCTTGACTATATGCCATCCCTAGGTCTAGTCTTTTCTCAGCAAAAATTCTTAGTAACACAGTCTATGCCCAATGCACTGGTTCCCTACTTTTTAGTTCCTCAATACTCATTGTAAGTGGATCCTTGATCCACTGGCATATACATGGCATTATTTAGGTATTTTAACATAATTATATATGTAATCAATAATATATTTTGCTTATTCAATTTAGTGTATTTTAACATAGGAGTATCCCATTTATTACTCTTGCTGTATTAGATAAGAAGTTTCTTGAGGTCATCCCATGTATTATTCACCTTTGCATCTCACATATCTTAGTACAGTGCCTTGCAATACTAAGTGTCTAAAGTATTAATAGTAAATGAATAAACAGAGCTTTGATTTTAAATAAGTGAAAAGGTCCAGTGACAGGCAAAATTGAGAAGTTGGCATATTTTACTTTGCAGTCTCAATCGACCTTTTCTTTGCTTTGTGTCATAGTTACACAGTCCAGGCCTATATTCTGGTCCCAACACTTATGGTCTAAATATGTTGAGAAAGATATTTAGCCTCTCCAACTTTCATTTCCTCATCTGTAAAATAGCAAACAATTATTATCTATCAACTAGAGCTCTTATGAGAAATCAATAAA
>NW_012106408.1:1353260-1355081 GCF_000951045.1 Mandrillus leucophaeus
GTAGATAATTTATCTTAAGTCTCTTAACTTAAAGGCCTCTCTATTGTACATTTCTTTTTTGTAGCCATATTAACTTTAGTAAAAACATTAAATTGGCGTATTTGAATTATATAAACTAACTCAAAAGATTTGAAGCATTTAAAGAGCCTGTATTGATTTACCTTCTATGAAAAATTGCTGAGTCAAGCACTTTATATTGCACACAACATCTGATAAAATTATGGTAGCCACAATAGACATGATAAAAACAATGACACCAGGCTAGAAGAAAGGCAGACACAAGATAAATAGATGTATAACAATATACAGTCAATGCTATGGAATTTGCAATTTCTTACAGCCAATACCTATGCAATGCCAGATTCTAGAAAACACCAAGATCTATTGAACTAGTTTTCTGTCTAACACAATTAAAACAAATCATTACAGTCTGCCAAAACGTGAACAAGCATGACTCTTGGTTCTCTCTCAAACGATCAGTCCTGAAAGGATTATAAAAGCAAGAAAGAAACATGGACTCTAAGAATTAACAACGGTGTGGGAAACCACAGAGGAGATTTACGACTACCCTAAATTGGTTTGTGTTTGGATGGTGAGTGCCTGAAAATTGCCACTGAATATTTCGATGAGAAAATGAATTAAGATAAATCTTTTTAACTTTCTGCTTTTGATTCTCTCTTTGTTTTTTAATCTTAAGATGACTATTTCCTGCTCTTTATTACTAGAAATTGGCAGCAACATTTCAGACTGGATAATGGCACTGGTGGAATAATTACCAGGAAGAAAAAAAATCCCCACTAAAATGATGAAAACATGTGCAGATTGTCCAGTCTTTTGCTTTTGTACCACTTGCCCTTCCAGATGTCAGGGTTGGGATTTACTTCTCCCTATGGGTTTAAAAATAAAACTCTGATCAGAAAATTTGCCTGATACTGATGAAAAATAAGATGTAGTAATTTAGGCTTTCACACTAGACTCAGAAATAGAATCCGTTAATATGTTTTTTCCTACGGATCCATTTAAAAACATCTAAACATGATGAAAATGAAAGAATGGAGAAAAATATGCCAGGAAAATATAAACGTAAAAGAAAGCCGGGGAAGCAGTACCAATATCTGATGAAAATAGATTTTCATGTAAAAAGATATCATAACAATATGTTTCTTATAAAAGATACAATAAGGCAGAATAATATATCTATCATAATCATATGCCTGTCTAACAATATAGATTCCAAATATATCAAGGAAACAACAAACTAAACAGCAGGAAGAGATAAATCACCAATTATAGTTGTTTATTTCTAGACTACTTTGCTCTGAGACATATAGAACAAGTAGACCAGAAATACAGATATTGAAGATATGAAGAATACAATGAAAAACCTTGAGCTATTATGTCTATCTGTATCTACCTCCCTACCTATTCTCCTTGACATTAAATATACATTCTTTTCCAGAATACATAAAATGTTTTCAAAACTAGGCCATACATGAGATCATAAAGGAAGCATAAATAAGTTCTTAAGTATCAGTATTTCATAGGCTTTTTTCTCCCACCAAAACAAAGTGAAATTTGAACAAATAAAAAATAACAGCGAAGAAAAACTCATATATTCTGAAAGTGAAATTACATATTTATAAACACTATTTGGCAAAACTGGAAAATTATAAAGGAAATGTATAGATATTTATAACTTGATAATGAAAAATAATAGACACATAATTGGATAGACATAGAGTAGATACATAATTGACTTCCAAAAATTATATAAAGTCAGGATTTGTGGGAAACAGATAAAGCTAAACAAGGAAAAATTTT
>NW_012106408.1:1360251-1367280 GCF_000951045.1 Mandrillus leucophaeus
TAATTTGGTTTTGCAGAGTTAGGGGAGTGAGCATTTGGACTGAAGATGCTGTCAGTAGAACACAAGAGACATTTTCTCAGGCAGTAGGGCACAGCATTGATAGAATTTGAAGTTGAAAGCACACTGAAATTTAGACAATTTTAAAAATGTAGTGGCTTACACTGGAAACTTTGAGATTGATTTCAAATCACATAAGGTTTGGAGATTCACAAGGGTAGGAGATTGGGGATTAACAGAGAATTCAGTCTAGAGAGAGACAAGGACTTATGCATTGTCACGGACACAACTGGTTTCCAACTAAATATATATTCCTTCTTCTCCTTTGCTGAACAATATACAATATGGGAATGTATCTTTCTGCATGCAGTTAATGTTCTTCAGGTGAAGCTGACACACCGCTAGTTCCAGGAAGAGGCTTGATTGGGCAAAGGGTGGTCCTGACCATTTTTATATTGATTGGTGCCAGTGAAGCAACACACCGAATTTTGTGGCCTACCTTAAGAATCTGACCCAGTAATAGACTTAAGACTCCATTTGTGCTAATAAGAGACAAGTGGAGGCATGCTGGGGATTTGGGGAAAGAGGTTCTCTCATTCTCATTTGCTTTGTTGCCAGAAACAGTCCCAGTTTCCAGTTCAGGAAGATGTGGTATGAGATGTGAATCCTGGAAGTACTATGCCATTTTTCCCTTTACTGGGAAGTCAACTATAGTAGAGAATGCTATACTGTTACCAAAACCGATTTCCTGTTTTGCTTGGCATTGTAAGATATTTTCTATGCATTTTGTACTTAGGGATAGCACATATCCATACAACTAAATTCTATTTTTGTCACTTCTGGGCAAAGTGATAAGAATGTATGCCTCCCCCATGCTCTCTTTTGCTGTACACTAGTTGAATGAAGAGAACTCTGAGCAATTACAAGAGAGTGTAACTACATGTTGGGAAGAGCCCGTGTTCCTAAATGATGACATAGAAGGCCGTTACCACCAGAAATATTCACATTGGATGATGATGTGATTGAGAAGTTAATTTTTGTTGTATAAATGCTGTAATAATTCAAGATGTACCCATTGCTAGCAGTTAACTAAACCAGAATTAATCTCACACGGGGAAGATAGGATAGAGATAGAAAAGCAACCATGCTACATTTTCTTTATCCAGTCTATCATTGAGGGGCATTTGGGTTGGTTACAAGTCTTTTCTATTGTGAATAGTGCTACAATAAACATACAGGTGGAATGATAGCCTGGATAAAGAAAATGTGGCACATATAGACCATGGAATACTATGCAGCCATAAAAAGGATGAGTTCATGTCCTTTGCAGGGACATGGATGAAGTTGGAAACCATCATTCTCAGAAAACTAACACAGGAACAGAAAACAAACACCACATGTTCTCCCTGATAAGTGGGAGTTGAACAACAAGAACACATGGACACAGGGAGTGGAACATCACACACCAGGGCCTGTCGGGAGGTGGGGGAATGGGGGATAGCATTAGGAGAAATACCTAATATAGATGACAGGTTGATGGGTGCAGCAAACCACCATGACACAAGTATACTTATGTAACAGACCTGCACGTTCTGCATATGCATATGTATCCCAGAACTTACAGTATATTAAAAAATAAAAAGAAAAGAAAAAGGAAAGAAAAGAAAAAGCAACCATGTCCCCAGTGATACTGCTGAGCTGTTGAACCAAACAATCTCTGAAACTCAACCCAAATCTTCCAGTAATGGGGAGAAATAAATCTCTATTACTGTTTAAATGTGTGAGTTGGATTTTCTGTTTTTAGCTGAAAGGTAATTTCATGAAGAATAAGACAAAAACCAATCCATGGACACAAGTTACAAGGTTAAACTAAGTCATGAAGAACAAGGCAAAGATATATATTGCACAGAACTAGGTTGCAAGATGAGCTGGGTCCTAGCAACAAAGCAATAAAGACAATTTGATGTTAAACTGTCAAACAATGAATCCATGGATATTCGTATTTTGTATGCGCCTTAATCAAAATCATCAGACAGTAGGGTTATAGCTGTACCTGTAGGTGGAGTGGAGTTCAAGTGGTCCCAAGTGTAGTGGAGCCTAGACTATATAAGCAGGAAGCCAACTTCCTATTACGCTAGGAAAATAAATTAGGGACTGGCTGGACTGCAGCAGATAGAAATTTGTTCCAAGTAGCTGAAATGGATAAAATGTCCTTTTAATGCACGTTCTACACTAACACAAAACCAAACCTATAAGTCCATGCCAGTCCAAACCTCTTTACATCTTCTCCTTACTAGTCATATGTGATTTCCTGTTCAATAATTGTGAATATTTCACACTTTCTCTGGTAAGCCACCCATATTTTCCAATACATTTTATTTTTTCATTACTACAGAACTGTATTTTAAATATTTAATCTCTTCTATTACACACTGGAATGCATGTCCCCACTTCCTCTGTTATCTTGGCCTCTACTAATGTTACTTATGAGAAAACATGTCATTGAAATAAATTCTTTTCATTGGTAAAAATTTAATGGTAATGTTATAGCAAGAGCTTTCATTCATAATGAGTACACCTTAATTATTTCAAGAAATTTCCAAAGATAACGTTTTTTTTTGCATATTTGGGGAGAATGAGTTAACAGTAATGAATCAATAAACAACATAATCTATTTAACATAAATAGACCATACTCTAATTTCTATTCTAAAACCTAATAGAAATGGCTTACTATCTTTATTTCTACTCTTAAGTCTATTGTTTTACCTGCAAATTATAATGAATTTTAAGGTTCTTAAAAAATAAAGAGTTTGTGCTATCTGTGATTCTGATCACTCAGTATATATCTACAACTGCAGCTGCAGTGATCAAGAGGGTAGCATTCAGAAGTGTTCCTAAGAAGGGACTGGAAAGTATTCAAATTAAAACTTTTTCACAGTTAATCATGAATTATATTTGACTTCAAATGAGGAGATGACAAAAATTACTTTCAAGTGAGGAAAATATTTGAAGTTTAATAAGATAAAATTTAATATACAGTCATCTGAATTTGTTGGATATGAGGGTAGAAGTAGAAATAAAGTTCATACAACTACCCAGACCACTTCTAACTTAATCAAAAAATGTATTCTGAGTATTTGCCAGTGAATAGTACTGTTTTTGGACCTCTAGTAAACTAGTAGACATTAGCTGTGATCTCTCCCTTGAGACTTCTTAAACTCAATGATTTTATTAAGGATTTCATTCTCCTGTTGAAGAGAGAACCCTTTACAATTGAGTGAAAAATTACATCAAATATAAAAAAGTATTGTTTTAGACAAAGTGAAGATTCTCTGGTAAGGTGAAGGCCTCATTTTTCTTATAAAAGTATTTATTTTTCTCCACCTGCAGACTGGACACTGTGACTCCAGCAGGTTACCACAAATCAGATAGTCATTCTATCTGATACTCATGCAAAGAGATTAATTATAATCAGAAGAAAAATGTAACACATTGAAATGATTACATGACAGTAAATAGACTGTTCCAAATCCTACTACTGAATAAGTAATTGCCTAAGGAATCCTTTGTATTACTTTTGTAAATAATGGCAAAAAATATTGTATTCATATAAATTTTCTTTGGATTGAAGGTCTAAAATCCTAGATGGATATATAAATAATTTTTCAATGAAAAACCAACATATTGTGGTGTACTTTAATAGATTTGAGCTAATCTGAAAGTGGCCTTTGTTAAAGATATTAAAATAGAGAGATTGCTGTAAAGGAAATGTTAAAACTTAGTCTTAAGTAACAAAGAACTGCCTACTACTCTGCTTAACCAAACACAGGGAAATAATATTTCTAGCTAAAGGTTTGAGAAACAGAAAAAAATCTAGAATACTTTTCAAATATTAGCCTGATAAGTAAAATTTTGACAGAGGGAAAAAAACTGATGCTTAAGTTAAATAAAACCTTCACCTACATTGATTCATGACCTTGTCCTCAACTAATACAAAGCACAGAAGGCATTATAAATCATATTGTACTGGATGAAATTGATTTCACTATCACAGCTTTCCATTTTTTCCATACACAGAAGGAAGAGTTAGGGATTTAAACATAAACTACAAAAATTAAAGTATCTCTACAATTTTGGAATATTAGTATATCACACTGCTAAAGTCACAGTTCCTCAATGAGATGGCATATTTTACATTTTGCACAAGCCTTTGGTTATATTCATTATTTTCCCAAGACAACGCTGTGAACGCTATATGGTCTAAGGAGTAGAAAAGTGTGAATTTAAGAATAGTTGTACAAAATTGGAGGCATTTACTTTTCTGAAGGAAAGGGTCACTGAAAATTTAGTTACATTGAAATTATTATAGCTCTTTTACCACTCTGATGCAAACATTTGCTTTCTCATACCTTGAGATGAAGAAATTGAAAACTTCAATGTTTTTCTTAGAAACAAATAGTAATCATCCCATACCTGTTTTAATTGTATGTCATCCTTTGAAGGAAAGATACCCAGAGCTGGTTTGGCACCCACATTGAGGCCATGGTGTTCTTCTGTTGAATGTAAACAATATATAAACAATCCCAGAGATCACCAGCATCAGATAAGGCCACTCTGACCCCAGTAAAGTGAGACAAAAACAAAACCAGATCCTAATCATGTTTGAACACAGATACAGACTGGGTCAATGTAAACACAAAAAATTACCAAAACCTCCCTCTCCCAGCTAAGATGAATGACTGCCTTTTAAAAATTTAAAACAATTATAGCTTTATCCTCACTCCTTTGGCTTCAGAGAAAAATTTGTTAAGATATTCATTCATGGAATGACTCCTTCCTGACAGTACCCAATGCGGAGATAAACCCTTTTCCTTGAACTCTTTCTTCTTAGATCTCTCCCAGATCATCTCCCACAAGCCCTAATCTTACAATAAATTATTTTAAGATCATTCTTACTGAGTGTCTTCGTCTATTTGTGACACTTTAACAAAATACTTAAGACTGAGTCACTTTTAAATAATGTAAATTTCTCGTAGTTCTGGGGGTCAGAAAGTCCAAGATCAAAGAACTAGTAGATTTGGTGTCTTGTGAGGATTCCCTGCTTCATAAATGGCACTTCTTGCTGCATCCTTATGTGGCAGGGATGGTAGAAGGGCAAAAGGGACCTCGTTAGTTCCTTTGAGCCCTTTTATAAGGGCATTAATTCATTCATGAGGTGAAGCCCTCATGACTTAATCACTTCCCAAAAGGTGCTACCTCTTAATACTGTTACATTGGAGATTAAGTTTCAACATGAATTTCAAAAGGGACGCAAACATGTAAACATAGCACTAAGATGCCCAACAATTCCCATGGTATAGTCTCCCTTGCTGCAGCAAACATCAGTACACCCAGGGTTTACTGCAGGTGTGTTCATGGTGGTTGTTTGACTCATGGACATAAGCTTTATGCTATTACTCTCAGTTTGACATAGATGCTATTAATATATTTGACATAAATAGACCATACTCTAATTTCTATTCTAAAACCTAATAGAAATAACTTATTCTCTTTATTTCTACTCTTAAGTCTATTGCATATTTCACTTTACAGGTTGATAAAATCTTTCATTATATATAAATTAGTTATCTTTGAATGACTAACAAATAGCCTTCGCTCTGAATATTAGAAAATAAAATCAATATTTTGGAAAGTTGGCTTAAATAACAAGTATGGCATCGTTGAAAGGTAAGGAAAAATAGTAAGTGACCCCTCACTGTGTCATCTTAAAATATGCATATACTAAAGTGTAAGAACTGCTTTCAGATTTTTTCATATTCAGCTGGGGGCAGAGTCCGTTGATCAATGAATGCAACTATTCACGTTGTGTTTTAAGTCTTCAAAAAAGACTTGATTAATGTAAGGCAAGTTAAAAACATCGAAATCAAGTGGTGGTTTGACACCATTTGATGGTATTGTTACTGGTGGAAAGTAGTCAAGTTATGGGTGGTGAATCCATACGGGTCTGCAGCAACCTCAGTTCTTGCCTTCTCAGAATAAAGAATTCGACTGAGGAGCATAAGGCAGAAAAAGAGACCAACGCAAGTTTTAGAGCAGGAGTGGAAGTTTATTTAAAAGGGCTTTAGAAGAGGAAAGAAAGGAAAGTAGCTTGGAAGAGACTCAAGCGGGCACCTGAAGGTCAAGTGCGGTGTTTAAACTTGATCCCAGGACTTTATTCGCTGGCCCCTTTTCCATGAATTTTCACTTAGGGTGGGCTGTTCACATGCGCAGTGCCCTCCTTACCCTTGGGAGGTGAGCATGCGCAGTGTGTTTCAGAAGTTGTACACATGCCCATCTGAGTCTTTCTTCCCTTTTCCAGCGGTGTGTTCCCAGAAGGTCATGCTCTGCAGTTTTTGTCTCTTAATGCACATGCCTGGGATGTTACTTCTCCCTGGTGTCTGCATTCATTTAACACTCTAGTGCAACAGGTGTGGACCATCAGGAAATGGCCTCTCCCTGGTGCTGGCTGCCAATTTAACACTTTTAGAGAGGAAATGTGATAACTGCCAAACTATCACCTGACATTTCTAGTGGTGGGTGGGGGAGAGTCCTCTCCTTCCCTGCTCATGCCTATCTAACTACATGTAACAGTATTAACTCCAAACAATATAGAGTGCCTAAATCATGCCTTGCCAAATCACTCACGACATACCAGCTGGTTTCCAAATGATTATACACAAAGAACACAAGCAAAAGGGAGATCAAATAACCCTTTGATTCATATCTGAACAGGTATCTGCAGGTTGTGGGTAAAGGTTTGATACACAGAGTCTACACAGGTTCTAAGTTTAAAGCTTGCATGAGATCCTGCTTTGCTCTTAAATATTAATATTGAGACGAGACAATCATATCCATATGTGTCTCAGTGGCCAAAAAAAAAAAAAAAGAAATAAATAAAAAGATGAATGGTGTGGACAGAGAGAGAGAAAGTCTTGAGAATATTACTCAGCTCCAAGAGAGAGGGAGAGAAAATACTTGAGAGACTGTGTGA
>NW_012106408.1:1367827-1439260 GCF_000951045.1 Mandrillus leucophaeus
GACTATCTCCAAGGTTCCAGCATATGCTAGATTAAAATATCACTCCCTAATTTATTATGAATTTCAAAGTATGCCTATCCACATTTTTCAGTCATGTTCATTAGGAGAGGTTTTTCAATCAGTACTACATGGTGGCTTAGCTCAATAATAATGTCAGTTAAGAAAAATGCCTCCAATTTGTAACTCTCCTTCTTACTAAGGTTTTACAGAAAAATTAAATTTAAAATTAATTCCTTTTGCAGATTTTAATAAAAAGAAATTAAAATTTAAAAGCACTCCACTTCCAAATTTTCTCATTCTCTGCAAATAGATTTAACTGGGGGCTTGGTAGAATTTTAGTATTTTTCTCAGTCAACCTAACTAGAATCAATAGCCAACACTGTAACATTTTCAGCGTAGGATTAATTCAATCCCAAGTCTTAAGTACTCTCATTTTTCAGTATCTGAAATGGTTAACACAGACTAGGCTGGGCAGGGTGGCTCATGCCTGTAATCCCAGAACTTTGGGAGGCCAAAGCAGGAGGATCACATGAGGTCAGGAGTTCGAGACCTGGCTGGCCAACATGGTGAAACTCCGTCTCTACTAAATATACAAAAATTAGCCAGGCATGGTGGCATGCACCTGTAATCCCAGCTACTTGAAAGGCTGAGGCAGGAGAATCACTCGAACCACAAGACTATTACAAAACTAGTCCTCTACCTAAGAAATTCATAAGAAAAATGCAAGTTCTTATAAAAAAATGATTCCAAACAAGATGATGGTATCAGACAGGACTTCAACACTGACTAGCTTATAGCAGAATATGTACTGTACTGTCCTGTGTAGCAGAACAACTTATAATGCTTGTGGATCTAGGGGCCCAAATGATGTAATCAAGCCTCTTTCTCTCTCTCCTTTTGCTTTTGCTTGGGTTCTGTGTTCTTCTGTGCAGACTTCATTCACAGACAAGCCTTTCAAAATAGTGTTTCCCAACAGCTTGAAGTTTACATAATTCTCCAGAGTGGCATTTTCAGCAGAAAGATATATGCGCTGCCTGAGTTCAAAATGAAATAAAATAAAATCCTAGGATTTAGCCTTATTGGACTGACGTATCCCAATATCACATGCACATCAGAGATCAGATCAGATATATGATGTTTTCTGGGAAAATGGAAGGACAGAGAAAGGATAAAAGGAAAATCTTGTTTTAACATTGTCCAGAGTATAATCTGTGCATACCAGTTGTCCAGAGTTCATAATTTAAACAGTTTTGTGGGGAAAATTCTGTTGAACAATTAATTTTACTGTCACATGCTTGTCACTGCGCTCTGTAGAAATCAAGGGTTTTTTTGTTTGTTTGTTTGTTTGTTTTCTTGTTTGTTTAGTCCTCTGCTTTCGCTGTGAAACTTTCACAATCCTTGCCTCCAGTATCCCAGTAGGAATCCATATAACTTCTGTCGTGGACTTTTCTCGCAAATCTCATGGTAGCTAATGCTATTGTGCTGCTGCTGTCGGCATTTCTCAAACCCATACGTTAGAGGCTAAATTTGAAGCAATAAATTTTGTCTTATATTAGTCCTCGAACATAACCTATCATTTTTAAAAGAGACTTTTTCTGAAGACATTATAAAGTCTTTGTTCTCTCCTTATTTCTGACTGTAGCCTGACCTGACTTTCAACAAAGACTCAAATCATTTTCTTAGACTCAACTAAGGAAATAGAGGAAAGGAAAAAGAGAAAAAGAAAAAGAAAACCACATATAAACATTGAAAATAAAATAAAAAGCTATAGACTCTGGGATTTCCAATTTTATGCCACATACCCATTCCAGTAACTAACAATACAGATGCCAAAAGTCTTTTTACACTTAATCTCTGTTTGAGATTTCTCTGGCTCTGGCAGGCTTGTGTAAGAAAAAATGTTAAATAAAAAAAAAAATTTAATTTGTTGTTGTTGTTGTTGTTGTGAGCATAACCAGTTGCTTAGCAAGAACAATTCCTTCTCCTTGTCTCCAGAGCCCCTGAAGAAGAAAAAGAAAATAAATATTTATCTCTGGCCAAGATGTCATCCCTGTTTACTCACTTTAAGGTTCCAAATAAGCCTGCTCAATAGCCGGATCATTTTTCCAAACAACAAATACCAGCTGTCATATTTCCACAAATCTTTGATGTCCTGATGCAGTAATCTACTTCCAAATGCTGGCCCCCATGTAGCTCCATACTTGAGATTGAGAAAGTAGGAACTGAGATTGGCTTGGATGGTATTTTGATAGTATTGGAATGTCCAAATCGTGGTATTTTGTGCAAGTAGCAAGTGATTCTGCATGATTGTAGCTTAGAGGGTGGCCAGTGTTGGGATGCTGAGTCTAAAAAAGTATGCTGAACCTGTACTTTTGTTACTTATGCCAGGCTGCATTTATTTTACTTATGCCACTTATGTTACCTGTGCCTGCATTTATGTTACTTCTCTAGATTTTACTCTGTAGGCATTGAGGATCTTTATGTAATGAAAGATGTGACAGATTTTTATTAAATTCAGTATTAAAAACATATATCTCAATTTTTATTCAACATTTATGTCCCCAATTGGACATTGCTTTCAGTTTAAAAGACTGTGTGAGCAATAGAAATGCACGAGTTCAGAATTATCTTTTGGTATTTAATGTCTAATCCAACTGGGAAGGGGAAATTACTCTCATTAGAGCCACCTTGTTATCTTATGAAAGTATCTCAAAACCTTATTGGTAGTATTTTTAGACAAGTCTCGAGGATCTTACTCAACTCTAAGGGTTAATCTCTAAGAAAGTATTACCAACTTCTGCTGATTTTCAAGCAATTAAACAGTGTAATTTAAGCCACTGAACTTAAATTGGATCTGTGTGCCAACAATATAGAACTACAGTGTCTTTTTAAAATGATCCTGCATACATGGGTTTCATTAGATCACCTTGTAAATGCATCACTAAGAGTGTTAGTATTGATGTTTCTTTGGTGACAAGGAACAGGAATCCACTCAAATAAAGAGGAAATGTTTTGAAGGGATATGAGGGAAAAGCACAATTAAGCCTTATTGAAGTCATAATTTGTGAAGCCACCAGGGCAGCTACTTTTTTCATCTCTCTAGAGTCAAATTATTTCTCACTCTATTTTCTTGGTAAGTCTCCTACTTCTTGCTACAAAAAGAACTGTCATTCCTGATAAAAATCTGCATGACTTGTGAATCTACATTCTTTGAAAGCCAAATTTCAAATTCTTATGGAAGTTCTGATTGGTCACTGATCATTCATTGCGTTGTTATAGTTGGAGTATGGTCACATGCTACTTGTGAAGCTAACTGGACTCAGCTGTACATCAGGCATTGCTGGTGGTGAGAACTTCCTAGTGAAGGGAAGCAATGTATGGGATAGCCTCTTATTGTGCTTGATCATTTCTTTTTAAAAAGCATTTAAAAAATTGTTTTGTAGAGATAAAGAGTCTCACTTTGTTGCCCAGGCAGGTCTTGAACTCCTTGCCTCAAGGAATCCTCCCACCTTGGCCTCCCAAAGTGCTGGAATTAAAAGTGTGAACCACTGTGCCTGGCCTATACATACATATTTTTAAACAAATGATAACCAAATGAATAGGTCACGATGACTATTGTAGAATTGACCTAACCTAGTGCCAGAATTTATACTACAATTAAAGATTAAAAAACACAGCCTTGAATATTGGTCTCATCTTTTCTCCTTTATTTCAAAAATCAAGTACGTTAGATAAAATTAAGAGGATGAGAGTCATTTATAATAATGTTATTAACACTTAAAGTTTAAATAATTTTGCCCTGAAATTATAGCAAATTTTATTTTAGTGTTTAGAGTAATTATTTTATCAAACAATTGTAATCTGAAATTTAGAAAAATGTTATGAGATAAATTTATAAAGAAAAGTGGTAACAGCTAAGAGCAAAACCAGACTTATCACTATGGTAACTAGACTTTTACACATTCATTAATAGTGTTTCCAGAGTAAAGAACAAACAGAAAGTAGTAGACAAGAGATATTTACATTTGAAACAAGATATGTAACTCTAATGTTTTATATGCTACAACGCCACTAAAAGAACCATATTCACAAAAATGTTATTTTTCCTCTCTTTTCTGTCCTTTGAGGCATGTCCAATTAAATAGTGAGATATGACAGTGTATGACTGGAATATGCTGTTATAACAGCAAAATGACAAGATTCTGCATGCTTGATTGCCTATTACTTCTTATTTCCCTCAAATGCAAGAATGCGAAAAAACTTTGCATGAGAGACTCTTAACAGAATTAACTTGCTTTTTAAAATAATATCACTCCTTAGAATTAAGAACAAACACATTGAAAACTTATTATGTTTCAGATAATACGACAAATGCTTTGCTTAAAAGATCATAATTTACTTTAATAACAGCTAAACAAAAATGTTTCCCATTTTACATATGAAGAAACAGGATTACAAAATTTTAGTGGCAGAACACTGGGGAGCCTGGAGAAGAACAGAAATGAAATGAAAAATCCTAACGGTGACCTGAAGGAAATTTTTCAAAAGGCAGCTGTTGCATGGAGAGAACAAGTTTTCGGCTAAGGTGACAATTTATAAATAAATGGTCTTGTTAAGCCAGGTATTGGCATTAGCAGAGATTTACCACACTTAGTCTTGAGGAACAAGCTACAGGAAATGTTAAAGCAAAGTTTTCAGCTCAAATTCCTAAATATTGAGATACACTTCAAATGGAAACGTTTTGGTAAAAGTGTTTATTTGGCACACAAATTATTCACACTCAAAGACAATCCCACAGAATCTCCTACTTGTACCATCTTTGGAAAATCACTAACACTCTTTAGTTTTTGATCCATTTATCTGAAGATTGTTTCTATGAGACCTGCAAGTCCTAATGTTCTGTAATTTGATGGAGACTTTTTTGGTTTATGTCAGCTCTGTCCTTCTCCTCTCCCAGCTATTTAGTTTCCTTATAAAGAATTCTGTTCATACGTCTGTTTATTAAATCAAGCATTGGCTTTATACCAGTCTTGAAGGAATTCACTTTTTTCATATTTAAATAATTGAGATGGTGAGTGCAACTCTTATGAAACTAAATCTCATAAAAGTGTTTACATTTTCTCTGTTTCAAAAAGTAAATATGCCAATCTGAGTTTTTTTTTTTTTTTTCTTTAACAACTAGTAGCATGGAAACCTGGAATAACTATGTCGTCTGTACAATATTCTTTCCCAAGAAAATGAAGGTCACTCTGAACAAACAAATGATAGTCTCTGCCAGGTGGGAGTCTTCTGATTCATTAAAAGCAGAGTGAATTTGCAGCATGTTGAACTCAAAGGAATTGGCAAACAACTACAACTAAAGCGAAATCCATGGAATTTAGAATTAACAGTTTTAAAAAAATACTTCTTCAAATAATAATTTAAGAAAATAGAAATACAGCTAACTCTTCCTAATCGTAATGAAGGTATAGTGGATACTAAGTAGCAGGCAGTTGGATTTGATTTTAGAAGAAATTTTCATGTGCATTCTGTTATCTCCATTTACTATAAAACCACTGTACTGTGAATTTGTCATGAAATGATTTTATGAGATAATCAGTAAACTATATGCCAGAAAAGCCTTGATATATCTTAAAAGGCCAGACTGAAAGTACAAAATCTTCTTGGAAGTGGTGTTCTCTTGTTCTCAAATGTAGTTGAAAACTAATTTAATAAAATAGGAAAATCTAATTAAATCAGAGATGCTGTTTTGTCTTGCTGATATTGTGTATCCATGATCTCAATTAAGCAAAGATTTAGACAGTCAAGAGTTACAAAAGATATTTCAAATATTTAATTTGAGATCATACTATCTTTAAGACCAACATCATACAGACATGCTTAGGGGAAAAATACATTTCCTTTCTGCAGTTTCCAGACACAATTAGTGAACATTTATCAGGGTCCAAATAAATGAATTAAATTTTTGTTTTTAAAATATTTAGAAAAAGTCATTACATATTACCTTATGCTGTTTGGTAGATGCATTTTCCTGAATCAAGAAAAGTATTTGGTTTATAGCAAATTACAAAATTTACTAAAGCCCCTCTTATTTTCCAAAGAAAACTTATTAACATTCTATAGAACTAACTCTTAGGATCAAACTTTTAAAAATGCTGGGTAAGTTATAGTTACAAGGTTACTATATCTTCTTCTACATGGCACGAAAAGCCCACTAATACTTTATATCCATTTCCTTCTGTACTCTCCTAATGCCCTATGCTATTAATAGCAACAAAGCCCTGGAATTATCCCTTTCTATACATTATAGATACAAAAAGCTCATTGTGGGGTCACTGTTTATTTCTCTGTTCTTAATATGTGCATTAGTTTGCTACAGCTACCATAACAAAATACCTCAGACTGGATGGCTCAAACAGCAGAAATTTATTTTCTCACAGCTCTATAGGCTAGAATTGCAATATTGAGGTATCGGCAAGTAATTTCTTTCAAGGGCTCTCTCCTGGACTTGCAGATGGCTGGCCATCTTGTCACCAACTTTTTCTCTGTGTGTGCAGTCCCATGATAGCTCTCTCTGCTTCCAAATTTCCCCTTTTGATAAGGACAGCAATCAGATCGAATTAAGGTGCACTTATGTGACCTCATTTAACCCTTAATTATCTATTTAAAAGCCTTATCTCTAAATATAGTCACATTCTGAGGTACTGGGGTTAGAACATCAAATTATGAATCTGTGATGTGTGCCCTCCTCCACCTCCACCTCCTGGTTGCTTTTAGATTTTCTCCTTATCAGTAATTTTCAGAAATTTGCATGATGGGTTTTGGTGTGGTTTTCTTTGTATTTATCCTGTTTGGACTTTATTGTGTTTCTCTGATCTATGAACTAACAATTTTTTTTTAAATTCAGAAAATATTTTGCCATTTTTTTTTTCAAATATATTTTAGGTCCTCTCTTTAGGAAATCAGATTACACATATGCTAGGGGAAAAATTTTTTGTAAACTGTCTGAGTCTTTTAATCATTTTTCTAGTGGGTTTTTTTTAACCTTTTTAGCACCAATTTTTAAAAGTTGTCTATTTATTAACAATATTAATCCTTTTATAATACTTTTTGCATGTATTTCCTCCCAGTTTATCATTTATCTTTTGAGTTTGTTTTTGCTGCTGACTTGTTTTTTGGTATGTAGACATTTTTTAAGGTAGTTGAACTTGTATTTCTTTTTTGTTTCTGATTTTGAACAATAGTTAGAAAGATGTTCCCATCTTGAGAATATAAAGGAATTTACATGTTTCCTTCTAGTGCTTCTATGATTTTCTTTTTTGCACTTAGTTTTTGTATTTATTTTATTCACTTATTTTAAAATTTATTTTATATTCAGCGGGCTTATGTACAGGTTTGTTACCTGGGTATATTGCATGATGCTGGGGTTAGGGATAAAACTGATACTGTCACCAAAGTAAGAAGCATAGTACCCAATAGTTAGTTTTTCAAACCACACTCCACCTACTTCTTCACTCTAGTAATCTATAGTGTACATCAGTGCCATCTTTATGTTCATGAGTAGAAAATGTTTAGCTGTCTGAATATTTCACTTATAAGTGGTTTTCTGTTCACATGTTAATTTGTTCAGGATAATGGCCTCCAGGTGCATCCTTGAAGCTGCAAAGGTATGATTTTAATTTTTTTTAATGGCTGCATACTATTTCATGCTGCATATGTACCATGTGTTCTTTTTCCCTTCCTTCCTTCCTTCCTTCCTTCCTTCCTTCCTTCCTTCCTTCCTTCCTTCCTTTCCTTCCTTCCTTTGCTTCCTTCCTTTCTTTCTTTCTTTCTTTCTTTCTTTTTTCTTTTCCTCTTCCTTTCTTTTCTTTTCTTTTCTTTTCTTTTGTTTGAGACAGAGTCTCCCTCTGTCGCCCAGGCTGGAGTGGAGTGGTGCGATCTCGGTTTACTGCTCACTGCAAGGTCCGCCTCCCAGGTTCACGCCATTCTCCTGCCTCAGCCTCCCGAGTAGCTGGGACTACAGGCGCCCGCCACCACGCCCGGCTGTTTGTATTTTTAGTAGAGTCGGGGTTTCACCTTGTTGGCCAGGATGGTCTCGATCTCCTGACCCCGTGATCCACCCACTTCAGCCTCCCAAAGTGCTGGGATTACAGGCGTGAGCCACTGCGCCGGGCCTGTACCACATGTTCTTTATCCAGTCCACCACTGCTGGGCACCTATCTTGATTGCATTCCATGTCTTTGCTATTATAAATAGTGTTGCAATGAACACGTTACTGTATGTGTCTTTTTGGTGGAATGATTTACTTTCATTTGAGTATATAGCCAACAGCAGGATTGCTGGGTGGAATGGTAGTTCTGTTCCAAGTTCTTTGAGAAATCTTCAAACCGCTTTCCATGGTGACTGAACTAATGTACATTCCCACCAACAGTTATAAGTACTGCTTTTCTCTGTAGCCTTATCAGCATCTGTTGTTTTTTGACTTTTTGGTAATAACCATTCTGACAGGTGTGAGATGGCATCTCATGGTAGTTTTGCTTTGCATTTTTCTTATGATTAGTGATGTGGAGCCTTTTTTCATATGCTTGTTGGCTGCTTGTGTGATTTCTTTTGAGAAGTGCCTGTTCATTTTTTTTGCCTACTTTTAAATGAAGTTACTTGTTTTTTTGCTTATTGAATTGTTTAAGTTTCTTATAGATTTTGAATATTAGACCTTTTCTGGCTATGTAGTTTGTAAATATACTCTCCCATTCTGTAGGTTGACTGTTTAAAACATAAAATACTTGGAATACATCTAACCAAGGAGGTAAAAGATATCTACAAGGAGAGCTACAAAATACTGCTAAAATAAATCATAGGTGACATAAATAAAAGGAGAAATATTTCAAGCTCAGGGATCAGAATAATAATATTGTTGAAATGACCATACCGCCCAAAACAATCTACAGATTCAATGTAATTCTTATTAAACTACCAATGTCATTTTTCACCAAACTAGAAAAACACTATTCTAAAATTCATATGAAACCAAAATAGACCCCGATTACCAAAGCAATCCTAGGGAAAAAGAACAAAGCTGGAGATATCACTTTACCGGACTTTAAACTATAAGGCTACAGTAACCAAAACTGCACGATACTGCTACAAAAACCAACACATCAACCAGTGGAACAGAATAGAGAACCCAGAAATAAAGCCACACACCTACAACCATCTCATCCTCAACAAAGTCAACAAAAATAAGTGATGGGAGAAGAACT
This sequence comes from Mandrillus leucophaeus, assembly GCF_000951045.1. Classification (NCBI taxonomy): domain Eukaryota; kingdom Metazoa; phylum Chordata; class Mammalia; order Primates; family Cercopithecidae; genus Mandrillus; species Mandrillus leucophaeus. The sequence goes on from NW_012106408.1 coordinate 1,377,088, forward strand.
CTCTGTTCAATAAATGGTGTTGGGACAGCTGGTCAGACATATACAGAAGAATAAAACTATTTATCATCATATATACAAATTAACTCAGGATGTAGTAAAGATTTAAATGTAAGACCTCAAACCATAAGAATCCTAGAAGAAAACCTAGGAAACATCATTCTTTCTGGACACCAGTCTTGGGAAAGAATTTATGACTAAGTCTTCAAAAGCAATTGCAACAAAAACAAAAAATGACAAGTGGGACCTAATTAAACTAAAGAGCTTCTGCACAGAAAAGAAACAATCAACAGAGTAAACAGACAACCTACAGCATAATTGATTTTTTATTTTGAGTTTACTATTTGGATTTTGTGAAGTATGCTTTCAATTTTATGTGTTTTTTTCTACTGATTATCATTTGACCCAACATCTTTTATTAAAATTCCATCTTTTTGCCATGTTTAATATATACTGAATTTTTATATGAACATGGTCTATTTCTGATTTTACTATTCCCTTTCATTAGCCATCTGTTTATTAACTTACCAGCAACAGAGTGTTTTAAGTATGGGGGCTTTGTAGTATTTTAAATAATGGTTAAACTAGTCATCTGCAATTGGTCTTCTGTTTTATGATTTTATCTTTTTTATTTCATAAGAACTTTAGAATCAACTTTTCTAACTCCAGGGTAAGAAACAGTTCTATTTTTGTTGACATCATGTGAAATTTATAAATTATCTAAAGGAGATAATTATGCATGGTGCTTTTGTAATGTTGCATCACAACTGATATCTTCCAATTTAGTGAGGCTTACTTTTCTGTATTTCATGAGTGTTTTAAAGTTTTCCTCATGTAGGCTTTGTGTATTTGTTATGTTTATTCATAAATATTTTATCTTTTATGTTGTAGCAATTACAAAAGTGTTTTTTATAACATCATCTCTTTATTGTTCATGTACCTGTAGACCATTGATTTTGTGTGTTAACTTTTTTCCTGCTACTTTAATTAATTCATTTATTATTTCAGTTCACTATCAGTTTCATTGGAAGGTATTGAGAGGCATAGCTTGATGGAGTTTTTTGGGAGCTGGAACACACAAGAAGCAAAGTAATATTGCTTGAAGACATTAGAATGAACATCAGTTCTCCTCCTGAATCCAGTACTAGATGGCAATCTAGAATCATGAAAGCTGAACTAGATGGACATTATCTGTGAGAGGAGAGTGGTCTGAGTTATAAGTTATACAGTTAGCATGCCTCTCCTTTTGGAGATTTTAGGTATTCTTTGTCTACAAGGAGAGGAACTTCGAGATGTGTCTATATTTTCTTGCCCTTGTTAAGCTTTGTAGAGATAGAAAACTTGCAACTTGAAGGTTCCCCTTGGGCCTCTGAAGGTACGTTAAAAATTACTGACATGAAGCGGATTAGTAGGAGAAAAGTGTACGAATTTATTTAATGTGTATACATGGGAAAATCACTGAGTGATTTCCTATCCCATAGCATGGTTCAGGAGAAGAGAAATTCTGTTGAGTGGATTACTAGGAAAGATAAATGGATCAGGAAACAGAAATTAACTTGTACATTATCTTGTGAAAGGTTTTCTTCAGGTGTGGTTACACTTTTGGTATTACAGGAAGAGGAAGAAAAACATTTTTTTTGTTTTGTTTTGTTGGGTCTGATCTTAGGTAGATAAAGGCTTTGGGAGAATCAGAGGGAAGGGGAAGGCCAGAAACAGCTTGAAGCTTCTTCAGTTCATCATGTCAAAATGCCACATTTTGGGGTATCAGTTTCTGTATTAGTCTGTTGTGCAGTGCTATAAAGGAATACCTGAGGCTGAGTAATTTATAAAGAAAAAAAGTTATATTTGGCTCATGGTTCTGCAGGCTATACAAGTATTGCACGAGTTTCTGCTTGGCTACTGTTGAGGCCTGACAAATCTTTTACTCTTGGCAGAAGGCAAAGGCAGAGCAGGTGTGCGCGCAGGCATGTCACGTGGTGAGGGAGGGAACAAGAGAGTGGGGGAGGTGCCAGCCTCCTGCTCTTGAGTGAACTAACAGAGCAATAACTCACTCATTATCCTGGGTAGGGCACAAAGTCATTCATGAGGCATCTGCCCCTATGACCCAAACACCTCTTACCAAATTCCACCTCTAACATATTGGAAATTACATTTCAACATGAGATTTGAAGGGGACAAATATCCATACTATATTAGTTTCTGTGCCTCAATAAGATCCATGAGTCTTGCAGTAACTACTGAATTATTGTACTCATTTCTATCTCCAACAGATGAGGGAAGTTGAAATAGAGTCTCCTCCTACAAGTGCAAATGTTCCTGAAAAGGGTAAAGGTAATATATGTAAAGCTGCTCTGATGAGCAATCAGTCAACAACAGTCAGCCAGGAAAATGGACTGCTTCTAGGATGATGCCTTACCACCACTACCTTTCAGTATAAGGTCCGGCCTAGAGTAGAGGGGGAAACAGATATGGAGAAAGTGATCTAAGTCCAGCGCAATTGTGCTGTTCCAGGTATCTCTCCACCCTCTGACCCCTGGGTCACTAACCAACAGCCGAGAGTTGATCCCTTGTGGAGGATGGCTAACCTCACAGCATGTACAGGATTAGGTAAGCAGTCCAGCCCATCTGCCAGTGAGTGGTATTGTCATTTTGTCTAGTGTAAATAGTATTTGTTTCTGCTGTTTATTGTCCCCTTTTCCTGCAGGCAGTAAGGAATATAGAATATCCTTTCGGAACCATGCAACATGTTGTCTTACCAATATAGATTCAGTGACGATTGTTCAGTTAACTCTTGCTGAAAAAGATAAAACAGCAAAGGAAAAATTGTAAGATGGCTGCCAATGCCAAGACTCCCACAGTACTTTTGTCTTATTTTCCATTATCAGTTTCGAATGTTTTTCTCTACCGAACAGTCAAAAAGGGATGGTAGAGAGGCAGGAAGTGAGAAGAAAGGGATGAAAAATAAAGACCAGACCAAGGTCTGAACCTGGAATTGATACACTATTCACTCCTCTGTCACTCAGTTTCATTCATTAAAAAGTTAATTATGAATTAAGTAAGTGAATTAAGGGATGAATGAGGAGCTCAAAGCTGAGGTTATAGATATAAGAGATGCTATGTAATTAATAAGACATTGTCAAATAACAAATAATACACTAATAGAATATTTTTATATTCTTTGCAATGGATTCATTCTTGTTTTTCCCAGAAACCGAACAATCCATAGTGCTAAACTTCTTTGAACCAATGTGAAACTCTCAAGATGATTATATCGAAATACCTCATTTATATTGTAAAACTGTAACTCAAAATTACTAACCCTTATTTTCCAATACACACACTTTTCATAGTGAATAACAACCCAAGAATTTCAGAAACATGGTTTTCCATGATTTGGAATCACGAAGTTCCTGCAAATCTGTGTGTAGTTTTGATATATATTCATGTCTATTTACATATGCAGCCTAAATCAGATATTTCCTAATTACGTCGTTTGCTATACTTAGCTTGGTTTTATGCTTGTTACATGAACATATTTTAGAATTAATACTTTATAAAACTCCAAAATATGGTTCTAACTAATGATTTGGTTATGTGGGATTTTGTACAAATTTCATTATATTTTCTGCTGAATTCCTACTAAAAAGCATCATCTTAAGAATGAAACAACATTCTAACACAATATGCTACAAGGCAATTTTTTTCTAGTGATAAGTAGTATGCCATCCCAAGAGAATGTTTAGCACAATGTTGTGGAGAGAGTTTCCTGTAAGTCAGTCAGAACACAGAGCTAGCCATTCTGACTCCCACTGCAAGCCTTCAACTGAACTATAATCTTCCTTGCATTGTAAGTCCTCCTTACATTGCACACAATACCAGGGGCAATATCAGAAGCTTTAGGGTCTCTATTTGGATTCAGTTTTCCAGCCTTTTTTTCCTTTCTGAATTCAGACATCACTGTACAGACTTCCGCTGCCAATTCATGATCTAACTTTGCTCTGGAATTTTATGTTTTGGCTTCGTTTCATTGAAACAAATGTAAGCATAAATAGTTATGAAAAACCATAATTTACATGCATTATTTTTGTAGTGCTCTTTGGACCAGGAAAGAAGTTACTGGAACTCCAAAAAATATATTTAATTTTATGAAAGTGTAAAGCCATACCTGGCAGAAATGTGGCCCTGATTTTTTTTACACCAAGTTTATTGAGATATAATTTGTATATCATAAAACTTTCCTATCTGATATGGTTTGGCTATGTTCCCACCCAAATCTCATCTTGAATTGTAGCTGCCTTAATTCCCACTTGCTGTGGGAGGGACCTGGTGGGAGGTAATTGAATCATGGGGGTGGTTTCGCCCATACTGTTCTCACGGTAGTGAATAAGTCTCATGAGATCTGATGGTTTCATAAGGGGGAACCCCTTTCACTTGGTTCTCATTCTGTCTTGTCTGCTGCTGCGTAAGACTTGCCTTTCGCCTTCCACCATGATTGTGAGACCTCCCAAGCCACAGAGAACTGTGAGCTCATTAAACCTCTTTTTCTTTATAAATTACATAGTCTTGGATATGTCTTTATCAGCAGCATGAAAATGAACTAATACACTATCCTATGCGTACCATTCAATAATTTCTAAAGTACAATTCATAGAGCTGTGCAATAATACAGAAGCTTTTTTTTCTGATACAGTTCTACATTCTCCTTCCTATGTTGTGCTACGGTTGTCATGTATACTACATGTTTATACATTATAAGGGCAATGATACAGTTTGATAACATTTATTTTTATATGGTTGTCTTTTAAATTAGTTAAAAGATATATATATATGTACACATACATGTAAATATATATGTACTATTTTATATTACCTTTACCATAAACACTATTTTTTCAGACATATGTGAGTTACTACTTAGTATAATTTTGTTCAGCCTTAAGGACTTCCTTTGGGATTTATCATAAAGCAGGTCTGCTAAGAATGTGTTTATTTCACTTTCATTTATGAAGGATAGTTTTGCTGAATATAGAATCTATGATTGGCATTTCTTTATTTTAATAATTTAAATATGCCATTCTCCTGACTTCTGACCTCCATTGGGTCTGAGGTACTCTGAATTTTATTGTAGATAGCCTGTATATTTTAAGTCATATTTCTCTTGGATGTGTATGTGGTTTTTTTTTGGTTGGTTAATTGTTTGTTTTAGCATTTTTTGTTTTGGGATTTCAACAGTTCGACCACAATATATTTGGGTACATGTCTCTGAGTGTGTTCTACTTGGAGTTTTTGAGATTCTTAGATGTGTAGTTAAATGTTTTCAATCAAGTTTGGGAAGTTTTTGGCTATGAGTCCTATATATATATTTGTTCTTTTATCACCTCCCCTTCTGGAACTTCCATGATATACGTATGTATGGGTTCACTCAGTGATGTTCCACAGGTCTTTAAGGCTATGTTCATTTTTCTTCACTCTTTACTCCTCCTTCTTTGGTTTTTCAAATTGGACAATTTCGACCGATCTATTATCATGCACAGATTCTCTCTTCTACGAATTTAAAGTAGCTTGGAGCCTCTCTGATATGTTTTATTTCTGTTCCTGTGCTTTTGAAGCTCAGAAAATTTTTTTTGAAAAAATAATTTCTATCTCTTTTTTCATTCTTTATTTGATGAGTAAGTTGTTCTTTGATGAGTAAGTAATGATACTTATCTTTAATTCTTTAAACATAATTTCATTTAGTTTTTGAACACACTTGTGACCACTGCTTTGACATTTTTGTGTGCTAAATACAGCATTGTGGCTCTTTTCAATACAATTTATATTGGCTGATTTTTTTTTTTTTCTGTGTACAGGTCACCCTTCTCCATTTCAAGTATTATAATTTTTGTTGCAATTGTACATTTTAAATAATATGGCAAGTCTTTGTTGTTACAGAGTTGTAAGATGATCTTCAGAATTCCTACTTTCTATTGTACATGTCCTGAATAATCTCCTTGAGTTTGAACAGAACCTATGAACATGATGGATGTCACTACCATGATTAGTTTATATTATATAGTAAAGGTAAATAGATTTTTCCAAATGAAATAAAGGTTTCTACCCAATTGACTTAGAGTTAATCAGCACTGAGATTATCTTAGGTGAATGTGACCTATTGGGAAGCCCTTTAAAAACATTCAGAAAATTAGAGACTTGAAGTAGCAAATCTCTCTCTCTCTTTCTCTGTCTTTCTCTCTTTCTCTCTCTCTCTCTCTCTCTTTCTCTCTCTCGTTCATCCTAAGAAAGGAAGCCACCGTGAGTTCTATGGTTGTAAGAAAATAAATATGTTCTGCTAACAGTCATTTAAGTTCTGAAGACCTAAGCCTTAGATTTGACCTCAGCCCTCGCTGACCACTTAACTATAGCCCTGCGGAACCCTAAGCAAAGGAATCAGTTAAGCTGTGCCCAGACTTCTGACTCATGGAAATTGAGATGATAAATTTATGTTGCTTTAAGTCACTAAGCTGTAGTAATTACAGCAAAGAAAACTAATACTTTCTTCCCCTAAAGAATTGTCTCTGATTTTGTGTGTGTGTGTGTGTGTGTTTGTGTGTGTGTGTTGGGGGGTATTTTTATTTAGTATTTTCTATATTAAATAGTCGTGTGTGTGTGTGAGAGAGAGAGAGAGGAGAGAGAGACTGAGTTTCGCTCTGTCACCCAGGCTAGAGAGCAATGGCACGATCTTGGCTCATTGCATCCTCCGCCTCCCGGGTTCAACGATTCTCTTTCCTCAGTCTCCTGAGTAGCTAGGATGACAGGCGTGTGCCACCATGCCTAGCTAGTTTTTGTGTTTTTAGTAGAGATGGGGTTTCGCCCTGTTGGCCAGGCTGCTCTTGAACTCCTGACCTCAGGTGATCCGCCCCCCCTCGGCCACCCAAAGTGCTGGGATTACAGGAGTGAGCCACCGTGCCCAGCCAATTGTGTAGTCCTTCTTACACACAATGTGCAGTTGCTGATGTTACGGCTCTCATTTATTAACTTTTCATTACTAATTTAATTTTTAAGCCTGGATTTTTAAGGATTGCACCTTGGTCAACATATCTTAGTGGTTACTTAATGATTTGTTAGAGGTCATACATAAACAACTTGAACTCATAAGCCTTCTACACTTAACCAGTGGATCTTTGTGTGGATTGGGGAACACACTCAATGTAAAGGCAGTTTGCAAGTCCTCCCTCACTTTTACCTTCTGTCAGATCTCTCCATCACACCTCTCCAAACTAAACGTCAATGAGGATGTGGTGGACCTAGGATTCTCACATATTGCTGCTGAGAACATAAAATGATTCATCTATTTTGAAAATAGTTTGGCAACGTCTTAAAAAGTTAGACATACATTTACTATTTGATCCAGGCATTCTATTCCTAGATATTTAGATAAGAGAAAGAAAAGCATATATATCTACAAAGACTTATGCATGAATGTTCAAGCAGCTTTATTTGTAATACTTTAAAACTGGAAACAACCCAAATATCCATCAACTGGTGGAAGGACATAATTCTACTCAGCATTTAAAAAGAGAGTGAACATGTCACAACATGGTAATAATTATGCTGGATGAAAGAAGATAGTAAAACAGAAAGTGTACTTTATATTGTCATTTATGTAAAGCTCTAGGAAATTCAAACTAATGTATGGTGATAGAAAACAGATTAGTGGTTACCTGGTTACTGGGAGAGATCTAAGTGGGGAGTGGCAGAAGGAAGAGATTACAAAGGGACATGAGGAAACTTTTTGGGGTGATAGATATGCTTAGCATCTTGATTGCATTGACAGTTTTACACATATATACCAGGCTTAAAACAAAGATAAAGTGAGTGAAACTCACTTTTGAGACTCTGGCACAAAATTTTAATGGATAAAGGTGGGGGAGGAAAACATTCAGTAATCAAGATAAATAATATTTTAATGCAATATTATAAATCTAAATTATTTTTAGAAATGTAATGAACAAAATATTACAGATTTAAATGAAGACAAGATCTGATTCTATACTTGCAGAGTGTATTTACTCAACTTACCCTACTCCAAACTCTGATTCTAATGAAACTCTCTTTATAAAAATAAGTAGATGGCTCACAAGTGATGGTATGTCAACTTCATTTTTTAAAAAAATATTAAAAATGATTTTAAAAACACATCATTTATCTTGATTAACTGGTTTTGGTGCCCCCCCAAAGGGGCATAGTAATAAAATTACACCTGACTCAGAATGAACGCTCTGCTTTGAGTGAAATGATGCACAGAAAAACAGATTTCAAAGAGAACAAGTTACATTGAATGGTTAAAATGTCTATTTTGAAATCTATATTTAGATATTCTAAACTAGCTGCAAATAACAAGATAGATACTTTAAAAACATTTGTCACTATATTTTAAAACATAATGCTAAATTTTTCCCATGAATTAAGGTATACCATTCTGTCCTTTCTCACTTTATTAAAAATTACTTAAGCTGACTAAAATTTGCATGCTTAATCTGAAATTTTATTTATCATTTTGGAAGTATTTAGGGACGGTAACTAATCTGTTCAAATGTCACATTGTAGGACAATAACTCAGGAACAATAACATTTGCAAGGGAGAATATGATGAAAGCGTAAACAATGACTTTAGGAGAAGCCATGATGCCCATGTCATAGTATAATGGTAACAAACACAGGCAGAGGACATATTTAAGGATATGACTACAAGATTTTAAAATCATTTAAGCTGTGGCCAGGCACAGTGGCTCACGTCTGTAATCCTAGCACTTTGGGAGGCTGAGGAAGGCAGATCACTTGAAGTCAGGAGTTCGAGATCAGCCTGGCCAACATGGTATAACCCCATCTGTACCAAAAATAAAAGAAAAGTACAAAAATTAGCCACACTTAGTGGCACATGCTGTAGTCCCAGATATTTGGAAGTCTGAGGTGAGAGGATCACTTGAACTCAGAAGGTTGAGGCTGCAGGTAGCCGTGATAGCATCAGTGCACTCCAGTTTGGGCAACAGAGCGAGACCCTGCCTCAGAAAAATAATAATACAAATAAAATCACTTAAGCTGAAATAGCTGAAAGGAAGAATGGAAATGAAGATATCCACATTTTTAAAAATAGCAGTAAAGTTCTGTGACCAACTGAATATAATAGGAAGAAGAAAAGTTTGGTGGTTTTGAGGACACACTTGGGAACTAGACACATTTGGGTTAGAACCTCAAAGCTCACAGCTTGATCTGCCTCTCTCTAGCTGTGTGACTTGGAGTAAGTGACTTAACCTCTCTGAGCCTAATTCCTTTATCTAAAATATAGGGTTGTTAATAGGACTTATAAGTTTGTAATGTTACTTCAATGTCATTATGAACATAAAGTGTTTAGCTTAGGGCCTGACACAAAGGAACTACTCAATGGAAAATAGCTGTTATTATTACTAAAATATTAGATAACAGAAAAAGAAAGCAAGAAAGGCAAACAGCCTTGTGATGAGGAAATCCAGTGATTTATTATACTCAGGAACAATAACATTTGCAAGGGAGAATAATATGATGAAAGCATAAACAATGACTTTAGGAGAAGCCATGATGCCCATGTCATAGTATAATGGTAACAAACACAGGCAGAGGACAGTACTCTTGAGCAAATTGACCTTTGCTCTGTGTGCCTCAAGCCCAGGAATGTTTTGGGAAGCATGAAAACATCTTGACATGTGAGTTTTAAGTAGGAAGTACCTAGGCTATCTTACTTTGAAAAGTGTAAGACAGATATGGTTCCAAATGCAAACTTTCTTGCACACACCCAGTCCTTCCATCAGCAGCATGGTCATAGTGGCTTTGATGTCTGTGAGTTTTGTTTGTATGGACAATGACAAGAAGTCCAGTGTGGCATGTTTTGATCTCTGGGGTCTTACAAAATCCAAAATATCATCGACTGTTTATGTAATGCTGTATTTATCATGGTTTCTCATGAACTTAATTATAAAATCTGTTGTTTTTCTGTTAGCTTTAAAATGAATGAAACCCTTGGAAGGAGGAAGAATAAAGGAAACATTAATAGGTTGGGTGTCAGCGTGCATGATAATAGCACAATGTCATGCTGATCTTTTTAATTACACAGTAGAAACTCAGCTTGTCACATTCGCAGTGCTTAATTCATGACTGTGGATATATACTTCACAGTGAGGATGAAATCAGGCCAATCAGCCAGTATTTACAGGTCTGCAAGGATTCCTGATTTTAATATAAAGACCTAAGTTTTGGTATATGAAAAAATTAGAACATCCAAAACTCCCAATGAAAGCATTCTGTGCATACATTCACAGTTGAATTAAGGTGGTTGGATTATTTCTGTTTATGGTTAACAAATATTTAAGGAAATGGCAATTTTATATTGTTAACCTTTCCCAAAGAATTTTGCAATAGTTAACTAATGGCTTTTTCATTTGACTGATTACCTCTAGGGCCAAAGCAATGGAAATATACTACTCAGATTAACACTCTTCTAACATAAGATACCACATAAAAATGAGAATTCAAGAACTGTAGCACATTACCCAAAAGTCCAAGATGATAAAGAATAAGAAGTGCAAATATTCCAAAGTCTGTTCTTCTGTTTATATGTCACTTCTTTCTGACACATACACATTATTGTACAATATTTTTGTAAATGGATTTTATGTTTAACAAAAATTTAAAACTGCTTAATAAGTTAAATAATGATTATGAGCATTATTACAAATCATCTCAAAGATCTAATTTTCATGTCATATACGCAGATATTTTATACACGTTTACGAACAGCAACTTCTCATAGGTGTGGTTTTGTTAAACCCTTTTGCTACTTTTTCATTTCATTGGCTAAAGCAATATAAACTCAACATGTTTAAAGCAAGCCCTATTATTCTCACACAATCTCACACGAATAGAGTTCTATGAGATCAGAATAAGCAGCTTCTATTTATTTTTTATAAAATTCTTTCTTGACGGAGTCTCCCTTTGTCACCCAGGCTGTAGTGCAGTGGCACAATCTCAGCTCATTGCAACCTCCACCTCCCAGGTTCAAGCAATTCTCATGCCTCAGCCTCCTTAGCTGGAACTACAGGTGCATGCCACCACGGCTGGCTAAGTTCTCTGTATCTGTGGTAGAGACAGGGTTTCACCACGGCTGGCTAAGTTCTCTGTATCTGTGGTAGAGACAGGGTTTCACCATGGCTGGCTAAGTTCTCTGTATCTGTGGTAGAGACAGGGTTTCACCATGGCTGGCTAAGTTCTCTGTATCTGTGGTAGAGACAGGGTTTCACCACGGCTGGCTAAGTTCTCTGTATCTGTGGTAGAGACAGGGCTGGCTAAGTTCTCTGTATCTGTGGTAGAGACAGGGTTTCACCATGGCTGGCTAAGTTCTCTGTATCTGTGGTAGAGACAGGGTTTCACCATGTTGGCTAGGCTGGTCTCAAATTACTCCCAAAGTGCTGTGATTACAGGTGCAAGACACGGGACCCGGCCTATTTATTTTTTAAATGGAACAGTGGTTTATCTGTTGCCTGAATTTTGATCAGAATAAAAATATGCTGTGTATTAAAGAGAATAATTTATAACAGGAAGATCATGTAAGTTAGAAATCAGGATCATTAAAATGAAGGTTCAGTGACCAAGACAAATCATAAGGCTTTTCTGTTTCTATGGCTACTTCTCCTATTATTATGTATGTTTCCATAATAGAAACAATTAAGAAATATAAAATAAATATTAAAGGCAACTAGAAATAGAAGGTAGAGTGAGTGAAGATGATGCTGTCTTTATCTCAACACCCTAGAAATGAAGGTGGTGGCAATAGGTTTTGGGATTAGAATGTATGTATTCATAAACCTAGAGGAAATCATCTAATTCTCCTTTATGGACTGTGCATATGGGTCCTATCCTATCAGTCTGGATCATATCTGTTGTTCTGCCACTATCTTACCAATCTGTTTCCAAGAAATAAATCACATCACCGTCCATATACTCAGAAAAATTATTTTTAAAATTATACTTTTAAGTGTGTTTCTATTTGTAAAACAATGGTAACAATTTAAATTAAGATTATAAGATAAATATTTAAAAATAGGGATTGCCTGGGAAGTAACATCAGCAAGGTGATGGGATAGGAAACCTCATGTTTCTCTCTGCACCACAGAAAGTTCAACTAACAGCCATACACAGACAGGAATGCTTTGGTGAAAACCCCAAGACTTGGAAAGAAGCCTGAGACATCCACATGGATCATAGAACTGAATAAAAATCACATTAGAAGAGTAAGAGAAATGGTTTCACTTCGACTTTGCTGTCCCTCCCACTCCCTCACAAGGAAATTCTCCAGTGCCCATTGTTTAGATTAGGGGGAAAAGAAAACTGGAAACACACATCCAACTCCCCTAGCATTCCGAGGGGCCTCTCAGGAATCCCACTTCAATCTCACCTTACAGGAAACACAGAGGGTAACAGCCTGGCTAAACTACCTGTGGTCAGGTAAAAACAAAGAAGGAGGCACTGCTCACAGTGACAGCATGCACATCTTGGTGGTAGCTCCACGTTACTGCTAGCAGAGGTGTCAAATCAGAAATACGTTGACACAGCCCACACACAGGGACAAGCTGGTCACTTCCAGAAATATGGTGAAAAGTTCAATCCAGCTTGAATTTCCAGACTACTAACTTCCATGCCTAGCCTCAGACCATATCCCAAGTTCTGGCCCAGAGAAGGAGATGCCTGCCACAGAGTATTTCACAAAAGCATCGAGTATAAACTTGTGCCATCCAGGGATTTAAATGCTGGCTTGGCTCGACATTGAAGTCCACCTCAAGACCCCATGGCCTGAAACCGTACTTTTCAGTAAAGCACAGGGGCTAGACTTGTGCCACCTGGGCCTTCAAACAGCAGCTCAGCTCACTTTCAAATATCACTCAAAAACTCTACCCAGGCAAAAAGGCAAACCTCAATCATGCCTTTCTACTGAGCATAGCAGTTGTTGTCAATTATACCAAGCAGCCATTCTGCTTAACCTCGGGATCTAACCTGCTTCCCTGCTCAGATTTAAGAACTCAAAAGGCAGTACCACTGTATTAAGAAGTATGTCATGCACTCGGCACTATTAGAGGCAATTTCAGTGTCTAACCAGTAGCTCTAATTGCAGAATGTAGCCAATGGTCTCATGAGACAGCAAAGCTCAGCTAGCAGCCACATCTGACCTCAGAGCAAAGGTCAGATGGCCTTTATCAGGTGGCCCATCTAGAATTACATGCTAGAATTAATAGTGAAGGTATAATAGCCTTGTCAAAAATGTCTGTAAGGACTAAAACAGGTGGCTGTCTCGTCAAATATGCATATACCAATGTAAAAACATAAAGATTATAAAGAATCATGGAAATAAACCTTCGACAACGGCCTCTAAAGAAATGAAGATTTATAAATGAAGACAAAAAATTAATAACAGTTCTCTTAGGGAAGTTCAATGAATTTAAAAGTTATAAAAATATATGGAAATATAAATAAAATTTGGAAATCAGTCACAAATAAAATGAAACATTTGAAAAGAATTGAAACAGTAAAAAATAGAAATCCTAGAGATGAACACAATGACTGAACTAAAAAATGTAATAGAAAGATTCAACAAAAGTTTTGAGTAAACAGAAGGAAAAATCATTGAGCTCAAGACTGAAATTTGACAGAGACATTTGAAATTATTCAGTCAGAGGAGCGAAAAGAAAACAGAATGAAAAAAGAAAACAGAAAGCCTATGGATTTGTGGCATATCCATCCCGAGACTTAACACTCATTTAATAGAATTACCTGAAGGAGAAGAGAGAGAGAAAAAGAGCCAGAAAGTGTATTTTTAAAAATAATAGCTAAAAGCTTCTCAAATCTGGGGGAAAATGCCCTCATTCAGATACAAGAAGTATAGATATCTCCAATAAATTCAACAAAAGGAAGAGTTTATCAAGGCATAGTTATCAAACTATCAAAAATGAGAGACAAAGAATAAATTCTGAAAGCAGCAAAAGATAAGGAACATATCACATAAAGGGAGTCCCAGTGCAGTTATCAGCAGATTTCTCAGAAGAAATACTGCAGACCAGGAGAAACTGGGAAAATAATTCAAATTACTAAAGGAAAAATAAACCTGTAAACCAAGAATAGTTTACCTGGCAAAGCTTCCCTTCAGAAGAGAGGGAGAATAGAAACTTTATCAGACAAACAAAAGCTAAGGGAGCTCATCACCACTTGGTTTGCCTTGAAAGAATTACTAAATATAGCTCTCAAAGCTGAAAAACAAAGACAAAAAAAAATTTCACTAATTAATAACATAAAGTGTACAAAAACACAAAAGTCATTGATACAAGTAACACATAGTCATAGTCAGAATACTCTAGGTCTGTAATGGTGGTATGTACAATTTTAATTCTAGTATCCTGGTTAAAGGATGAAACTGCTAAAAACTATGGCAAAATACATTATCATAAAAAAAGATAAAATTATGTAATATTGACATCAAAAATCAAATTAAGGGAAAATAAAAAGAAAGAGTTGTTAGATATGATCAAAGTTAAGTGGTGTTTAGCTTGAAATAGCCTAAGTCTCAGATAATTTGTGTAAGCATCATGATAGCACATCTATAGATGTGCAAAGTAAAAATAGAAAGGATTCAAAGCATACCTACAAAAACCATCAAACCATCAAACCAAAAATCTATCAAAGCACAAAGGAAGGCAGCACAAAAGAAAAAAAAAAAAACTACATTCCAAACAACCAGAAAACAAATTATGAAATGGTAGTAGTAAATCTTTACCTAAAAATAATAGTTTGAATGTTAAATGGATTAAATTATCCAATTAAAAGGCATAGAGTGGCTGAATGGATTTTATTTAAAAGACCCTACTATAAGTTGCCTACAAGAGACTTACCTCACCTTTAAAGATGAACATAGACTGAAAGTGAAAGAATGAAAAAGGATATTTCACGTAAATGGAAATCAACAGAGAGCAGGGGTAGATGTATTTATATCAGACAAAATAGATGTTAAGCCAAAAACTATAAAACAAGACAAAGACAGTTATTATGTAAGGATAAAGCAGTCAGTTCATTAAAAGGATATAACAATTCTAATAAATTTGCACCCAACATTGGAGTACTTAAGTATTTAAAGCAAATATTAACAGACCTGAAGGGGGAGATAGACTATAATACAATAATAGTAGTGGACTGCAATATTCTACTTTCAACACTGAACAGATCATTCAGACAGAAAATTAAAAAGGAAACTTTGGATTTGAATATACTTTAGATCAAATGGGCCTGGAAGACATACACAAAAAATTCCATCCAATAGCAAAAAATTACACATTTTTCTCAAGGGCACATGGAACTTTCTCTAGGATAGACCAGTCTTATCAAATTAAAGAGGATTAAAATCATATCAAATTTTTTATCATAATATGAGCTAGAAATCAGTAACAGGAGAAATCTTGCATAACTTACAAATACATGGAAATTAAAGAATATGTTACTGAATAACTAATGGGTCAAAAAGAAGTCAAATGGGAAATAAAAAATATATTGAGACAAATAAAATGGAAAAAAAGCAACATAACAAAATATACAAGATAAAGGAAAAGCAGACCTAAAAGGAAAATTTATAGCAATAAATGCCTATATCAAAAAAGAAAAAAACTCAAGTAAACAATGGAAAAAATAAACCCATGATTTGACTTTTGAAAAAGTAAACAAAACCAACACTTAGCTAGACTAAGAGAAAAGAGAGAAAGAAATTAATAAACTGAGAAATGAGAAAAAGATATAACAACTGATATCACAGAAATATAAAAACTGAGATTAATATGAACAATTATAAGCCAACGAATTGAATACCCTGGAAGAAATAGTTGAATACATACATACATATAGCCTACCAACACTGAATCAAGGAGAAATAAAACATCTGAACAGAACTTTAACAAGCAAAGTTGAGTCAGTAATAAAAAACACTTCCATTTAATAAAAGCCCACATCTGATGCCTTCATAGGTGAATTCTTTCAAATATTTAAAGAACTAGGCAGGGTGTGGGGGCTCATACCTGTAATTCCAACACTTTGAGAGGCTGAGGCAGGTGGATCACTTGAGGTTAGGAGTTCGAGACCAGCCTGGCCAACATGATAAAATCCCATCTCTACTAAAAATACAAAAATTTGCTGGGCATGGCGACAGGTGCCTGTAATCCCAGCTACTTGGGAGGCTGAGGCAGGAGAATTGCTTGAACCCAGGAGGTGGAGGTTGCACTGAGCTGAGATCGTGTCACTGCACTTCAGCCTGGATGACACAGGGAGACTCTGTTTCAAATACCAACAAACTAACAAGCCAAAAAACTAATACCAATCTTCTCAAACTATTCCAAAAACTTGAAATAGAGGAAATACTTCTGAGTTCTTTTTATGAGACCAGAATTACCTTAATACTAAAACCAGAGAAAGACTCAAGAAAAAGAAATTACAGGCCAATATTTCTGATAAATATAGATGCAAAAATCTTTAACAACATGTCAGCAAAGTGAATTCAACAGTTCATTAACTGTGTCTTTATAGCACATTTTCTTAATCCAGTCTATCATTGATGGACATTTGCGTTGGTTCCAAGTCTTTGTTATTGTGAATAGTGCCACAATAAACATACGGGTGCATGTGTCTTTGTAGCAGCATGATTTATAATCCTTTGGGTACATACCCAGTAATGGGATTGCTGGGTCAAATGGTATTTCTAGTTCCACATCCTTGAGGAATTGCCACATTGTCTGCTACAATGGTTGAACCAGTTTACACTCCAACCAACAGTGTAAAAGCGTTCCTATTTCTCCACAT
This sequence comes from Mandrillus leucophaeus, assembly GCF_000951045.1. NCBI lineage: Eukaryota > Metazoa > Chordata > Mammalia > Primates > Cercopithecidae > Mandrillus > Mandrillus leucophaeus. The sequence goes on from NW_012106408.1 coordinate 1,393,978, forward strand.
CCTCTCCAGCATCTGTTGTTTCCTGACTTTTTAATGATTGCCATTCTAACTGATGTGAGATGGTATCTCATTGTGGTTTTGATTTGCATTTCTCTGATGAACAGTGATGATGAGCATTTTTTCATATGTCTGTTGTCTCTATAGATGTCTTCTTTTGAGAAATGTCTACTCATATCATTTGCCCACTTTTTGATGGGGTTGTTTTTTTCTTGTAAGTTTGTTTGAGTTCTTTGTAGATTCTGGATATTAGTGCTTTGTCAGATGGGTAGATTGCAAAAATTTTCTCCCATTCTGTAGGTTGCTTGTTCACTCTGATGATAGTTTCTTTTGCCGTGCAGAAGCTCTTTAGTTTAATTAGATCCCATTTGTCAATTTTGGCTTTTGTTGCCATTGCTTTTGGTGTTTTAGTCATGAAGTCCATGCCCATGCCTATGTCCTGAATGGTGTTGTCTAGGTTTTCTTCTAGGGTTTTTATGGTTTTAGTCCTAACATTTAAGTCTTTAATCCATCCTGAATTAATTTTTGTATAGGGTGTAAGGAAGGGATTCAGTTTCAGCTTTCTACATATGGTTAGCCAGTTTTCCCAGCACCATTTATGAAATAGGGAATCCTTTCCCCATTTCTTGTTTTTGTCAAGTTTGTCAAAGATCAGATGGCTGTAGATGTGTGGCATTATTTCTGAGGCCTCTGTTCTGTTCTGTTGGTCTACATATCTATTTTGGTACCAGTACCACGCCATTTTGGTGACTGTAGCCTTGTAGTATAGTATGAAGTCCGGTAGCGTGATGCCTCCAGCTTTGTTCTTTTTGCTTAGGATTGTCTTGGCAATGCAGGCTCTTTTGTGGTTCCATATGAACTTTAGTTTTTTTTCCAATTCTGTGAAGAAAGTCATTGGTAGCTTGATGGGGATGGCATTGAATCTATAAATTACTTTGGCAGTATGGCCATTTTTACAATATCGATTTTTCCTATCCATGAGCATGGAATATTCCTTCATTTGTTTGCATCGTCTTTTATTTTATTGAGCAGCGGTTTGTAGTTCTTCTTGAAGAGATCCTTCACATCCCTTGTAAGTTGGATTCCTAGGTATATTATTATCTTTGTAGAAATTGTGAATGGGTTTTCACTCATGATTTGGCTCTCTATTTGTCTGTTAATGTTGTATAGGAATGCTTGTGATTTTTGCACATTGATTTTGATCCTGAAATTTTGCTGAAGTTGCTTATCAGCTTAAGGAGATTTTGGGCTGAGACGATGGTGTTTTCTAAATATACAGTCACGTCATCTGCAAACAGGGACAATTTGACCTCCTCATTTCCTAACTGAATATCCTTTATTTCTTTCTCTTACATGATTACCCTGGCAACACTATATTGAATAGGAGTGGTGAGAGAGGACATCCTTGTCTTGTGCCGGTTTTCAAAGGGAATGCTTCCAGTTTTTGCCCATTCAGTATGATATTGACTGTGGGTTTGTCATAAATAGCTCTTGTTATTTTGAGATACATTCCATCAATACCTAGTTTATTGAGAGTTTTTTAGCATGAAGGACTGTTGAATTTTATTGAAGACCTTTTCTGCATCTATTGAGATATTCATGTGGTTTTTGTTGTTGGTTCTGTTTATGTGATGGATTATGCTTATTGATTTGCATATGTTGAACCAGCCTTGCATCCCAGGGATGAAGCCGACTTGATTTTCGTTGATAAGCTTTTTGATGTGCCACTGGATTCAGTTTGTCAGTATTTTATTGAGGCTATTCGCATCGATGTTCATCAGGGACATTGGTCTAAAATTCTCTTTTTCTGTTGTGTCTCTGCCAGGCTTTGATATCGAGATGATTCTGGCCTCATAAAATGAGTTAGGAAGGATTCCCTCTTTTTCTATTGATTGGAATTGTTTCAGAAGGATTGGTACCAGCTCCTGTTTGTACTTGTGGTAGAATTCGACTGTGAATCCGTCTGGTCCTCGACTTCTTTTGTTGGTAGACTATTAATTACTGCCTCAATTTCAGAGCCTGTTATTGGTCTATTCAGAGATTCAACTTCTTCCTGGTCTAGTCTTGGGAGGGTGTATGTGTCCAGGAATGTATCCATTTCTTCTAGATTTTCTAGTTTATTTGCATAGAAGTGTTTATAGTATTCTCTGATGATAGTTTGTATTTTTGTGGGATTGGTAGTGATATCCTCTATCATTTTTTATTGCATCTATTTGATTTTTCTCTCTTTTCTTCTTTTAGTCTTGCTAGCAGTCTATCAGTTTTGCTGATCTTTTCAAAAACCAGCTCCTGGATTCATTGATTTTTTTGAAGGGTTTTTTTGTGTCTCTATCTCTTTCAGTTCTGCTCTGATCTTATTTGTTTCTTTCCTTTTGCTAGCTTTCAAATATGTTTGCTCTTGCTTCTCTAGTTCTTTTAATTGTGATGTTAGAGTGTTGATTTTAGATCTTTACTTCTTTCTCTTGTGGGCATTTAGTGCTATAAGTTTCCCTCTACATATTGCTTTAAATGTGTCCCAGAGATTCTGGTACTTTGTGTCTTTGTTCTCATTGGTTTCAAAGAACATCTTTATTTCTGCCTTCATTTCATTATTTATCCAGTAGTCACCCAGGAGCAAGTTGTTCAGTTCCATGTAGTTGTGCAGTTTTGAGTGAGTTTCTTAATCCTGAGTTCTAACTTGATGGCATTGTGATCTGAGAGAGAGTTTGTTGTGATTTCTGTTCTTTTACATTTGCTGAGGAGTGCTTTACTTCCAATTATGTGGTCAATTTTAGAGTAAGTGTGATGTGATACTGAGAAGAATGTATATTCTGTTGATTTGGGGTGGAGAGTTCTGTAGATGTCTATTAGGTCTGCTTGTTGCAGAGCTGAGTTCAGGTCCTGGATATCCTTGTTAACTTTTTGTCTTGTTGATCTGTCTAATATTGACAGTGGGGTGTTAAAGTCTCCCATTATTATTGTGTGAGAGCCTAAGTCTCTTTGTAGGTCTCTAAGGACTTGCTTTATGAAACCAGGTGCTCCTGTATTGGGTGCATATATATTTAGGATAGTTAGCTCTTCTTGTTGAATTGATCCCTTTACCATTATATAATGTCCTTCTTTGTCTCTTTTGATCTTTGATGGTTTAAAGTCTGTTTTATCAGAGACTAGGATTGCAACCCCTGTTTGTTTTGTTTTGTTTTGTTTTTTTCCCATTTGCTTGGTAGATCTTCCTCTATCCCTTTATTTTGAGCCTATGTGTGTCTCTGCACGTGAGATGGGTCCTGAATACAGCACACTGATGGGTCTTGACTCTTTATCCACTTTGCCAGTCTGTGTCATTTAATTGGGGCATTTAACCCATTTACATTTAAGATTAATATTGTTATGTGCGAATTTGATCTTGTCATTATGATGTTCGTTAGTTATTTTGCTCGTTAATTGAGGCAGTTTCTTCATAGCATCAATGGCCTTTACAATTTGACCTGTTTTTGCAGTGACTGGTACCAGTTGTTTCTTTCCATGTTTAGTGCTTCCTTAAGGAGCTCTTATAAGGCAGGGCTGGTGGTGACGAAATCTTTCAGCATTTGCTTGTCTGTAAAGGAGTTTATTTCTCCTTCAATTATGAAGCTTAGTTTGGCTGGATATGAAATTCTGGGTTGAAAATTCTTTTCTTCAAGAACGTTGAATATTGGCCCCCACTCTCTTCTGGCTTCTAGGGTTTCTGTAGGGAGATCTGCTGTTAGTCTGATGGGCTTTCCTTTGTGGGTAACTAGACCTTTCTCTCTGGCTACCGTTAACCCTTTTTCCTTCATTTCAACCTTGGTGAATCTGACAATTATGTGTCTTGGGGTTGCTCTTCACAAGGAGTATCTTTGTGGTGTTCTCTGTATTTCTTCAATTTGAATGGTGGCTTGCCTTGCTAAGTTGGGGAAGTTCTCCTCAATAATACCCTGAAGAGGGTTTTCCAACTTGGTTCCATTCTCCCTATCACTTTCAGGTACACCAATCAAATGTAGATTTGGTCTTTTTCCATAGTCCCATGTTTCTTGGAGGCTTTGTTCCTTTATTTCTAGTCTTTTTTCTCTAACTTTGTCTTCTCACTTTATTTCATTAATTTAATCTTCAATCACTGATACCCTTTCTTCCACTTGATCAAATTGGCTACTGAAGCTTGTGCATGCATCACGAAGTTCTTGTGCCATGGTTTTCAGCTCCATCAGTTCATTTAAGGGCTTCTCTACACTGTTTATTCTAGTTAGCCATTTGTCTAATGTTTTTTCAAGGTTTTTAGCTTCCTTGTGATGGTTTCGAATATACTCCTTTAGCTCGGAGTAGTTTGTTATTATTGACGATCTGAAGCCTACTTCTGTCAACTCATCAAAGTCATTCTCCATCCAGCTTTGTTTCATTGCTGGTGAGGAGCTGCTATTCTTTGGAGGAGAAGAGGCATTCTCATTTTTAGAATTTTCAGTTTTTCTCCTGTGGTTTCTCCCCATCTTTGTGGTTTTATCTACCTTTGGTCTTTGAGGTTGTTGACCTACAGATGGGCTTTTGGTGTAAATTACCTTTTTGTTGATGTTGATGCTATTCCTTTCTGCTTGTTAGTTTTCCTTCTAACAGGTCCCTCAGCTGCCAGTCTGTTGGAATTTGCTGGAGTTCCACTCCAGACCCTGTTTGCCTCACCAGTGGAGGCTGCAGGACAGCAAATATTGCTGCCTGATCCTTCCTCTGGAAGCTTCGTCCCAGAGGGGCAGCCACCTATATGAGGTGTTGGCCCCTACTTGGAGGTGTCTCCCAGTTAGGGTACACAGGAGTTAGGGACCCACTTGAGGAGGCAGTCTGTCCATTCTCAGAGCTCAAACACCATGCTGGGAGAACCACTGCTCTCTTCAGAGCTGTCAGACAGGGATGTTTAAGTCTGCAGAAATTATCTGCTGCCTTTTGTTCAGCTAGGTCCTGCCCACAGAGATGGAGTCTAGAGGCAGTAGGCCTTGTTGAGCTGCAGTGAGCTCTGCCCAGTTTGAGCTTTCTGGCTGCATTGTTTATCTACTCAAGCCTCAGCAATGGTGGACACCCCTCCCCCCACCAGTCTGCAGCCTCACAGATTGATCTAAAATTGCTGTACTAGCAGTGAGCAAGGCTTCGTAGGCATGGGACCTGAGGAACCAGGCACAGGAGAGAACTAGCTTGTCTGCTGGATGTTAAGACCTTGGGAAAAGCACAGTATTTGGATGGGGAGTGTCCCATTTTTCCAGGTAGTCTGTCATGGCTTCCCTTGGCTAGGAAAGGGAAATCCCCCAACCCCTTGGGCTTTCCAGGTATGGCAATGCCCCAGCAGGCTTCAGCTCGCCCTCCTTGGGCTGCACCCACTGTCCAATCAGTCCCAATAAGATGAACCAGGTACCTACGTTGGAAATGCAGAAATCACCCGTCTTCTGCATCAATCACGCTGGGTGCTGCAGACCAGAGCTGTTCCTATTTGGCTATCTTGGAACGCCCCCCGAGCTTAATTTTCAATGTTTCAAACTTCAGTATCACTTATTTCAGCTTACTGAAGGACTCTGAATGTACATTTTTTCATAGATAAGGTCAGACATCGTTTATTTCTCACTTAACATATGGAATCCTTCAAAGTCACCACCTTGTTCATCATCATCGCTGAACACAATCACAGGCCAGAGTTTGTTCCAGGCAAGCACAACTGTGTCATTGTGTTCAAAGTGTTGGCAACAGTATGTATGGAATCCTTTCATATTTCCCATTTGTTGATCTGAGGGTACCCTCTTTTATGGCTGAATAATTGGAGTCAAATTTGGGGAAAGTACATGCCATAAACATTACTTTTCATGAGTAGTTCAGCTGGAGGATGAGCAGAACAGTTGTCAAAGAATAACAAAATCTTGTAGTCATCATTCAGTCCTGTTTTCTTGCAATAAGCATGAACTGCTGATACAAAATGTCTCTGAAAACAATAATGAAAGATGTCCCTGGTGATTCAAGCCTTTTTGTTAGCATCATAATTGACTGGTCAGACATTTGCTCCTTGGAAACAACAAGCATGCAAGCTTGTACCTATCACAGGTTTACTTACGCATGCCTGCTGCATTAGCACAGCCTGGCATAGTTATTCTGTCTTTGGCATCCTTAATTCTTGTAGGGGCTGTCTCATCAGCAGTAGTCAGTGTCTTTTGGGGCAATAACACGAAAACAGTGATGTTTCATTAGCACTATAGACTTGTCTTGGCATCAGATTTCCACCAGCAATAACCTTGACAAACTTGTCAATGAATATTCTCACTGCTTTGTGGTCGGCAGCTGCTTTATCACCACAAATCTCTAAACAAGTAATGCTGTTTTTTTTTTTTAATTCTGCAGCTAGACCCTTGAGTATTCACAGCTCCCTTTAACTTTCCATTTATCATGATAGATCTCTGCTTGTTTGTTTCATGATCGGCATACTATTAAATGGGATGTGTTCACTACAATGGTGATAGATCTAATTCTTCAATACATGATCCAGATCTTAATCTTAAAATAAGATCTTCCTTTTTAGCTTTACACAGTGCCTTTCTATTTTTTATTAACTTCTGTTCATCTTTTTCATCATAGAACTTTGACAGTTTATCCTTATGTTTCTTCAGGTATATATGATGACCATAGTCTTCTGTAAGATATTTCACACTTAAAACAACTATCAAGTTTCAGCTGCAGCTTGACTTTTTGTGTTTTATCTTTTTCTTACCACTGTTACCCGTAGGAGTTTCTGCAGGTCTTTTAAACATTTTCAACAATATCTTTACACCACAGATCAGAGAATAAATAACCACCAAAAAATCACAATGAGTAACGCACGTAGATCTTGGCCCTATGTCAGGTATCACGGTGGTGAACCCGTTGTTGGTATGCTGAGGCTGCACACATGCCATTTTAGTACCCTTTGTGGGTGTGCTTGCATGGGTGAATCTGTGCATATGTGGAAAAGATATTTCACACCTGAAGGGGGCAGGGAGAATCTTTTCACTTGGGGATGCTGAATAAACTGTGTTTTGTGTGTCCGCAATTTGACTGTGATTTGTCACATAAAGTCAGTTGTGCAATTTTCCATTTGTGACATTATGTCACTGGTCAAAAGTTTTGAATTTCGCAACATTTCAGATTTCACATTTTCAGAGTATGGATTATCAACGTGTATATATGCATAATAGAGTACTATGCAGTCTTACAAAAAGAAAGAACATTCTGTCATTAAGAACAATATGGATGAACCTGGAGGACATTATGCTTAATGAAATAAGTCAGGCACAAAAAGACAAAGATTGCATGTTGTCACGTATATTTGGAATCCAAAACAATTGAGCTCTTAGAAGCAGCGAGTAGAATAGTGGTTACCAAAGGTTTCAGGTATGTGGGAATGTGGAGATGTTGGTCAAAAGGTACTAAGCTGCAGTTGGTCATGAGGAATAAATAAATATTCAAGGTTAAAAATGTGAAATGAATTAATGTTGCATATCAAATAATATTCCTTCTATATGCCTTGTATTGGAAGTCTTTGATGTCTTTGTTTTCATCCACTTTTGCAAATGAAATTCACTCAACTACTCTGTAAAGCATGAAGCTATTATTGACTTCTGTGAATTGAAGCTCAGTGAAATTAATAGCTGAAAGATTTTCTCAGAACAACTTTCATATCTTGCCTAAATTTTATATGTCTTTCTGCCTGACTTGTATTTTCATCTTACCTTCATTGTTCAGAAACTGATTCTTCAGAAATGACCCACAAAACCACTTTTACTAAAATTACTTTCATCTTCCTCAAGCAATTTTGAAGCACTTTAACCACAATCTCTAAAAAAGTCATTTTTTATAAGTAAAAAAAATAGACACAGCTTAAATACTTAATTATTGAATCTGAATTGATTGGGTTGTGGGAAAAAAGTTTTTTAGATTAAGTCATTTAAGCGACTTCTGAGGAAGGTGTACATGAGACAGATTTGTTATCTATAAATAAAATTATTATAACTTGAACTCATGAGAAATATGGAAATCAAGTATGTGCAGTACTTTGAATCCCTATGTGTTTATCCAACAGATACCTTCTATATTCACAATAATTATTAGCTGCATATGAGATAAAATGATAAATCAGACATGGTCTCTGTTTAATAAAATGTAGAAAATTTTGAAGAAAATATAAATTTTTAAAAATTTCTAAATAATTTGTCCTCATGAACAATGTGCTATCCATTCATTGATACAACTGGTTATAAGAAGACAGGAAGAAACAGTTGGATTTATAAACTCAAAGGGTGTTTATATGTAAGGTAGTAAATTAATGCTAATCTTGTGCTAATTAAAAATAATAAGACTTGACAAAATTTCCCATTTCTACCAAAAATAGTTTAAATATAAAGAAGAGAGAAAAAGAGCAAACAATTACTGAATGTTAATTATTATGTTATCTCATTTAATCATTTTGTATATTACAAAACTAAATTTTAAAAAGTCAAGTAATTGTTCACAGTGACAATAATAGTAATCAGCGGAGCAGGAATTGAAATTAATATGCTGGAATGATAAAATTGAACCAGAATATAATTCTCAAATATCCAACCTTGTCAAACCGGGCTATTTGTATATTAATTTTCTGTATCCTCTTCACTGTGACAGCCAATAATATAGTACATTATAGGTGAGTAGAAGGATGAAGAACCTTAAGATAACTTTGGGAAATTTCCGAGCACTGTCAAGGCATGATAAACACCTGCCATCCAAATGTCATTACAGGATTTTACTATAGAGTTGGTCACTTAAGAGACAGTACAAGTATGGAAAATAGACAGATATTTTTGACATCTAGGGATATCAACATTCAGCTAGATTATTAATTTTGATTTATAATTTTCCTAGAGTATATTTTAATAAAGAAAATAGAGGCTATTACTGAGTAGGGAGACCTGATGCCTTTTAGCTTCAGTAAATTTGATAGTTTTTATTACATCTAATTTATTGTCCAGCTATTCACTCTTCCTGAGAATAGAGGAAGATGACTTTGGCTAAATAAATTAGTCTTTATGGTCAGCAAAATAATGGCCCCCTAAAGATCTCCATAATAACTTAAACTCATGAGAAATATGGATGTCAAGTATGTGCAGTGTTTTGAAGGCCTATGTGTTCATCCAATACATATCTACCATATGAACAATAATTATTAGATGTATAGGATATAAACTCCATATGACTTCTAAGTAGAGAGATACAGCATCAGAAGGGTTTGATTCACTGTTTCTGACTTTGAAGCTAGAGGAAGGAGGCTAGGAGACAAGAAAGGGAAGTAGCTCTAGAAGCTAGAAACGACAGGAAACGAATTATCTCCTACAGTGCACAGAAATAAATCAGCCCTGCCCACACCTTAGTTTAAGCCAAGTAAGATGCATATTATACTTCAGACCTACATAACTGTAAATAATAAATTTGTATTGTTTTAAATTACTAAGTTTGTGATAATTTCCTAAAGCATCAAAAGAAATATAAATAACAGCAAATATAGGAAATAGACTGATAAATAAATAATAGATCAATAAATGGATAAATATGCTAAGCATAAGCAAAAGAAGCAAAAGTAATATTGACTATATTTCTTGCACACTGCAATGGTGAATCCACAACAAATATAAAATATAACCTTTAAACAATGGTTTACCTTACAAAAGGGAATAAGGCTTCCTTACTTCAAGCAACTAGAACATAATGCATGTTATTGTGCATCCAAGTGCTAAGTTGTGTGATTCCAAGCAAATATATTTCAGAGAAAGATGTATTTGAAAATCAACACGAGCCCATGACTTGAGAAAAGAAATCTGAGTGTTACATGGAAAATATGAGAAATATACTATTGACAGAATTGACCATGGAGACTTATGAAAGTTAGCATTAAAAAATGTTGAATTCTCATTTCTTTACAATTCTCTCAGATTACAGATGAGGAAAAGGTTTTTTTCTTAAAGTGGACAACTTGCTTTCATTGATAGTCAGGCCCTGAAGATTTAGGATGGAATCTGACACCTCATATGAACTCAGAGGACATGGTCCCAGGATCAACTACAGATATATATTGGGGTCATAGGAAAAAGGAAGGTATTTCATGCTTAGTCTGAATATTGCCAGGGCTTATATTCAGCCAATATTCACCAGTGGATACAATATAGCGCTATATTTAACTATGTCAAGGATTCAAGTTGATAAAAAGTAGTTCCTTAATCCCCCTAGAGCCTCACTACTTCCTTGGTCACCTGGCTTCTACCTAGGGCCCTGAACTATCTCTAATTCAGCAGCAACTATAGGACTATCATATGGCACTGTGGTTATACTGGTTGTTATAAATTTTAAATAATATATTGGATGAAGGTTAGGTGATATACTAAATGATTTTTCAAGGTATGTTTGAATCCTACATTCATGTGATACTTAGAACAAACAGAGTATATATACTTAGCTAAAAGAACATATTGACTTACGTTTCTAGGTAAAACTTATTTGGGATCAAGTAAAGAAGTAGCTACATTACATTTACTTCTCAATAAAAGCCTATTGATTACCAGTATGGCAAAGCTCCTGACACAATTACTTTATAAATTGCTTAGCAATGACCTCGCAACAGTAGCAGGAGTTGGCAGATGCATACCATTGAATTTTCTCAGGCCAAATAGTACAACTTCTTGGCATACTTTGAAAAAATTCTAAAAATGGCATTTTCCATGTACAAAGCAATGAAAATGGAATGCCTTTTCTGTTATCACCATATATGGAAGGAATTCAGTTTCTTACAGACGTATACATTTTGTTGTGGTAGCTAGACACAACACCAACATGTGGTAAAGAAAGAAGCAGACATTTAAAATTATCTTACACAAGAGAATTTCAAAGACTTTTCCATCAGCAGTCATGCTGTGAGAATGTGTGACTATACTTCAGTCATGACCATACAACAACTATTAAATAAGGGACTTGCACCATATCCAGGTACAGCTGCTGTTCTCATCTATGCTTTTATCTATGAGGTCATGGTTGACTTACTGAACTAGCCAAAACTTAACATTTTCTGTGGAAAGTGGACAGACTGCCAGAAATTTACTTTATGATTCTCTCTGTCTCCCAAACCTATGCAAAATTTATCCATTCCATAGTATACCCAGTCTTCATCCAGATTTTCTACTTTACCTGAAATATTTGATCAGTATGTACAATGAACTGGTAGAATATGTCTGGAACTTATCATGTAGACTTTGCTCAGTTCTGAGAAACATTTGTCAAAACATCAAGAGGGAGTGACCCAGAATTTTATTATTTGATCATACTCTGCCATTAATGATATATAAATTGCACTGTTGCTGAATTAAGATTTAGAATTTTCCTTACTACTTCTTATTAATGTACTTTTGGGCTAGGCAATATATTAAATTTTAAATAGGAATTAAAAATGTGTGTCTCTATATTTATATGTATAATTTTGCATTTTAATTCTAGCACCTATTGTAGTTTGACTTGCATTATAGTTAGTTGTATAAATGTATGTTTTCCTTATGAGATTGAGCTCCTTATGGATTAAAGGGCAAAGTTTATGCACTTTTATTTACCAACAATATAGGATTTTTCTTGGAAGACAATAGTAATCAGTTAAGAAATCTTTTTTTCAATTGAGTTGAGCTGAACTGAATTGCTTTTTCAAAACTTTATGATACAAATTATTTTGGGGCAACCTTCTACTTTGCTGGCTTTCTGTATTGCTTAAGCAGAGCAATGTGGTTGAGTTTAACATTTTTGAAATGATTTTTTTAGTGAATTCTAGGTAAAGCAAAATGTATTTTTAGAGATATTGTTGTTACTTTTCCTCTTTTGTTACCATGATGTTATTCATAACCTCAAATAGAAAAATATGTTTATAGCTAAATAAATGACACTTTTTCTTCCGGCCCTCTAGAAAATGTCTAAACACAGAATAATATTCAAGGACATGGGTTGAGCCTAGTGTTTGTTGCTAATTATTGTTTGACTTTAGGCTAACTTCTGGAGACTTAAATTGCACTGAATTTTTAAAATGGTAAAACTGGTCTAGATAATGTCTAGTGTCTCTTGAAGCCCAAAGATCTTTTATTTTCTCACATGTCATTTTGCGTAAGATATAGTCCAGTAAAACATAGCGAAAACAAGTTAGACAAGCCCTTCAATACCATCCCCAATTCCATCTCCCATTCAATTCCTCCCAATTACATCCCCAAAGAAATCTATATTTAAGCCTCATTATTTTCCTTTATACTTTTCCACACGGTAGGTGTAGGCAGGTATTGAGACCCCTCTTCCTCAGGGAGACAAAAGAAAGCAGAGAGAAAGCAAGAGATTCGAACATGTGTATCTATCATTTAATGAATGGTAGAAATATGAATAGGTCAGATCTTTTTAGTCTATGTCCTTTATTTGACAAGTGACAAGTGACTTTTCACAAATATGGCCTTATTTCCTTCTTATTGCTCTACTTGAAAAAGTCTCTCCAATGTCATCTGACACAATTTTACCCCTCTTTCACAATACTTTCCTTTCTATGTTCCCTTATCCCCTTTAGGGTTCTTTTTATGTTTTTTCTTTAAAAAATATTTTATTACTTTCTTTTTACATTACAAATTAACACAGGAGAAATACTAGAAGCAATAGTAGTTATGATCTCTTTTTAGTAGTAATCAGCACAATAAAAGTTAAAGTAAGTACACATTTGATACCATATTTAACATCATGCTGTAACGTTCACATTTTAATGGACCTTAAACTCTGCAGATATACATAAATACTTTCTTTTCCCTCTATTGATCGTAAAATACTACTTGGAATGATTTAATCAGGGTTGAGTTGAGACTTTTTAAAGTAATTGAATACTAATTACTAATCTGCTCTCAAATATAACTTTTGAAGTAAGAATTTGCTGAGTGCTTAAATCAGTTGCACTCAAGTTTGAGCAGTGGCCACTTCTAATGGAAAAAGAACCATATTATTGAAATAACAGAAACTTGTAAAAGGAAAAGAAAGAAACAGGATTCAGAAGATTAAGAATCAATCGACTTAACACTAATACACCTTTGTTCTTTTGAATTCATAGGAATTGTTTCCTTTTGGATCTCTATAATTTAAGAGTTCTCAAATTTAAAAATAATCAGAATTACCTGAAGGGTTTAAATACATACTGCTGGGTCCCGTTCCCAGAGTTTCTGATTCAATCGGTTTAGAGTGAGGACCGAGAATTTGAATTTCTAATAGGTTCCCCGGTGTTGCTGATGTGGCTGGTTAGGAGACCACACTCTTGAGAACCCATTGATGTGGGTTATATAATGACCTCTATCTTAAGGGAAAATACTTCTAAAGCCAGCTTCTGTTCTGCCTACAAACTATGTTATTCATCAACAGTATTTAATTGTTCTTAATGCAAGAATAAATGCTTTCTTTAAATTCTGGTTTGGTAAAGTAAGAAATGCAGACTGGCTGAAAAAAAAAGGGTATAAAATAGAGGGAATTTGACATCATTATGCCATTAAAATAAACATCTAAAAATCAATATACGAAAATTAGTAGCATTTGTGTACATCAGAACATTCAAGCTGAGAGCCAAATTAGGAATGCAATATCATTTGCAATAGCCACAAAAAGAATAAAATATCTAGAAAGCTAATGAAGGAGGTGAAAGAGATCTACAAAGAAAACTACAAAGCACTGCTGAAAGAAATGAGGGATGACAAAAATAAGTGGAAAAACATTTTATGCTCACAGATTGGAAGAATCAAGATAGTTAAAATGGTAATATTGTCCAAAACCATTTATAGATTCAGTGGTATTCCTATCGAATTACCAACATCATTTTTCACAGAACTAGGAAAAACTATTCTTAAATTTATAGGGAACCAAAAAGAGCCCAAATCACCAAAGCAATCCTACGGAAAAAGAACAAAGCCAGTAGCATCACATCACCCAACTTCAAACTATACTATAAGACTATAGTAACCAAAACAGCATGGTACTGATACAAAAACAGACGCATAGGCTAATGAAACAGAATAAAGAATCCAGAAATAAAGCCATACACCTACAACCATCTGATCTTAGACAAGTCCAATAAAAATGAACAAAGGGGAAAAGACTTCCTATTTAATAAATGATGCTGGAATAACTGCCTATCCATATGCAGAAGAATGAACCTGGACCATGATCTATCACCATACACAAATAATAACTCAATATGAATTAATCTTTAAATATAATACTACAAAGTATAAAAATTCCAGGTGAAAAGCTAGGAAATATCATTCTCAATATCAGCCTTGACAAAGTATTTATGGCTAAGTCCTTAAAAGCACTTGCAACAAAAACACTGACAAGTGGGATCTAATTAAACTAAAGAGCTTCTGTGCAGAGCACAAGCTATCAACAGAGCGAACAGACAATCTATAGAACTGGAGAAAATATTAGCAAACTATGCATCTGACAAAGTTCTAATATCCAGAATATATAACACATTTAAACAAATCAATAAGCCAGAATAAAATAACCCCATTAAAAATTGGACAAGGACATGAAGGGCAGGAGATGTGTCTACATCTCAAAAGAAATTATGCAAGTGGCCAAGAAACATAGGAAGAAATACTCATCATCACTATTCATCAGAGAAATGCAAATCAAAACCACAATGAAATACCATATCACACTAGTCAGAATGACTTTTGTTAAAAAATAAAAAAATAACAGATGTTGGAAAGGCTATGGAGAAAAGGGAGCATTTAGACACTGTTTGTAGAAATGTAAATCAGTTCAGCCACTGTAGAGAGCAGTTTAGAGATTTCTCAATGAACTAAGAGTTGAACTATAATTCGACCCAGCGATCGTATTACTGAATATACCAAAAGGAAAATAAACTGTTCTAAAAAAAAGATACATGCATCTATATGTTCATCACAGTACTATTTACAATAGCAAAGACATGGAATCAACTCAGGTGTCCATCAATGGTGGACTGGATAAAGAACATGTGGAACATATACACCATGAAATACCATGCAGCCATAAAAACAATGAAACCATGTTTGTTCAGCAACATGGATACAGCTAGAAGCCATTATCTTAAGTGAACAAATGCAGAAACCAAATACCACACATCCTCACTTATAAGTGGGAGCTAATCGCTGGGTACCCATGGACATAAAGATGGGAATAATAGACATTGGGGAATACAAGAGAGAGGAGGCAAGGAGGGAGGAAAGGATTGAAAAACTGCCTATTGGGCACTATGCTTACTATCTGGGTGATTCATGTTTATTCCAAACCTCAACCTCAAGCAATATACCTTTGTAACAAATCTGCGCATGTACCTCCTGATTCTTATTTCAGAAAAAGAGTAAGATAAAGTTGAAAAAATTTATAAAATAAGTATCTTAGATATATTAGCCTAGTATCCAGAGAAAAATTTAAATACTCCTTTCACAAACCTGAAATCATCCAGACTCCATTGAAGACCAGTAGAGCATGATAAAAATTATTACATAGGCATATGGACATACATATTGTAATACTTACCATACTATAACATGACCATATATACTCTGGAAAGTGTCTCAAGAGTATGTAATGAAAATCATACATAGTGCTATAGCAATGACGCCATGCAGGTTGCTGAAATGTTAGAACGTGTATTCATTTAATTCAGGGTATTTGGAATGATTTGTTATACTAATAACAAGAAAATGTTTACTCATATAATTATCTTATGACTTCATTTACATCATCAGAATTCCCTGAAGTATTTAGTTGAAATTTTTAATATCTGGGGCTCTTATTGTATGGAGTAGATAAGCTTGGTGTAGTCAAGGCTAATTAACAATGAAAGCTCACATACTATTTGATATAATGCCTTCCAAATTAGGACTTTAGAATATGCTCTTATTCAAAATGGCCAAGTGTATTCAAGCTTATTAAATTTTTATTCTCAGGAGTCCAAAAAGTGACATAATTATACAGTCATTTCAAAGGTAACAGGAAAAGAGTGCTAGAGACAAAATAGTTCTTGTTTAGATGAGAGGAATACTGCTGTGTTAAATTCTCTCTCTCTCTCTCCCCCACCTCCGTTTCTTTGTCCCTGTCTGTGTTTCTCTGTTTCTCTCTCTCTTTCACCAATGCGTTTTCATTGTTGATTAAAATAAGAGACTACTCTTTAGTCATTTTAACATTATGTCTCTAAGTTTAATACTAAGCAGTACCTTTTTATTGACTTTAAAACAATGTTTTTCTTTATAAATTACTAACAGAATCTTTCCCTTCCATGTCTAACGATTATGGCAAGCTAGACTTCTGGTTTTAGTTTTAACAGCATAGAGGCTGTCACTATTGTCATTACAATAAGAGAAAATTGGACAAACTTAAAAGAAATGTCTTTTCTCAGACCCTTCAGAGAGCTGAAGTTGCAAGGCAAACTATCATCCTGAAATTTGGGAAAACAGATGCACCAGGGACCAATATCTGCTTATCTGGAGCAGAAACTGTTAAAGTGCTAAAAACAAAGAAACACTTAAATGGTAATTTTTGATTAATTGTGTGAGAGTAGACTATCTTAAGACTGAGAAACATAGTCTTAGAAGTGGCCCACACTTTAATAGGCTTTACCTCTAGGAGCTCTATCAGATTCTGATGGTGAAGACCTGAGAAAAGTCCCCTATGGCTCTGTAAAGTGGAGAGAAAAATGAATCATTGTGAAATACACTCAGAGCATTCTCCTTAACAAAGGCACATGCTTCAGAAGAAAAGGCTGTGCCGGAAACTTACCCCAGCATGGAGAAGGAAATTTCTCTTGTTCCAGCCCACGCTAACCCTTCCATTTCACCAAAGAGGGGAAATACATAGTTAACAAGGACAAGGGCTTCAGGGACATGAATTGGGAGCACTGCAGTTTGGGAAAGGAGTGGGAGTCTAAGGAAAATTAATCTATACCACCAGAGAAACACTTGTGAAGGTCACACCCCAGGGATACAAACCCACTAAAAGATATAATTGCAAGATTATATAATGCTCCTACTCTCCCACACCTTACCACCACACAAATACAATTCCAGTATAACAGTAGATTACATCTAACAGGGCTACAACACAGACTCCCTCTGACTAGAAGCAATCAGAGAAACTCAAGATAAAAGGAGACAAATACAAGGGCACTAGAAGAACATGAAGCATCTGGCAACTATAACTATAGCATGTGCTAAACACAGTTCAATTCCTAGCCAGATTACCATACATCCTCACACGAAGGCCCTATTTACTTTAATTTATGTTACCTGATACATGTTTGGCTTTCACCAAAAAATTATAAGGAAGGTCAAAAGGCAATACAAAATGCCATCTGATGAAACAAAGAATCATCATAATTAGACTCATGGCTGAGATAGATATTGAAATTATCAGACTGGGCATTTCAAATAATAGTAAATATTATGGTAAGGACTCTAATGAAACAGTAGATAATTTTCAAGAGCAGATAGGTAAAATAAGTTGAGATATGGAAATCCTAAGAAAGAATCAAAAGGAAATGCTAGAAGTAAAAAACATAGTAAAATAAATGAATACTTTCTTTGATGGACTCTTCAGTGTACTCAACACAGCCAGGGAAATAAAGAGTGAGTTTGAAGATAAATCAGTTGAAACTTTCCAAACTAAAATAAACTGAAAAAGAATTTTAAAAGAACAGACAATCCAACAACTGTGAGATAATATCAAAAGTTAAAATATACATATAATTGGAATATCAGAAGGAGAAAAAGAAAAAATGGAGCAGAAGAAATATTTGAAGAAACAATGGTTGAGAACCTTCCAAAATTGATAGCAAACAAAAAATTATAGATTTTGGAAGCTCCAATAAGCATAAATATTTAAAAAAAATCCACAAAACCACAGATACATATACTTAGACATGTCATATTCAAGCTGTAGAAAACCAAAGACCAAAAACAAGACAAAACAAAACAAAAAAGAAACAAACACATCTTTAGAGAAGCCTAAGACAAAATAAAGCACTTGATTTCTGGAGGAACAGGGATAAGAAAAATAGTACACTGCTCAGAAAAAAACATGCAAGGAAGAAGAGAGTATGACAAAATCTTTAGTATAGAAAGATAGGAACCACCAACTTATAAGTCTACATTCAGTGAAATTATCCCTCAAAAGTTAAGGAGAAGTACAAATCTTGTCAGATAAATGGAGGGAACTTTTTCCTAAAAGAAATGTTCAACGTTTTTTAAACTTTCAATTTGGGCCCATCATATAAGGAACTTGAATGTTGTTACTTTATCCTAACAAGTAAAAAGCTGAACAAGCTCAAAATTCAACTTGTCCTAGAGCTGTCAGAGAATTCAGGTGTCAGGGCAAATCACTGACCCCAAAATTGGATTGACAGGTGCATGCAAGGAGTCATGGCTTATTGAAGCAGAAACTTCCACAGGAACTAGAACCAGAATAGAAAAACCTAAACTGTAATTGATTGCTAGAGGCTCATTGTAGACAAGTCTGAGAGTTCAAAACTCCAGGATGGGGAGCAGTGATGGGGAGCCCCCACATTTTTATGAGTTTTACCTCCAGGAGTTCAACGTGTTTCTCCCAGTGCACAGGGCAGAAAAATCCCTTCATGCTTCCATCATGGCGGGTAGAGGACTAAACACACTTGTAAAGTTCACATTTCAGAAGCACAAGCTAAAACTGAGTGCCTCTAATCATAGTTTAATCATAGTCTAATCATAGTCACTGACTAATCATAGTCACTAGAATTGCAAAGAATTTCTGTAGATACTGAACCCTCAAGAAGATAGAGCAGAGCTCTCTACTTCTGAAGTATGGGCTGCACATAAAAATTTCCTCCAAAGAGCAGAATATAGGAAGGGGGAAGAAAAAATAGTTAACTTTACAGTGAAGAAATCTGAAAACCACTATCTCAGCCAGGTCATCAAAGCCAACATCATCAGTGATAAATCATGTTGACAGTATGTACCTTCAATGTGATGTGATAAGAATAACACCTGACCTCTGTAAATTTTTTTCCCAAAAACCTATAATCCCAAACCAGGCATAAGAAATATCTCAGACAAATTCCAATAGGGACAAATTCAACAAAATACCTAGCCCATACTTCTCAAAACTGCCAATGTCATCAAAAATAAGGAAGTCTTTCCGTGCCTGGTTATTTCACTTAACGTAATGATCTCCAGTTCTCTAAATGTTGTTGCAAATGACTGGATCTCATTTTGTTTTTAGTGACTGAATACTCCATTGTGTAAATGTACCACGTTTTATTCATTCATTCATCTACTGACGGACACTTAGGCTGATTCCAAATCTTAGCTATTGTAAACAGTGCTGCAAAATGTACACACCTACTATGTATCCATAAATTATTTTAAAAATTAAAAGTTTAAAAATTAAAAAAATAATAAAAACAAGGAAGTCTGAGAAATTGTAACAACCAAGAGAGCCCAAGGAGATATGACAACTAAATATAATGTGATATACTGGATGGAATTCTGGAATAGAAAAAGACCATTAGGTAAAAATAAAGGAAATCTAATTAAAGTATGGACTTCAGTTAATAATAATGTATTAATTGTTTCATTAGTTATGACAAATATACCAAATGTAAGATGTGAACAGCAGGAGTCACAGTACATACTACCTTCACAATTTTTCTGTAAATCTGCATTTATTCTAAAATTAAAAGTTTATTAAAATTGCCTTAAAACTTGTGTTCATAGATAAAACAACTTGAACTTCAGATATATAGGCCTGTAAAAGACCTCACATATCAACTACCTCAACTTCCTCATTTTATAATACAAGAAACTGACCTCTGGAGGAAATGACTAAACCAAAATCACACAATTCCCGAACCCTCGTCTATGTTACAGAATGCTGCCACGATGCCTGTTACCTGAGAGATTTCTTAAGTTTCTTCAAAATTCAAAGTGTGAAAATCATCAATATTAGTAAATATGTAAGAGGTGTAAAGCCCTTTGAATGTAGCATGTTAGTTTGACTTCTTCCTAAAGTATTTTTTGTCAAACTCATTGGATTCAACAAAAACCATAAGTGCTTAAAAATCATGACCTCACCCAGCATTACTCATAAGACAGAACTGTTTATACACAGTAACAGTACCATAAGTCATGCTGCCCTCTGAGTCAATTTCCTTCAGGAATAACTTTGCAAGACAAGCCTCACTTTCACAGGAGACTTTTGACTAAATAAAAGACATAAGTGGTCAAAAAATTTCCTGTTTATTTTTGTTTAAATTTTCTGCCAAAAAGAAATAATTATCCTGGGAAATTGCAACCCGGAGCAGTTACATGGATTCTTTGTAATAATTTATTTTCAGTTGCATACTTTCTTGTCAGTTCATCTAGTTTACATTTCTAAATCAAATATGCCATAATCATACTAAAATCATTGAAACGTGATTTGATGATACAAAATGAAACTGGGTGTATTAGATCCCAAGAAATGAAAGAGCTCTTAATTGAAAGCCTTGCAGAACAGGAAACATGCCTCATGACTTTTCAATACTTTTTTCAATGCCTACTTTGACTTATTTTAAATATTTAAGCTCTAGTTTCCAGAAACAAAAGCAATGAAATAATATAATGCCCCTTAGCCCTATAGAAATATTAAATCTATTTTGCTAGATTAGCCGGTAGGTACAGCATTCAATATCACTCAATTATTTCATCCATCTGTTCAATATGGTAAAATGACCTTCCTACTCATCTTTCCGTGAAAAGAAACAATAGAGACAAAAATTCAGTAGGTCTTTCAAAGTAAATAGTAAAGGAAACTAATTATTATTAGGCATCATGAATAGTCCTTAATAAATTATTTCTCTATTTCAATATGATAGACCACTGTGGAGTAAACAATTTACAAAACAACTACAAAATGTGTTTTAAAATTCTTTAAACAGATGCTTAGTTTTTAGAGTTACTTTGGCTTCTGTTTTTCTTACTCTTGTATGACAGAAATTTTTTAGGGCTTATATCCAGTGAAAAGATCTTTTAAAGAATCTTAGGTCCATTATCGCATGTGTTATAGTACTCACTTCCTTGGTGATATAATTAAATTTTGAGGTGACAGAGGTGAACGATAACTTTAATACTTCTTTTAAAAAACAAAAGTAATAAACTAAATTCTCAGTTCCAAACCTCTGATATTTTTTCTAGGTCTTTATAAAGCTCTTGAAATATTGTGTTTTTCTTTTTTTCTCCACTGGTTGTCTTTTTATTGACATTATTCACTGATCTTCTTTCCTTCTTTCACTATCTAAAAGTCTTGATTGTATCATCTGTTCAGTTATTTTATTGACTAACCCCAAACCAATTCTACTGTTTTCCCCTTTCTTTATTTCCCTCATGACTCAATGTAACCACTCCCTCTTTTGTTGACATTATTACTTTTTTATTCCAGGACCTTCTTTCTTTTGAGTAAAAATCGTCCTTTAACTTCATGAAGTTCATATCACAGATTTAAAGACTAAAATACATAATGTTAACTTTCATTTTCACCTTGCTAAATTTAGGTTCTTAAAAAAGCTCTATGGGCCAATTTTAGTTGATCAAGTGTGTGAAAATATGGTTCATTACAATTTCATCAGTGAAGCAAATGGGTTTAATAATAAACTGAAACTGTACAGGAAAGCAGATGCCCTAAAAGTGACATTCATTGCTTCTTTCATATCACACTGGCGGACTGACTGACAATGCTAAACACTCTTGAAATTGCTAGCTTGCTGGGCAATAAATTTAAACAAATGTAGCACATGGTGAGGCTGACCTGAAGTTGATTAATGAAGACATTAAATTGAAATTGTCTCCTTTCTCCTAAAAGCCAAAGCAAATTAACCACTGAAAATACAAAATAGTCTTTTATTTCTTCTTATTATTGCCTAAAATTTCCAAAAATTAGAACATAGTTGCCTAGTTTGATATTATTTAAAACAAAATCAATCATTCACATGTTCTGCAATGTTGTGTGTGCCCCTTTGCATGTGCACATACATAATGATACAGCTGGCTTAGGTAAAATAAAGCTTCTTCAAAATCAAAATTTTCTCCTTGTGGTTCAATAAAACAATAATCTATTTAGGTAAGAATTCAAATCTAAAGTTAATCATTTTGATCACAAATGTGTGACCTATCTTATGCTTTATACATCTACATATTTTTTTCCGGGGATACATAATCAATGAGAAACTTGTTTGAACTGAAGAAAATTAAAACTTACTCTAGTGGGACTACTCCAGCTTAAATTAGTACAACATAAGATAAACAATAAGTGCTTAAGATAATATGGAAAGAGTTATGGTAGTTTGTACAACAGAGTGTCTGTGTATGTGTGTGTGCGTGCGTGCACACATGTGCATGTGTGTTGATAATTTGGGGAGAAATTTAAGGGACCCTGAAAAATCATTAGAATTTGAGCATGTGAAAATGATAGCATAAAACATTTCTGGCACTTAATAGGATATTGAAGCAAAAAAACATATGAAAAACATTAAGAAATTCTAATTTGCCAGGAGAACAGAAATTAAATAGAGTGGTGGAAAATAGAATTGGGAAGGCAAATTGGGGTCAGATCACTTAGGACTTTGGATTTTTTTAACAATTAGATTAAGTACTATTCTGTGGACAGTGAGAAACTGATAAGCTTTTAGGATAAATAAGTGACCTGACCACAGTCAGCATCAGACTTTGACAGCAGAGGGTATGAATGGTAGGGAAGACAAGACCCAAAAGAAAAATAAGAAAAAAGGCAGAGACATGGATAGAGGACCTGGGGAAGATTTTTGTTACTCCTCATTTGGGCTGAAAGACATGAGGTCCCTTTTGCCCTCAAATGGGTGTTAAATCATAAAGTATCACCATCAGATGTAAGATGAAAAGGTTTAAAAGACAAGACATCAACAGGCAGATAGTAACCGTCCCCTTTTCAGTCAAGCACACATGTATGAAAAACTCTCTAAGAGGGGAGAAGGGATAGAGTGGAAGGAGATGAAGGATACTTCAATATTGGTGGGAGTACCTATGAATTCTTCCACTGTTCTTGGCTGAGTTTCTGGGATGGAGGTGGAAGTTGGGGCTGACCTAGAACCACCTTAATTCTCAGCTAAGTTTGCTGATTTGAAATATAAGCAACGAATCCCTATTTCCTGTCCAGAATCCTGAGGCCCAGCAGTCTCAACAGAAGTGCCTCCTATCATAGTCATATGGTAACAACAGAACAACAATGGCGAAGTACAGTGCCTTGATCAGAGAGCACCTAATGTCCTCACGTCAAGTCTTCTGAATCTTGAGGCCTATGAGTTACTTGAAAGCTGCTGAATCTTCTCTACCATAGAGGTTGGAAGTTAGCTGAGGAGCACTATAGTGGAAAATGGAGTGAACATTTGAATACTGCATTTGAAGACTATAGCTGTCTTACAGATATTGTAGCAGAATGAAAGAGATAAATGCTGTGACTAGAATTCATTATTTCTGCTAACTGCCTTTATCCCCCACAGAAGACTACCTCTCTCTGTGTATTTGGCCTTCACATTTCCAAAGGAAAAGATATCATTTGTTCAAATGGAGTTAGTTGTATATTTTAGCATATTTATGCATAAATAGCAAATATTGTCCTTAAAAACTCATTTTACCTAGATTTTTAGTTTTGGGTTCAGATTCCTACCACATCACCCATGGCCTCTTGATACATTGTCCAGAGATTATATAATAATGTCTAGGGATCACACAAGGGACATCACATTGTAGCTGTGTGACAGCAACCAGGTAGTAAGCAAGTGAAATCAGTCCCAGCCTCGCTGGGGATGAGCACAGCATATCTGGTTGAGGTGTGCTCTAAGCCTGGCTATATGCAAGTTGAGGTTCTTGTCTTCCTTCTCCGTGTGTCCTTAAAATATCATCTGTTACTTCATGTAAACTCAATGTGTCTTACCCTTACAACTTTGAACACCTAATAGTCACTTTGAGGCATTGCAACCTTAATTAACTCATAAAAGTGTGAAATGATGATCTCCAAAGAACTGAGTCCTTCTAATTCACATCTTTCCTGCAAAATCTCTCAATAGCTTTCTTCTTTTGAAAAACATGGAAATCCATTTCTGCTATTTTATTAGCATTATTGCTGCTGCTATCTGCTGATTTTTAGCAAACTCTTCCATCTCCCTTAGTATTATAACGGTAAGGTGAAGATGAACTTGTCTCCATAAAATCATATGTGTAAAAAATAATTATCTTTATATTTTCTAAAACTGAATTTCGTTTATATTTTTAAATCCTCTTTCCACCTGAAACCACAAAATGTTTTGTATTTATGTTGCCAAGATAGGATGATGAAACTCCCATGGGCCAGCCGCAGCAGTGACCAGACTCAGAAATGGACATTCTTCACACCAAGCTGCATTAACCCAGGGAGAAGAAGAGGAGAGGCAACACACCATATTTTCTAATGAGTTAAAGCCTAATTTAATCTGGAAATAACTACTGTTGACTAATGTGTTTCCCCTAAAGTAATTGCTTCTAATGGTCAATTTTTATAGCTAAACCTAACCTAAAAAAGGTGGTTCAGGAAACACAGAGAAGTTCATCCCTCTTCCCACAATAAAAATATACTTAGCAATTTATTATTACAACTATCTTTCAAGTTATTTCCCTGGGTCGATGTTATTTTGAGAAACAGAAATTACCCAAAGAATCTTACTTAACCAGTCAATGACATTCAGAATCAAGTTTATAAGGTTATATATCTATTTATCAATATTTATTTTAGTCCCTCAACTGATCATAAAATAATAAAGGGCTTCCTCTTTATTCTACTTCTTGGTATACCTTATAAATTCAATCCTATTTTCCCCTCACTTCGCTTCCTCCAAAATTTTCACTATGATTGAAACTATGTTTACTACAGTACATGAAGCCTTTACAAAGTCACCTTTTTCTTCTGTTTTTGCTCACTGTTCACAGCGTAGAATATCTAATAAGTGCTCAATAATAAATGCCTATCATACCCAATGAATTGTATAATCCAAATGGCATAAATAGATAAATATTGTACTCTTTACATCCATGGAGGAAAATTCATTTCGGAGATTTATACAGTGGTATTTCCAGCTCCTAACCCTTTGGATTCCACATGCATTTCCTCATGTTAACTGATCCACACATACTAGATCCTTCAGCCTGTTAGCAGTGCCCCACTCCTTGAACATACACTATGCTCTTTTTTTTTTAATTGAATTTTCTCTTCATTAATATCCTATTTAAAATCCAGTCAGTCCTTTAAAATCTGGCTCAAATTGGGCTCTAGATCAATACAAGTAAATCTGTCTAATCAAACACAAATCTACTTAATGCTTAATTCACCTAAGGAACTATTTGAAAAATTTATTTTGGTAAAACATATAACATTTTCTATATAATGGATGACTTTTATATTTTGGGAATTTTTGTATATGTATTTGTATTTTGCATGTTTTAAAAATTTCAGAATGATTTATTCAATTTACCTAAATCATTTCAGCCTTGAGTCCACATTTTCAGTATTATTCAGTTTAATGCATTCTATTGACAATAAAATTATTTGTTTCAATATATTTTTTGATATTTTTGAACGTTTCCAAACTTTTTAAACCAAGACCAAATTAATATTGTATAATTATTAGTACCTTTTTTTACCTTATTCCACATTCATCAAATTTTCCCTTTTGTGCAGCCCTACGTTACCTAAGTGACTTTTGTTCAATAATAATTTTCATTCATATTTAATGAGGTACTATCATTTTGAATAATAATAATGAAAAGTCATATTAGGCAATTTAGAAATAATTTGTCACAATGAACAGATTTTCTGTTTGACTATATATAGATATATACATGTACTAATATACATGTATATTATAAATACTGTAATATATGTTACAGAGTCAGATGTTGCGGCTCCTTCCTTTGATCCCAGCAGTTTGTGAGGCCCAGGTGGTAGGATCACTTGAGCTCAGGAGTTTGAGACCAGCCTGGGAAACATAGAGAGAGTCCATCTACAAAAATTTTTTTAAATTAGTCTGGTACTGTGGCATACACCTGTAGACCCAGCTACTTGGAAAGCTGAGGTAGGAGGGAAACTTGAGCCTGGGAGATAAAAGCTGCAGTGAGCTGTGATAGTACCACGGCACTCCAGCATGGCCAACAGAGTGAGACATTGACTCAAAAAATATATATATTACAGCATATGTTATATTATCTATATTATATAATAAAGAAGATTTAGAAAATAAAAATAATAAATACAGATACGAAAACCATGAGAACTCCTGATAACTTTTGTTATTTTCTTTCAGTTATTTTTCTATATACAGTATGTTTTTCTCGACACAATTTAAATCTGTCTATACACATACACATAGTTGTGTATCAATTTTTTATTTAACTTACATTACTTGTTTAAATTTTATTTTATGATTTCCTTAAACATAAATTTTAGTGGCAGTGTCATAAATTACCTAATTTTCAAAAATTCATAATGATTGTGTAAAAATTCATAATGAATGGATGAATCAAGAGTTGTTTACTAAGTGTGGCTGGAAGGTTGGCAAATTTTTCATTATTTACAAATCTAGTTCTTCATTTTAATTAAATTTACTTCTGACTCTTAGCAATATTTAGCCCTCTCCTTATCTTAGTGAAATTCTCCTTTACAGATTTTTAATTTTGAATTTGTTCAAGAAATCATCTATCCATTTATCAGATTTTTTTAAAAAATGGTTGTAGCAGAAACAAAGCTTTTTATTTTTAATTTTTTTAATGCACTGAGTGGTTGGTAAAACCAACACGTCCGAGTTATATATGTATATGGGTTATGACATGACATTCAACATAAAAGAACTGGAAAATCCACAGATTATAGAACAATGCAGCTAGGGAACACATGTTGCATAATTTATGAAACTCCTGACATTAGACACTTGGTAATTATATAGTCAAATGACATTTCAATTATGAATGCAGTTTCAAAAGTAAGTTGAGATGAATAGCTGGGCAAACAGTATGATGTGGTGGTTTACAGAGATGAGTGAGTTAATTCAGGACCCTCTAGAGATCTATCTTGAACTCCAATGACAGAAAAGGAATGGCACAGCAAAAGCAAGAGAAGGTACGTTCATTTCAGTGTGTAGATCTCTTCACATGAAGTCTAATTTGTGATCCTTTGGTTTCAAATGTTCTTTATGAACTTATAACTTGAATCATGCTAAGTCTTGTCCAAGAAACCTTCCCTAGCTTATTTAGAAGTAGAGTAATATTAGTAAGCACTCATAAAGTTACAAAGTCCCAGAGAACTAAGGATCATGCCAACCATAACACATTCTTCCACCCATTCACACTTGAATATCTAGATCCAATGTTTGCTTATAAATGCTTTATTTATGTTAGATACTTACAGTGCTATTTTCTATGTTTTCAAAGAAGCATTGAAAAGAAGTTAGGAAGGTGAACAGTAGACAATTGTCTGAATAAAAGAATCTTTACCAGACCACATTCCTTAGTTAAACTACAACCTCAAAATACTGTCAGAGACTAGAGGTTCTGTTAGTCAATATTTAAGCTGGGAGATCCTTATTAGTCAATAGTTAATCTGCACCAATATTTTCCAAAACCAATTAAATTCCCACAACTTTCTTTATATTCCAGCTCCCACATCCAGAGACATATTTATGTTAGGAGATAGAAAACCATCATATAATTAAGAATTGCTTAATAATTGGGACTCTCCTAGGAAACATATTGTACAAAATATGTTTTTTTTTCCCCTAAATCCAAAGAGAGGTCTAAAATTGCTCCTATTTAACAAGCATGAGGCATTCATCAGCAGTGCTAGGCAAAGAGCACAGCATCTGTTTTTGTTTTGGCTTTAATTTTTGCAGGTGTTACTGAAGCATGTTTTCATAAGAGAAAAGTGTACTTTGTGAATTTTCAACATTTGTAGGAAAGTGTACAAAAGCACATAGAAACAAAAATAGTATATCAGAAGAAAAACAGTCAAGATGAGGAGGGTTTTTATTTCTCTTTATTAAAAAAGTTTATTGAAAATAACAGTATTCTTACTAAGTTAAGCCTTGGACAATGTAGACAGGAAAGTGGAATAAGACAGGCAATACTGTGCTCAAGTGAAGACTACAAAGCCAAATCCTAAACAGATCAGAAGTACTTTCTTGACCAAGAAGAAACCCAGGAAAAGGTCCACATATATATGAATGCAGTATATGATAAAAAATATACTGTAGGGTGAGGAGAGAATATTCAATACACTATGCTGAGAGGAATAGTTAACCAGAAGGAAAAAGAAAGTTATTAAATTTCAACATCACAACAAATATAAAAATTAGTTCCAAATAGATTAAAGGCTTAAATATGAAAGACAAAACTTTAACCAAGTTAAAATATAAGAAAAAAATATTTTTGTTACTTACTCTGCACAAGAAAGGATTTTCTAGGGAAGCACAATCATCACTGATTATTAAAATTTTAATAAATTCACTTATATTAAAATTAACACATTCTATTTAATAAAAGATATACCCCTCCAACAAAAAAGATAATAAAATAATGAGCTACAAAATGAGACCAAACATTTTTAACACATATAACTAGCTAAAGAGTCATAAACCAGAATATATAAATAAATTGTTGAAATAAGTTCAAAAGGAGACATAGACACTCAATTGAAAAATAAGCAAAAGACATGAATAGATATTTCACAGAAGGAAAAGACAATATGATAAATATATGAAAAGATTTTCAACTTTAATAATCAGGGAAATGTAAATTGCTACTGAAATGTTTTATATGTACTACCAAAATAATTTATATGTATTACAAAGTAAAAAATTACTTTGTCAATCCAGGGCTTTAGAGTTTGTAGGTCAATAGGATGTCTTTTACACTGAGATGGGAATGTAAAATGATACAACCACTTTGAAATAACAACTTAATGTTACCTTGTGCATGAACATTCACATGCCCCCTGACTCATCAGTTCAAGTCCTCAATACACATGCTGGAGAAATTCCTGCAAATGTATTTCAAAAGACAAATGCAAAGCAAGAAAATCCTCTCAGTATCATTGTTCATTGCAGAAAAAATACTGAAAGCAACACCAGTGTCCATGATAAGCTGTAATATATTCACAAAGCTGAACATCACATAGCAATGAAAATGCATAAATTAGACTTACATGCAACAAAACGAATGAATCTTAGGCATATTTTTGAATAGAAAATGTGAGTTGTAAAAGCTACATACATAGTATGATATTTTTATGAAGCTAAAGCACAAGCAAAACTAAATATATCATTAAGAGAATTTCAATAGATAGAAAGAAAGCAACAAACACAAACATCCAGTCTATTATTGATGGACATTTGGGTTGGTTCCAAGTCTTTGCTACTGTGAATAGTGCCACAATAAAGTACCTGCATGTGTGTCTTTATAGTAGCATGACTTATAATCCTTTGGGTATATACCCAGTAATGGGAATGTTGGGTCAAATGGTATTTCTAGTTCTAGATCCTTGAGGAATCGCCACACTGTCTTCCAAAATGGTTGAACTAATTTGCAGTACCACCAACAGTGTAAAAGCGTTCCTATTTCTCCACATCCTCTCCAGCATCTGTTGTTTCCTGACTTTTTAATGATCACCATTCTAACTGGTGTGAGATGGTATCTCATTGTGGTTTTGATTTGCATTTATCTGATGACCAGTGATGATGAGCATTTTTTCATATGTCTGTTGGCTGCATAAATGTCTTCTTTTGAGAAGTGTCTACTCATATCATTTGCCCACTTTTTGATGGGGTTGTTTGTTTTTTTTTTCTTGTAAATTTATTTAAGTTATCTGTAGAGTCTGGATATTAGCCCTTTGCCAGATGGATGGATTGCAAAAATTTTCTCCCATTCTGTAGGTTGCCTGTTCACTCTGATGGTAGTTTCTTTTGCTGTGCAGAAGCTCTTTAGTTTAATTAGATCCCATTTGTCAATTTTGGCTTTTGCTGCCATTGCTTTTGGTGTTTTAGTCATGAAGTCTTTGCCCATGCCTATGTCCTAAATGGTGTTGTCTAGGTTTTCTTCTGGGATTTTTATGGTTTTAGGTCTTACATTTAAGTCTTTAATCCATCTTGAGTTAATTTTTGTATAAGGTGTAAGGAAGGGATCCAGTTTCACCTTTCTACATATGGCTAGCCAATTTTCCCACACCATTTATTAAAGAGGGGATCCTTTCCCCATTTCATGTTATTGTCGGGTTTGTCAAAGATCAGATGGTTGTAGACGTGTGGTCTTATTTCTGAGGCCTCTGTTCTGTTCTGTTGATCTAATATCTATTTTGGTACCAGTAACATGCTGCTTTGGTTACTGTAGCCTTGTAGTGTAGTTTGAAGTGAGGTAGCGTGATGTTGCCAGCTTTGTTCTTTTTGCTTAGTATTGTCTTGACTATGCAGGCTCTTTTGTGATTCCATATGAAATTTAAAGTAGCTTTTTCCAATTCTGTGAAAAAATTCAGTGGTAGCTTGATGGGGATAGCATTGAATCTGTAAATTACCTTGGACAGCATGGCCATTTTCATGATATTGATTCCCTATCCATGAGCATGGATGTTCTTCCATTTGTTTGTAGACACAACAATTATTATAACTCAGTTGGAAGTGACAGTCTAGGTCCTTAAACAAGGATCCTTACTGGCAATAATAAGGGTCTTAGAACTTCTGAGAACAAATTTTCCTCAGATAGAACACCTTTGGCAATCTGTAACAGGCTTTCTAGACAATGGTCAAAAAAGGCACAAAAACTTACCACAGCTGGTGAAACTGCATGCCTCTAAACAGAATTATCCTTTGCAGTGGTTATTTAACTCTGCATAATCTAGTTTTTTTCCAAGTTGAGGGATGGCCTAACCTGTGTAACTTTAGAGGATGATATACAAATTTTCTCAACCATTTTGTTATTAAATTTATGACAGTGAATTTGGTGATAAACCGGTATTTTTTATTTAGATGTATTATATCCATGTATTTTTACATAAAGCTGGTTGTATTTATTATATCAACTATTATATTTCTTCCCACTGATTAAAACATAACTGTAATCTCTGCACCTTGGGAAGCCAAAGCAAGAGGATCAGTTGAGGCCAGGAGGTCGAAACGAGCACTGGCGACATAGAGAGGTCCTATTTCTACAAAAAAAAATTAGAAATTAGCCAGGTGTGTTGGTGCATGCCTGTATTTCTAACTACTCTGGAAGCTGAAGGGGGAGGATTGCTTGAGCCCAGGAATTCAAGGTTACAGTGAGCTATAATCATGTCACTTCACTCTAGCCTGGGCAACAGAACAAGACCTTGTTTCTTAAGAACGAAAAAATGAAACATAATACTAATTGTGATTTTTCTTTTCTGACTAGGAATCACAGCCTCAATTAATTACAATTAGGTGACCAAATAAACTCCAAACTTATTGAATTAATTAAATCAGACAAATCAACTTTCAGTCATTGTTTCTAATCCTGTATCTGGAAATTCATATGTATAGTTGCATTTTTAGCATATTTTATACATTTCTTTCTTGTTTGTTTTCTTAGTATATTCAACCATAGTTGTGACTAGAGACAATACAGAACAACATTAAAAGTGAGAACTGTAACAATTTATCAGAATTGGTGTGGTTGGTATAGTAGCTGATAAGAAACAGTGATGATGAGACTCCAGGAAACCTCAGTACCTTTACATTTGGTTGACATTTGTGGCCTGTTTTCAATTCACAGAGTATGAAAAAGTTAGCTCTAAATATTATTTATTCAAGATACTTATATGTAACATTTTAAAACTTTGGCCTGATTAATTAATTAGGTTTCAGTTTAAATGTCCTTCGTCTGTTCCTGCAGTATTCCATAGCTCCTTCATTGCACTTACCTGTAGTACAATGAGAATGTCTATCTACTGTTTTCTATCAGAATGTAAACTCCATGAAGGTAGCACTCATATCTCTGTTACTTATCATGGCATTTTTAGACCTTAACGAAGTTATTGGAACAAGATAGTTGCTTGGAAAATATTACCACATGAATGAATTAGTGAAAACACTCAAAAGGTTATTTTGCTTAAACATAAGCATGGTGACATTGTTAATAATTTATTTCTAAATTGTAGGTTACACAGTTTTCTAAAACTATCTCCAACATGCACACAGAGTATCGTATATTCAACTTATCCAAATGCTCACAATCTCCCACTGCATTACCCCAGGGTGGCCACACAGATCAAAGTCTAAATGGGGATGTTTTTTGGGTTTATGCGTTAGCAACTCAAGTGACCACACATGGCAACCCTTATGCGTGATGCCTGGTAGCATCACCTAAGACCATAATTTAGGTGGTGGTCTTAATCTTACTTAAAAAACTTCACCATGTCCCACACTAATTTTTTTAAAAATGAGGATATTTATAAAAGCGTAATTTTTATTAGATATGGGGTTTTTTGGTAACAGTTTTATAAGGAAATCTTCGTATAAGATATGGCTTTGTCTTAGTTGGAATCCATCAAAACCACAAATTTTAAAATTAATTTAAACTCTACCAATCATCCTGGATAAAAGTCATTCCTATTCATTCAGCTTTTATTCACTGTTCTAGCGACAGATATAGCCTCGTCTTCTAAAATAATTTTAATATATTTTGTTTATAAAGCTTGTTGATAGTGCATCTTGACATATAAAATAACATCATTTTATACCCACATGTTCTCTACCCTAAAATCTTGGGATAATGCATGATATTGTCTTTCATCTTTCAAATCTGTGATTTATAGAGTGAGTGCTGATGACTCAATCTGAATTTATTACAAATAATATTGATGTAATTGCAAAGGACAAAATCTTAGTTTAAATTGGTTTGTGCAAAAGGTATTATAATGTCTTGACTCACAAAGAGTAAAGTTCAGAAACCATCTGTCCTCAGGCATGACTGGATCCAGGAATTACATCCTTATTGTCCAGAAACTTTTTAAAATATGATTTGATTTGATTTTAGATTCAAGGGGTACATGTGCAGGTTTCCTATATGGTTATATTGCATAATGCTGAAGATTAGACTTCTATTGAACCCATCACTCAATTATTGAACATAATACTCAGTGAGTACTTTCTCAAAACTTGCTCCCCTCACATTCTGCTCCATTTTGGAGTCCCCAGGGTCTATTATCTTTATTTTTATGTTCATGTGTACCCATTATTTAACTCCCACTTGTAAGTGAGAACATGCAATATTAAATTTCCTTATTCTGAGTTATTTCATTTAAGGTAATAGCTTCCAGCTCCACCTAGGTTGCTGTAAAAGATATGATTTCATTCTCTTTTTTATTGCTGTGCAGTATTCCATGGTATATATGCCACATTTTCTTTATCCAGCAATCATTGACGGAGCCTTATGTTGATTCCATGACTTTGCTCTTGTGAATAGTGCTGTGATGAACATATGGGTGGAGGAGTCTTTTTGGTAAAACAATTTATATGCCTTTGGGTAGATGCCCAGTAGTGAATTACTAACTCAAATGGTAGTTCTATTTACAGTTCTGTGAGAAACATCCATTCTGTTTTCAATGGAGTTGTACTAACTTAAATTCCCACCAAGAGTGTATAAGCCTTCCCTTTTCTCTACATCCTCACCAACATTTGTTATTTTTTGACTTGTTAATAATAGTCATTCTGATTGCTGTGAGATGATATCTCATTGTGGTTTTGATTAGTGATTGGAGCATTTTTTCCTATGTTTTTTGGCCACTTGTATGTATTCTTTTGAGAAGTAACACATGTCCTTTGCCCACTTTTTAATGGAATTATTAGTTTTTTTTTCTTGTTGATTTGTTGAGCTCCTTATAGATTCTGGATATTATTCATTTTTCTTTTTTTTTTTTTTTTTTTTTTACGGAGTCTCGCGCTGTCGCCCAGGCTGGAGTGCAGTGGCCGGATCTCAGCTCACTGCAAGCTCCGCCTCCCGGGTTCACGCCATTCTCCGGCCTCTTCCTGAGTAGCTGGGACTACAGGCGCTGCCACCTCGCCCGGCTATTTTTTGTGTTTCTTAGTAGAGACGGGGTTTCACCGTGTTAGCCAGGATGGTCTCGATCTCCTGACCTCGTGATCCGCCCATCTCGGCCTCCCAAAGTGCTGGGATTACAGGCTTGAGCCACCGCGCCCGGCCAATATTATTCATTTTTCAAATGCAAAAAAAACTTACAAATATTTTCCACCTTTCTGTAGGTTGCCTATTTACTATGTTAATAGTTTCTTTTGCTCTTCAGAATCTCTTTAGTTCAATTAAGTCTCATTTGTCTATATTTTGTTCTGCTGCATTTGCTTTTGAAGTCTTATTCATAAACTCTTTGCCTAGGCCAATGTCATGAATAGTTTTTGCTAGGTTTGCTTTCGGAATTGTTATAGTTTCAAGTCTTACATTTAAATCTTTAATTCATCTTAACTTCTGTATGTGGTGAGAAATAGGCATCCTGTTCCATTCTTCTGCATATGGCTAGCCAGGTTCCCTAGAACCACTTATTGAATAGTGTCTTTCCCCATTGCTTATTTATGTCAACTTTGACAAAGATCTATTGGTCATAGGCATGTGGCTGTATGGCTGGGTTATCTATTTTGTCCCATTGATCTATGTGTCTATTTTTGTGCCAGTACCATGCTCTTTTGTTTACTATAGCCTTGTAGTACACTTTCAAGTGAAGTCATGTGATGCCTCCAGCCTTGTTCTTTTTGCTTAGGATTGCTTTGGATATTAAGGCTCTTTTTTGGTTCAATATACATTTTAGTATTTTTTTCTAATTATTTAAAAAATAGTACTGGTAATTTGGTAAGGATTGCATTAAATCTGCATTTTGCTTTGGGCATATAATTATTATAATAATATTATATTTATTCTTCCTATCCATTTGAGGAAGTGACATCTTGCTTGTGTCATCTACAATTTCTTCCATCAGTGTTTTGTACTTCTTATTGTAGAGTTCTTTTAACTCTTTAGTTAAATGTATTCCTAGTTTTTTGTGTGTGTGGCTATTGTAAATGGGATTGAGGTCTTGATTTGGTTTTCAGCTTTATCATTGTTGGTGTATAGAAACGCAATTGACTTTTGTGCATTAATTTTGTATCCTGAAACTTTACTGAAATCATTTATCAATTCTAAGAATATTTTGGAGGAATGTTTAGAGTTTTCTTTTAAAGCAAAAAAACCTAAAGTTTTCATTAGAGGTTTTAAGCAAGTGCACACATGCTGGCCACCAGCTGGAGAGCCTCTGCTACTTCCTCTTCCATTTGGATGGCTTTTATTTCTTCCTCTTGGCTGATTGCTCTGGCTAGGATTTTCCCCGTCACATCATTCTATTGTTCAAGTTCTTAGGGGTAGCACTTTCAGCTTTTCTGCATTCAGTATGATGCTGGCTGGGTGTTTGTCACATAGGGCTCTTATTATCTTGAGGTAAATTCCTTCAATGCCAAGATTGTTGAGAGCTTTTATCATGAGAAGATATTGGATTATATCAAACACTTTTTCTGCATTTATTGAGATAAGCATAGGGTTTTGGTTTTTAATTCCCTTTGTATGGTGAGTCACATTTATTGATTTGCATATTTTGAACCATTCATGTATCTCTGGAATAAAATCTGCTTGGCTGTAATGAATTATCTTTTTCATGTGCTCCTGGATTCAGTTTGTTAGTATTTTGTTGAGAATTTTTCAGTCTATGTTCATCGTGGATATTGCCCTGTGGTTTTCTTTTTTGTTGTCTTTGCCAGATTTTGGTATCATCCTGACACCAAATTGTAGATGATCTTAAAATTTTTTTCAATAATTTCAGTAGGATTGTTACCAGCTCTTCTTTTTGTATCTGGTAAATTTCAGTTGTGAATTTGCCTGGTCCTTAGCTTTTTTTGGTTGATGGATTATTAAATTTCTAATTCAGTTTCATTACTCATTATTGGTCTGTTCAGGATTTCAATTTCCTCCTAGCTCAATATTGAGAGGTGTGTATTTCCTAGAATTTATCCATTTTCTCTAGGTTTTCTAGTTTGTGTTCATAGAGATATTCACAGCAGTCTCTAATGATCTTTAGTATTTCTGTGGTAACAGTTCTAATGTCACATTTTTAAATAAGTAAACACATCTGATTGTGTTTATTTAAATCCACTCTCTCTTTTTGGTTAATCTAGCTAGTGGTTTGTCAATCTTGTTTATCCTTTTAAAGAACCAACTTTTTATTTTGTTGATCTTTTGAATGGTCATTTTGGTCTCAATTCATTTAGTTCTGCTCCAATCTTTCTTTCTTTGTTTTTTCTGCTGCCTTTAAGATATTTTTCCTTTAGCCTTGACATTGGATAGTCTGATAACTATATGCCTTGTTGATATTCATCTTTAATAGTGTCTTGTAGGTGCCACCTCTCTAAATTTCTTGTATATGGATGTCTACCTCTCTCTCAAGTTTAAGAAAATTTTCCTAATTTATTCCCTCCAGTATGTTTTCCAGTTGCTGACTTTTTCTTCTTCTTTCTCTGGAATGTCTACAAGATGTAGTTTGGTTGCCTTAAATAATATAATATTTCATAAATGCCTTGTTCATTCTTTAACTTCTCTTTTCTTTATTTTTGTCTGACTGGGTAAATTCAAAAGACTGATCTTCAAGCTCTGAAATTCCTTCTTATGCTTGGATTATTACTTCAAATTGTGTTTTGAAATTACTTTAGTAAGTATTTCAATTCCAGAAGCTCTTTTTAAAAAAATATATAGCTATCTTATTTTTCATATCCTGAATTATTTTTCTGGTTTGTGTTGATTTTCTGCTTTCTCTTGGATCTCACTGAGCTTTCTTGCCATCTGTATTTTGAATTCTTCATCTGTCATTTCAGAATTTTTATTTCAATTAGGATCCATTGCTAGAAAACTGGGTTGATCTGTGGGAGGTGTCAAAATCATCTTTTTCTTTCCTTTTTTTTTTTTTTTTATTTTACTGTAAGAGTTTTTGCACTGATTTCTTCTCATCTGAAGGTGTTATTACTTCTTATTTCTGAATTTGCTATCATTTGGATGGGACTTTTGGGAGTTTTTTTGTTATTTTTTTCTCTTGAGAATATGAGTGAGGTGTATGTTGTATATGATTGCTTGGCTTAGTTTCTGGATGCTTTCAGGGCCTAGACTTGGTATGGGTTCCACGGTTGTATATAGCTTTAGTGTGGTGACTTGCTCTAATGCTGCTTGCTGTAGCAATATATTGAACATATGGGCTGACATACTATCTCTTGTGAGGCTAAAAATTGAAAGGTGTAGGTAGCTTATCTTATGCACTACCATTATGCCCTTCTGAGACAGGTTTTTTATTTGATTGTGCAGTTCAGTCACCATTCCTGTCCTTGGTGCTTAAGAATAAGAACCAACTCGTCTTTGCATAGCACACTAATGAGTGAAGGCACTCACCTTAATGGGGATTGACTGGGGGAAATTTTGTGGGAGTGGACTAAGGTCTCAGGGGATGGTGCCCAAGTGGATGCATCTTTGTCTTCCACAGACAGAAATGTGATCCACTTCCCTATTATGCCCCTGCTGCGAGCTTGCAATCTTCAGTTCAAGTAGACTTTATCTTTTTACTTCTGGTCACAGTGCAGCTGCAGACTGCAGATATGCCCCTCTGGTGGCTACCACTGAAATGGGCTCGGGGCAGAGCTGCTTTCTCCAGTGCAGAGCAGAAAACCCTGTGGCTTGTCTGCCTTCCATTGCCAAGACACTGCCAGTCTGTTTAGAGAAGGGAAAATAAGCCCCCCATTTATGGGTACACCTACTGCACATGATCACTTTCAACAGGGGTGCAGTCACCATGAAAATAACTCCGAAGCCTTTCTCCAAGTGCACACATGCTGGCCACCAGCTGGAAAGCCTCTGCTACTTCTACAATAGGGGTTTAGGGGAGCAGGAGATAACCCCCTCTGCACATCTGTTCCCTCCCACTGGTCCCACTCCCTTTGACATTCGCCACCGTGCCCACATCTCCCTTGTTCCAAGGGGAGCTTTGGTGAACTGTGTTCCCTCCTCCCTTCAGAGCAGCCCATATCAAGGATTAGATCTTCAGGCATCCTGCAGCTTTCCAGGGACACAAAAGTCCCCTGTGGTTGCCAAAGTGAGATTGCGTTGTGAGCTATATTTGCGGGGGACCTCGTTATGTGGTGACTGAACAGCTGATAGGAGAGTGGCCCACAGTGGGTATAAAAACAGTATGTTGCTCACTATCTCAGTTAAGGCCTGAGGGGAGTGTGGGTTCCTCTGCACGAGGTGACCACCTGGTTCTCTGTCTCTGGGAAGTCTCCAAATTGCCACTGACATTGCCCAGGTTGTGAGGGTGAAGAAGACTCTCCAGCAAGTTAGCAGTCAGCAGATTGTCACAGGGATGAGGGGAGCAGAGAAGCAACTCCACCTACACTTTGTTTTTCTGCACCCCAGGTTTTTCCCATGGGCTCTCTGACAGGTCATTGCTCTCTTCCCTTGGTTTTCCACTTGGACCATGGCCAATCCTCTATTACTTTGATCTACTTTCTGAGGAAAACCAGCATTCAACATCACTAGTCAGCCATCTTGAAGAAATGACTCAGAAACTTTTACTGTTCCTTCTGTTCAAGTGTCATCTCTGTTTGTCTTTGTCTGTCTTTATTCTGTTTTCTCAACCTTGGTGACCAAAATGACTTAGATAAACCTTCAATTCTAGCCTCCCTTTTAAATGGGCATTTAACATTCAGACTTACATTGTAACCACTGCCTTTGTCATTTTACTATAAAATTTAATTTGCTTATTGTCTTATTGCAGTAAAGAACTCCTGTAAGTATTCAATACTGCAGTGGTACAGATCGGTAATAGAACCTACTCTTGGAAATACAGTATCTTCCATGTTGCAGCAGAATTTTTTTTTATGCAGTAAAGTAAGTAAAACCTGTTTTACCACATTCAAGTTATGTGATGGTGGAGAATTATTTATTCAATTTCATGCCTGAAATCAATGTGTACCTTTGTGCTTGAAAAAATTTGTGTAAACTTTGTTTAAAATGGAATGTTTCTTTCTTGCTTTCTTTCTTTCTTTCTTTCTTTCTTTCTTTCTTTCTTTCTTTCTTTCTTTCTTTCTTTTTCTTTCCTTCTTTCTTTCTTTCTTTCTTTCCTTCTTTCTTTCTTTCTTTCTTTCTCTTAGACGGATTTCACTCCTGTTGCCCAGGCTGGCGTGCAATGGCACAGTCTTGGCTCACTGCAACCTCTGCCTCCCTGGTTCAAGTAATTCTTCTGCCTCAGCCTCTCAAAATGGAATGTTCCTATGTGTTGCATATTACTGGAAACAGGGACTCCTGAAGTACTTAAGAACCAAAGTAATAATATTAGCAACCACAAAAAGAATTTCTTTTTGCTTATGTATGGTCACATGAGGTTCGTACAGTTATAACTTAATTATTTCTGCAACTTAACTATTTATGCAAAACAAAAGCTCATTTTTCAAGAGTTGGTATCTGTGCTTTTCCACTGCTGCTTCTATTTGGGGAATTGTCTTAGTGATGAAGCACAGAACACAGAGTCCAGCACTTGTCATCCTGGTAAATATCCAAATAATGGGAATAAATCAAAATCACAATGCATGTCTTCTGGCTAATAGCTGCTTAGGTATGCACTACGCATACCCTAACATGCTACTCAGCTTAGAACTGTTTCAGATCTTCTGGTGGATGGGTCAGATGCAGATGGCATGGTAAGAGAACAAGTGATATCTCAGAATAAGGATGGCAGCAAGGGCAGTCAAACCCAGGTGAAAAGAGAATTGAGTCTAAGTGGACAGTATGAAGAAGCAGCCCTGTGGCATTTCTTGCCAAATGTTCTCAACAGTTCTCTGATATCAGAAACATACATGAAAGGTAGATATTCGTACAATCTTCTTTAATCTGATAACTGGTACACTTATCAAATCTCTGTTTCAAATTATGCTGTACATTCCCAGGAGGACCCCATTTCTCCCTCTCTTTGCATTCTTTTCTGCTAACACCTACAGTCCTAGTATTAGTCAGTCAGACTGATAGATCTGTGGCCAGATGAGGCCTTGGGTTCAGAGAATGGGGAATGATTGTCATGACTCATATCATTTCCATGACCCTGTGGTTTTCTAGAGGCTACATTTTCCTGGGCTTAAAAAGAAAATTCATACCTTTACTTATTATTTTGAACTGTTTTTCCTAAGTTAGAATACTAACTGCATAAAACTCTTCATAAGTGTTTTGTATGTCATTGATTATAAGTAGTTAAATATTGTTATATAATAAAATGCATGCTATATTAGTTTTCTGTTCGTGAAAAAACAAAATGCTACAAATTAAGCAGCTTAAACCACCCACATTTGTTATCTTACAGTTCTGTTAGTCATAGTCTGAGAGGGTCTCATCATGGTATCATGATATCATCCAAATGGCATTCCCAGTTGGAAGCTCTAGGGTAGAATTCATTTCTTTACTCAATCAGATTGTTGGCAAGATGTAATTTCTTTCAGTTATAGGACAGCCATCCCCATTTCATTGGTGGTTGTTTGAATTCCTTGGCTTACAGCACCCTTTGTCCATCATCAAAGCCAATGACTATGAGTCAAGTCCCTTTCAAGTTTCAAATCTCTTTTGCCTCTTGTTTCCTCATCACATTTATCTCATTGAGCCTTCTGCCTTTATCATCTGCTTTTAAGAGTCCATGTGACTACACTGGATCTACCAGATAATTTAGGATAGTCTCCTGATTTTAATTTCAGCTATTAACAACCTTAATTTTATCTGCAAAGATCCATCTTGCTGTGTAAGATAACATGTGCATAGGTTCCAGGGATAAGCATGTAGCCACATTTTGGGTGGGGGGTGAAGGGGCACTAATTGGCCTATCATACTTTATTCAGAGAAAACTATTTAAAAATATTAATGAAGACTTATTTTTAGAAGTTTACGCCATAACGGTGTCAATTCACGGTAGTTACATTACATAAAACTCTTCCTTTTGGCTTTTTTCTCTACAAACTATTGGTCACTATTCTTTGTTGAAAGTACTTAGGAAGAAGTCAGATTTCTATAACCCTTTTTTAACCCTTGAAAACTCTCAAATGATAAAAATGAAAAGAATTGGTATGTTTACCTTATTACTTTGTTCATTTAATGAATTCATAAACCCTGTCATAACCTTGAAAAGTTCTTCTAGAAGGCACCCAGTTAATATCTTTACCTCATCCACTTCTTAACAGACATTATCTAAATTGAGCTATTCTAAACCAGATAGGAATCTCTATTCTTTAATAAAAATGAGGCTGTAAAGCTTCAGTCTATTATTTGCTCATGCATATCATACTTTACTTTCCAGAAATCTTTCTTTGTATTTTTAAACAAAAATTTTCAGTAGTACTTGCTATAGCATGATAAGGAAGATTTTATTCAGGACCATCATTATAGGTATAGGGACTATCACAATGGAGTTTTGCAGCCAAGGAGAGGTACTGGACCCAACTTTGAATACAGCATGGGCAAGTGGGAATTTATAGCTAAGGAACACGGTGAGAATCAATAGATGGAAGTTGACTAAGAAAAAGAATTAAGGGTAACGGGAATTCTAGTTAAACTGACCTAATAGTTTTCTTGCTGAAGAGAGTCAGGGATGATCAGACATTACCTGGGGTGTAGTGGAAGATAGAGAACCTGATCAGATGTCAAAGGGGATCAAATATCAAAGAAGAAGGGTTCTTGCTAAGCTGACTTAAAAGGGTTCTTTGCTAAAACTGGATTTTGTGAGAAAATACACAGATGGACTAGGAGAGGGCTAACTACATTTTAGTCAAGCAGATGACCTTTGACAGTATTTAACGAAAATAATCCTTTATATAATTTAAAGATTTTAACTTC
This sequence comes from Mandrillus leucophaeus, assembly GCF_000951045.1. Lineage (NCBI taxonomy): Eukaryota > Metazoa > Chordata > Mammalia > Primates > Cercopithecidae > Mandrillus > Mandrillus leucophaeus. Next base: position 1,436,031 of record NW_012106408.1, read on the forward strand.
TTCTTTTAGAAATTAGTGAATTCTTATCTTTAGAGTGCTTATGAAGTTTTATAAGTTCTAACCTCTTCTTCTCAGAAAGATTTTTTACAAAATCTAGAAATTTCAATAACATTAAAATCACATTTACAAGAAAATACTGCAATTAAGGTTTATTTAAAATTATATAATAATAACAAAAATACATGTAATTATTAAGAATACAAGAAATTATTAATGAACAGAACTTTTACTAGAAATTATATATCAATCAATATGTTTTTCTAAAAATGCCATTAGTAAACAAAGCTATATTCATTTCCCTATTAATAAAGAATAAATTCTATGTAATAAATGATGTAAATTCTATTGATTCCATCACTGACTTAAGAATTATGCTTCACCTCAAAATCAGATAGTGACCAACTACTATGGGGCTTATTCTTATGAATACTTTCTGAATATAAGGAGTATTAATAAACAGGAAAATTCTCCAACTTGGGATAAGAACTGTTTAGCTGTAATGAAATGGGAGAAAATATTTAAAAATCATACATCTAATAAAATGTTAATATCCAAAATATATAAGAAACTCCTACTACTCAATAGGAAAAAAAAAAAAACTATAAAAATGCACAAATGACTCCTGAACAGGCATTTCTTCAAAGCAGACATACAAATGGCCATGAGCTATATTTTTTAAATGACCAAAATCATTAATCATTAAGAAAAATCAAATTAAAGCCATAATGAGATATTAGCTTACACTAACAGGATGGCTATTATCAAAACCTTTTTTAAGTATTGGTGAAGATGTAGAAAAATTGGAACATTTATACGTAATTGGTAGAATGTACAATGGTACAGCCATGATGGTTAACAATATGAAGTTTCTTTAAAACATTAAAAATAGAACTCCCATATAATTCAGCAATCACACTTCTGTGATTATATCCAAAAGTATGCTAAAAAGATACCTGCACACTCATGTTCATTGCAGCATTATTTACAATAGCCAAGACACGAAAACAACCTAAATGTCTATTGACAGATTGATTAAAAAATATGGTATACACACCTAATGGAATATTATTCAGCCTTACAAAAGAAGAAAACTCTGCTATAAGTAACAATATAAATGAATCTGGTGGAGGTTATGCTTAGCCATTCATGATATCACCTATATGAGGTATCTAAAATAGTCAAACTCAGGAAAACAGAGAGTAAAATAGTGGTTTTCAGGGGGCTGTGAGGAGGAAAAGAAAATTTGCTGTGCATGTGGTATAAAGTTACAATTATGCAAGATAAATAATTTCTAGATATCTGCCGCAAAACATCTGCCTGTAGTTAACAATACTGAGTTATGCATTTAAAAATTTGTTGAGTAGGTGTCATGTAAAGTATTATTAGCCAAAAAATAAAATAATAAAAAGGCAAATCTTTTAAAAAATAAAATTACTTAACTTTGGGAAAAGAAGAGTGCTGTGAGAAACAGGCCAACTTTCTTCTAGTCTTCTGGAGAACCACAATATATGAAGAATCCCTACTTGTGTATTTACAGAAAATTATTATTATTATTATTATTATTATTATTTTTGCTCATTGGATAATTTTATTTCATGTTTATTTTTTCTAGATTCATTTGGGTATACATTGATTAATAAAAATTATATATATTTGAGGTGTTCAGTGTGATATTTTGATATTTCTATACATTGTGAGATGATTACAACAATCAAGCTAATTAGCCCACCTCACACCTCACATGATCACTGTGTGTTTGTGTGTGCTGTGTGTGAGAGAAGGAACACTTAAAATCCAATCTCTTAGCAAATATCCCTCCTCTGGACTCTTTTCCACAATGGTTGGACCAATTTACATTCCCACTAACAGAGTACAAGGGTTCCCTTTTCTTTGCATCCTCATCACCACTTGTTATCTTTGTCTTTTTGATACTAGCCATTCTAGCATATGTGAAGTGATATCTCGTTGTGGTTTTGGTTCATATTTCTTTTATGACTAGTGATACTGAGCATCTGATATAGTTTGAATACTTGTCCGCCACTCAAATCTCATGTCGAATTGTAATCCCCAATGCTAGAGGTGGAGCCTGGAGCGAGGTGTTTCGATCATGGGGGCGAATCCTTTATGGCTTGGTGCTGTCTTCAAGATAGTGAGTTCTCACAAGATACGGTCATTTACAGTGTGTACTCCCTACCCAACAGTCCCCATTCTCTCTCATGCTCCTGCTTCCACAATGTGAGATACACGCTCCTCCTTTGCATGTTTGTCAACTGTAGATATAATAAAATGAAAAAAAAAAACATGCTTTTTATAAAAACCTCTAAGATTTGTATCTGTTTATATTTAGGCTTCTGAAAGGGAGAGAAACCATTTCGAAATCAATGTGTGTGTTCTGAAATCTGCTTGTAAATCTCTGACCTCATTTTTCATTGACATTAAAACATTTTAACAGTGGGGAAAAAAAACATGATTATAAGCTTCCTAAGGCCTCCCTAAAGCAATGCCAGTGCTATGAGTCCTTTACAGCCTGCAAAACTGTGAGCCAATCAAACCTCTTTTTCTATAAATTACCTAGTCTCAGATATGTATGTATGGCAATGCAAGAATAACCCAATAAAGCATCTTTTCATATACCTGTTGACAATTTGTATGTCTTCTATGAAGAAATGTGTATTTAGGTCCTTTGCCTATTTTCTAATCAAATTATTTGTTTTTTGCTATTGAATTGTAGAAGTTACCTATGTGTTTTTGATATTAATATCTTATCAGATGTATGGTTTGCAAATATTTTCTTCATTCTGTAGGTTTTCTTTTTACTCTGGTGATCATTTCTTTTGCTGTGCAGAAGCTTGTTAATTCCATGAAATCTCATTTGTCTATTTTTGCCATTGATGCCAAAAATCCTTTACTCAGGCAAATGTCAAAAGAAGTGATTTCCCCTGTGTTTTATTCTAGAAGTTTTATAGGTTCATGTCTTATCTTTAAGTCTTCAAACCATTTTTAGTTGATTTTGGTATATGGTTTGAGATAAAGACCCAAATTCATTCTTCTGCAGGTGTATATTCAGTTTTCCCAACAGCATTTATTGAAGAGATTATCTTTCCCTGTTATGTGTTCTTGGCATCTTTGTCAAAGATCACTTGACTGTAAATGTGTGAATTTTTTTCTAGGCTCTCTGCTCTGATTCACTGGTCTTCATGTGTAGTTTTATGTCAATACCATAATGTTAT